>NC_139823.1:19395817-19638317 GCF_963457635.1 Microchirus variegatus
TAGAGATAAACATGAAGCAGCAGCAGCGTCTCCACATGCCTCTGGACCACGGGTGTCTCAGAGGGGAGGAGGAGGAGGAGGAGGAGGAGGAGGAGGAGGAGGAGGAGGAGGAGGAGGAGGAGGAGGAGGAGGAGGAGGAGGAGGATGATGATGAGGAGGAGGATGAGGAGGAGGAGGAGGATGAGGAGGAGGAGGAGGAGGAGGAGGATGAGGATGAGGAGGAGGAGGAGGGGGAGGAGGATGAGGAGGAGAAGGAGGAGGAGGAGGAGGAGGATGAGGAGGAGGAGGAGGGGGAGGAGGATGAGGAGGAGAAGGAGGAGGAGGAGGAGGAGGAGGATGAGGAGGAGGAGGAGGAGGAGGAGGAGGATGAGGAGGAGGGGAAGGAGGGGGATGAGGAGGAGGATGAGAGGGAGGAGGAGGATGAGGAGGAGGAGGAGGAGGAGGGGAGAGGAGGAGGGGGGGAGGAGGAGGAGGAGGAGGAGGATGAGGAGGATCCTTCTATGCTAATGAAGCAGCATGTATAGATGCTGCTTCATTAGCATAACTGTTTACAAAGTGGATCGACCTCCTGCCAAGGTCACCCCCCCCCCTTCCCCCCCCTTCCCCCCCCTTCCCCCCCCTTCCCCCCCCCTCCTCCTCTAAATGAATGTTATCATTATCTCTTATTTCCATGGAAACTTTATCTTTCTTTAGTTTGAAAACTCTGAAGTGACAGAAGATAAAGAACAAAACGTCACAACAGTCACATTTATTTATTTATTTATTTATTTATTCATTCACTGTGAGTCAATGAAAGGAGAGCGTTTATTTCAGGGTTATTTGGATTTTCTTAATAGGTGTTTAAGTTTGTGAAGTCTGAATGTTTCACTGTTTAACAGTTAAACTTCTGTTTCACTCTCCCACACCAAAGTCCATAGAGAAAATCAGTGATTTTAGCTCACAGGGACACAGGAGCTGCTGGTCTACTGCTGCCTCGTGTGGTCATTTTGTGTCACTGAGGTTAATCCAAATGAAGGATTTTAAACGCCGAATTTTACAGAATAAGACATTGTAAGTTAGTGATGGAGGCAGCAGTGGATCAACAACTCCTGCAAACTCCTGTGTGCTGTGATGTTAAAATCACTGGTTTACTCTATGGACTTTGGTGTGGGAGAGTGAGTGGTTTACAAACTATGTTTTAACAGTGAAATAAAGACGTGAACACGTTCTTCAAATACAAACACACTTTAAAATACCTGGACTGTTCCTTTAACACAGTATTCCATTCTGTGATCTAAGCTCTGAGAGATAACAGTTAAAAACTGAAGCTGCTCAGGTTAATCTCTCTCTCTCTCACACACACACACACACACACACACACGCACACACACACACACACACACACACACACACAGTGTGTTATCAGTGGTGTGCAGCCTCTTCATTTATCAGTCATCTGTGGAGTCTCAGATTGAGGAGGATCACAGGTCAGAGAATCCACAGCAACACACACGCACACACACACACACACACACACACACACACTCACACAGAAGAAAACATCAAGGCTCTTCTGTGACGTGAAATTCATTCACAGCTGCAGATTGAAGCCTTTAACTATAAATGTGAGGTTCTGCGTCACGTGTGTTTGTGATGTCGACTGTAGACTGTTCACGTCTACCAGCGACTGGCAGCGTCTACCAGTTCCGCTCCGCTAAAGGAGCTAACCCAGCTAACGGAGCTAACCCAGCTAACGGAGCTAACTGGTAGACGGTGCCTGGACTCTTGTATCGCGACACGTAAACATGACGTCGCGCGCGTCTTATCCGGTCAATCGTCATGGAAACACGTCATTCGTTAACGTGTGTTAACGTTGACGCCGTTAACCTCCGTTATCCCGTTAACGTGCCCAGCGCTAATTTTATAGGATTTACGGTGTTATGAATCAATGTTGACGAGGCGTGGGTCAAATTATCATTCTTGTGCTGTACGATAATCGATATGGCAGCACAAAAAATATCAGGGATGTTACTACTTCATGTCTCCACACGGTGGCGCTGCTCAAATGAATAAGAGGTAACTTGGGTGGAAGTGATCGACCCATAGATCGCAAAACTGGACAGACTGAAGTAATCGGACTACGAAGCATTATCCAGGTATGTTAGTCCGACTAAGACGAGCCCGATTTTAGTCGGACTAACGTGTTTGCATAACATCAAATTATTGTCTGATCGGACTTTGTGACAAACTCTGGAGTCTACCGGCTAAAGAGAGCACTGTTGTTAGCATTAGCCACGGGCAGTTTAATGCAAATAACTGCTCTATCGACGTTGCTCGGTAAATCTAGTCTGAGTCCGTGATTTACCAAGTGGTAACAGTGATTTATCTCCACCGTCTCTCTGGATCTGTGGGGATCAGGTAAAATGTTCTCCCATTAGCCTGTTAGCATGTTAGCCTGTTAGCATGTTGGCCTGTCAGCATGTTAGCCTATTAGCATGTTAGCCTGTTAGCATGTTGGCCTGTCTCCGGCTGTTTTGGCCTCAACAGCCGTAGAACGGACACGTTTTCTGCCTGATTTATGCGTCGTTTATACGTCTGTAGAGGTGTAACGACGTTGTTTCCTGCCAGAAGGGGGCGTTACCTCGGTCACGTGACGTCAGGCGATCGTGACTGAAAATCGGAACTGAGGAAAACAGCTCATCAGAGAGAAGAAGGGAAGGGAGGAACACTGGATTTAACAGTCAGATGAGTCATTTCACTGCTCCCATAGTGAGGCTTTATTGTTGTTAGTTCAAGGATGTTCATTTGTCACCTCCACTCCCTCAAACATAAATATCAACACGTTTGACACCAATGCTAATGTGACACGAGTCAAACAAATGAGAGCATGAACAGTTCGGATGATTTAAAAACCCACTCGTGTCATAAAGAACATCCCAACACAGGAATCTTGTCCCGCCGCCAGTTTCCTCTCCTCCAGATGCTGCAGGGCCAGAAGCAATTAAACGTCAGCGAGGTTGCGGATGATACCAAGTCCCTGAGAGGTGGGGACCCGAAAAACACACTCAATTAAACACATGGAAGCTCTGAAGCTCTGCTGTCATTCTGCATATCTCAACCAACTCTGGGGATTTTTCCCTCCGTCGCCATCTGGAAAATCAGGAAATCGTCCAATCAAAGTTCCCAAAGGGCGTTTTTTAGAACATCCTGCACCATCTCATCAAAACAACTGAAAAACAATATGTAGGTCATCTTTTTTCTGTCTTTTTCTTTTTTTTAAATAGAGAAAAACATAGAATTTTACACAGAAAACGCGTGTCTGCCATTTTCAGCGTCTGTTTGCACACATGATCGACTCAGAGGTTTGTGTTTAAACAGGAGGACGGACAGGTCAAAGGTCAAGACGGGATGCAGCCAACCACGTCTTTTTTTTTTACACTGATTCTGATCAAAATAACAGCATTAAATTAAATAATAAATACATAGAAATATTCCTGGTTAACGTTAACCGAGGACAGCGTCTCCTGCTGCTGATCTTATATTCTGTGTGCAACAGAAACACAAATCCTCACAGGAATCTCCGTGGAAACGCAGCAAAAAGCTGCACCTCAGCGTCATTAATAATGGATCAAAGGAAACCGTGTAACCAGGCGCTTATCCATGTTTTCATTGATCCATATAAAGCATCTGCTGTATATATATATATATATATATATATATGAGACGCAGAGGATTCACATCATATTCACCATCCACTCCAGAGTCACATATTTATCATAATTTACTTCCTGTTTGTGGAAGTAATTGTCACAATTCTGACCTTTTTAATTTCATCATTTTTCATTCAATTCAGTCTATTTTATTCATTTTTATTTTACTGTAATAATGCAACAACACAACTTATCTTTCTTTACAACAGGATATATACGCTGTGATCTTATTTATGAAGTATTTATAAGTGTTGTGATGAAAGACACACACACACACACACACACACACACACACACACACACACACACACACACACACGAGGGTAAAATCAATAGTACTTCTTGTGTGTCCTCTTGTGTCAGATTACAGTCGAACCACATCCTGCCTGCACTTATTTTATCTTCTGCTCAAACATATGATCAATATTTGGCCAAACATATCATTTATAATCATTATAACGATATATGCTGTTGTTTACAGTCACAATAATCTGTTTTCTTCGTTATGGAATTAGTGTTTTTGTCGATATAAATCGTCCACGTTTAAGTAAAACATTTAAATAAATGAGATAAAAGTTAAAAGAGAAAACTTTAAAGATGTTTAAAGTGAATAAAAATACAGCGGCCATTTTGTCATGACTTCCTGTGCTCAGCTTGTTTCAAAATGGCCGCCGTGACTCAGGTCTGTGCACTCTTTTGTTGTATTTTGTCTTATTTTGTCGTATTTTGTTGTTAGCTTCATATTATAAACGTTTATCAGACAACAACTGTGTGTATTAACTGTTATGTTTTGTGTCAGCGTGGAGGTGAACGTAGAAAGACTTCAACCTGCTAACACTGCTGCTACTGACTGCTGCTAGCCTGCTAATGCTACTGATGCTACAGCTACAGCTACAGTCACTGACCTGCAGCGTCTAAGAGTAAGTACTCGTGTTTGTTTGTTTAAAACTGTGTTTTCATGGAGTGGTAAAAGTGTAATTCTGCTGACTGAGGCACAGATTGGGATTATAAATGCTAATCTGGCTTGTGTTTAATCCACAAGAATATAAATCACAATACTGTGGTCATTTCAACAGCACGGCTGTGTTTATGCTAGTGCTGCAACTAACTCATATGTTCAGAATTGATTAATCTAGTAATTGTTTGTTCCAGAAAATGTGGAAAATGTTGATCAGTGTTTAATTTTAGTGATTTCTTTGTTTTATGGAGCAAATAAACCAGGAAATATTCATGTTTAAGAAGCTGAAAAATCAGAAAAAGTGTTTTAAAGATGAAACCAATTATGTTTAATTTATTAATATTAATAATCGATCAGTCGAGTAACTGTTTCAACCCTAATCTGGCTTGTGTTTAATGCACAACAGCGTGTGGAGATCCTCATAATAATAATAATAATAATAATAATTCATGTGGTCATTTCAACAGCACTATTATGTTTATGTTAGTGCTGCAACTAACTCATATTTTCATATTTGATTAATCGAGTAATTTTTTTGTTCCAGAAAATGTGAAAAATATTGATCTGTGTTTCATTTTAGTGCAAAGAAAACAGAAAATATTCACATTTAAGAAGCTGAAAAATCAGAAAAACTGTTTTTAAAAATGAAACCTATTAATAATGGATGAGTGCAGTAACTGTAAAGTATATAAAACAGACGTCAGCTCTGATACTGAGTCTCTTTCATGGCTCACGTGCAGCAAACATGGATGATTTGGTCCTGGTTTCTCATCGTTGTCTCTGTGTAACTTAAAGACCTTTGTTGCAGTCGCTGTAATGTGTTTCCATACACTTTGACCTGGTGTGTAATGGGACTGTGCTGCAGTCTGTGTGTGTGTGTGTGTATGTGTGTGTGTGTGTGTGTGTGTTCAGTGAGATGTAAGACCCTCCCTCCCTCCCTCCTTCTTATCCATCCTTCCCTTCCTCCTCATGTCCTTTCCTCGTCTCTTTGTCTCCTCTTCGAGCTCAGAGAGGAAACACGGACGTCTGTAAAAAACCCTCTTTATTCACAACGAGACGTTTGAATCAAATCTGATTTAAATGAATCACAGATTTCATCATCTTTCGTCCTCGGACTGTAAAGAAAACTGTCTTTGATTATTGAAAAGCTTTAGGGCGTGTGTGTGTGTGTGTGTGTGTGTGTGTGTGTGTGTGTGTGTGTGTGTGTGTGTGTGTGTGTGTGTGTTCTTTGTGTGCAGATAAAAGCTTGTGTGTACGACACGTGAGTAAACAGATCAGAGAATATCGATCGTCCTCACGCGAGACAACAACAAAAAGCTGCAGACGTTTCATCTGTGACCTGATGATGTTTTCACTTGACGTTTAAATCCTTAAGAACTCTGTGGTGATCAGACGTTAGATTACGGTGAAGCATAATCTCAGAAGCATAATCTCAGTGAAATGTCGTGCATGCACTGAATAATGGTGTGAAAACGGCAGGTTAAACGCAGAGATTCTCTACTTTGTTTTAGTTTTCAAGGACGAGCTTGAAACTCACACTTGAATCTTTCTGCAGCAGAGAGAAACGAGAAGACGTGGCGTGAAGAGAGGAAAACGAAGTCTCTTTAAAAATACGTCCTCTCGTCTCAGATGAAAACACAATTAGTCGTCAGTTAAAAACAGGAACGTATTTAATTGCTTTTTCGAATCCCTCAACAAACAACAAAGACTGGGAATAACATCCCATAATATCCCACGTGAACGTCAGGTTCAAGAGGAGGTCAAGGACTTTGTTTAATTAAGAAGTTGAGGCTCGTGAAGTTGCTCTGTTTGGTGTCCGTCACGTCATAGCTCCTCCTCAAAGTGGGCGTGGTCGCCATAGCAACGGCTGCGTGAAACTGCCGCGACGTGGTTTGTTTGTTTGTTTGTTTTGGTTCAGTACTTCCTGTATGGGCGGAGCAACAGTCACAGAGTGCTGGCCCCTGATTGGTCAGAGAGTGTCGTTCACATTTACCGCTCAATCTGATTCATTTACTCATCGATTAATATTTGTTTCAGCACGACATTATATCTATTATATATATATATATATTTGTCAACATGTGCAGCTCTTGTTGTGCACTCAGCTATGGAAGCAAATGTGTCTCATATTCCAAATTCAAATGCATTAACAGAAATGTAGCTGCTTTTAATGACTCATAAAAAAAATGAATAATCAATATTCCAAACTGAATTTTCATTTTCAACCTCAAGACGTCTCACTCTGTGACTAAATAAACAGACAAAGCAAACAGAAATGAAAAAGCATTCATGTTAATGCGTTTTAATTTTCAAATTTGACATTTCAAATTAAAATTTGGTACCTTTTTTGCTGGAAGATGTTTTGCCAACTAAATCTTAAATGTCATTTTCTTTATCGTTTTAATTAAGTCACAGAATGAGCCTTGAGTCTTGAAGTTGAAAATGAAAATGCAGTTTGGAATATTGGTTATTTATTTTATTTATGAGTCAACAAATGCAGCTACATTTTGAAAATGAAAAAGCATTTCTGTTAATGCATTTTCATTTGGATTATGAGACACATTTGCTTCCATAGTCAGCCTCCACTAGGGGCAGCGTTTGTGTTGGTGTGCGCTCCAGCTGAGAAACCATTAATGTGTAAATATTGTAAGATGGTGAAATTTAATGTTGGATAAAAAGCTGCTCTGTGAAAGCTTCTACTGACACTGTTTACTATACACAGAGGGCAAAGTGTGTGTGTGTGTGTGTGTGTGTGTGTGTGTGTGTCATGTTTACACAAGCTGACACATACATGTATAGTGCAGGGATGTTTGGAGGACAAATCCTCTCGTGAAACAGCGTCACAGATGTGACAGTTCTGGGTCTGCAGCAGCAAACGAGTCAAAGAGGAATAAAGAAGAAGAAGAATTGTAGAATGTGTGTGTGTGTGTGTGTGTGTGTGTGTGTGTGTGTGTGTTCTTGTACTTGCAGCATATTGAGGACCAGTGAGGGTTTTTAACCAACAAAGTGAGGTTATTTTTTCGAAGTGAGAACATTTTGGCCGGTCCTCACTTTGTTTTCATTGAAATCACTTCCTTACGTTGCTATAACATGCTATACTCAATTTGTCAAAAAAAAATAAATTCAAATTTTGGACGACATAGTATAGTATGATGTTTTTGTCAAATTTTGGATGAAAAATTTTGGGATTTTTTTCTTTCAAATTTTGGATGATATAATATAGTATGACTTTTTGTCAAATTTAGAACCAAAAATTTTGGGTCAAATTTTTTTTTCATATTTTGGACGACATAGTATAGTATGACGTTTTTGTCAAATTTTGGGTAAAACATTTTTTTCACATTTTGGATGACATACTAAAGTATGACTTTTTGTCAAATTTTGGACCAAAAATTTTGGGTCAATTTGTTTTTCAAATTTTGGACGACATAGTATAGTATGATGTTTTTGTCAAATTTTGGAACAAAAATTTTGGGTACATTTTTTATTTTTTTTTATTTTGGATGACATACTACAGTATGACTTTTTGTCAAATTTTGGACCAAAAATTTTGGGTCAATTTTTTTTTTCAAATTTTGGACGGCATAGTATAGAATGACGTTTTTGTCAAATTTTGGGTAAAACATTTTTTTTCACATTTTGGATGACATGCTATAGTATGAGGTTTTTGTCAAATTTTGGGTAAAACATTTTTTTTCAAATTTTGGATGACATACTATAGTATGACTTTTTGGCAAATTTTGGACCAAAAGTGTTGGGTCAAATTTTTTTTTTACATTTTGGACGGCATAGTATAGTATGACGTTTTTGTCAAATTTTGGAACAAAAATTTTGGGTACATTTTTTTCTTTTTTTAAAATTTTGGATGACATACTACAGTATGACTTTTTGTAAAATTTTGGACCAAAAATTTTGGGTCAATTTTTTTTTTCAAATTTTGGACGGCATAGTATAGTATGACGTTTTTGTCAAATTTTGGAACAAAAATTTTGGGAACATTTTTTTATTTTTTTACAATTTTGGATGACATACTACAGCATGACTTTTTGTCAAATTTTGGACCAACATTTTTGGGTCAAATTTTCTTTTCAAATTTTGGACGGCATAGATTAGTATGACGTTTTTGTCCAATTTTGGGTAAAACATTTTTTTCACATTTTGGATGACATACTATAGTATGACTTTTTGTCAAATTTTTGACCAAAAATGTTGGGTACAATTTTATTTTCAAATTTTGGACGGCATAGAATAGTATGATGTTTTTGTAAAATTTTGGGTAAATTTTTTTTTTTTTTTTCCTTTGTCAGCAACCCAGTCCTCAGTATGCAGCAAGTACAACAATGTGACAATGTGTGTGTGTGTGTGTGTGTGTGTGTGTGTGTGTGAGGATTTCAGCTTTGATTTCTCACATCATTGACATCATAACACATGAATCTGAAAAAAGCATTTTATTCACCTGTTTTTATTGTTTCACGTTCAAACATGAATAGAAAAACACTAAACTAAGCGTTTAAAAGGAGAAGCAAACGTCTGCACATCTGCTTTGTCTGCTTTATCCTCTCCTCCTCACGGGGATGTGAACAGTGTGGGGGCGGAAATTACATTTAGAGAAATTAGATTTCAGGAATTTTTCTGTGTGCTGTTTTCAGACTGGAATCTTTGTGTTCAGCAGACTGATTTTCTCACAGAGTGGACTGAGATTCTTCAGTTGATGTGTTTTTATTGTGGAGATTCTCCTCTAATCGAATAGAAAAGAAAAACATTATTGCTCCCTAACTTTCAAATAAATCCTTGAAGAAACAAAAAGCCTTTTTCAGCTTATTTTCTGGTTTATTTTCTCCAAATAACAAAGAAAACTAACCCAAAACAAACAAGACGTTTGAGAACATCATCAGATTAAAGTCTGTAATGTCCTAAGAACATTGTTCACGTCTTTATTTCACTGTTAGACAGACTTTAACAGCAGGAAACTGAAGTTTGTAAACCACTCACTCTCCCACACCAAAGCCCATAGAGAAAACCAGTGATTTTAACATCACAGCACACAGGAGTTCACAGGAGTTGTTGATCCACTGCTGCCTCCATCACTAACTTACAATGACTGATTTTGTAAAATTCGGCTTTGAAAATGTTGCATTTAGATTTACTTCAGTGACACAAAGTGACCACACGAGGCAGCAGTAGACCAGCAGGTCCTGTGTCCCTGTGAGCTAAAATCACTGGTTTTCTCTATGGGCTTTGGTGTGGGAGAGTGAGTGGTTTACAAACTTCAGTTTCCTGTTGTTAAAGTCTGTCTAACAGTGAAGATAAAGACACAAACATGTTCTTAAGATATCGTTTCACAATATGAACATTATTTTCAATATTTTATAATCAACCAAATCCTTAATATTAATGCACGTGTCTTGTTTCTGCACTAAAACCATCGAGTTTAGCCTTGTTTTTAAATGTAGATATATATTAAATAACTTTATTATATATTGTGAAATGTTTCCTTTGATATAGTCGATTTTTTTTGTCAATTTTCCTTAACAACAGTTCCTACAATAATGACAATACAAAGTCATTTACAAACACACACAGTTCCACACAGTGCTATCATAAATAATTCCCTGTGTTTTTGCGTGCACAGTCGACTCATTAAATTCAGTGTGAAGTGATGAAACAATCATTTAAAGGCGATTAGCCTCGCTCTTATCTACTGTGTGTGTGTGTGTGTGTGGTGTGATATCGTTTCCTCGGCTTCCTGAGGGAAAACACGCCGCTGCTCGTTTAACGTTCCCTGCGACGCGTTCACTGAAAGAGGCTGAAAACAAATGAAAACACGACTCTCAGTTTCATTAAATCAGCAGGAAAGCTGCTGTTTTCTTCTCCACTGACTCAGACGCTGCTGACTCTTTATTCTCTGACTTTGAGTGACTTCCTGCTGCTGATCTCTGGACTGTAAACACGAGTGAGCGATGGAGACGGACGACTGTATTGATCTGACGTGCAGATGCAGATTCATTTGTCATTTATGACGCCGTCGTCGTCTTTGCGACGTTTTTAAAAGACGTTTGTGCTCGCCAGCGTCGGTCTGAGCGACACAGGAAGTGACAGCAGAGCGTGGAGGTCACTGTGCTCGGCGGACACACTCTGTCCCTTCACATCAACCACTGAGCGACCTGTCAGAGCTCCGCCTCTAACCACCTGCTCCAGGGCCAAACACAGCAGCCATGACAACACCTGCCCACTGCTGCCTCTGCAGACAAAACACTTTGTTTTCACTTTAGAATAAAATCTACGTCAGTTAACATCTGCGATGTCTGTTAGACAGACTTTAACGACAGGAAACTGAAGTTTCCATGTAAACCGGTCACTCTCCCACACCAAAGCCCATAGAGAAAACCAGTGATTTTAGCTCACAGGGACACAGGAGCTGCTGGTCTACTGCTGCCTCGTGTGGTCACTTTGTGTCACTAAATTAAGTCTAAATTAAATATTTTAAATGCCGAATTCACAAATTAAGTCATTGTAAGTTAGTGATGGAGGCAGCAGTGGATCAACAACTCCTGTGAACTCCTGTGTGCTGTGATGTTAAAATCACTGGTTTACTCTATGGACTTTGGTGTGGGAGAGTGAGTGGTTTACAAACTTCAGTTTCCTGTTGTTAAAGTCTGTCTAACAGTGAGATAAACACATGAACATGTTCTCAAGATGTTGTCGATTTAGACATAAATGTTATTAGTTTACTACTTTTTTTTACATGCCTAAAATCGGTTTGTAAACCACTCACTCTCCCACACCAAAGTCCATAGAGTAAACCAGTGATTTTAACATCACAGCACACAGGAGTTCACAGGAGTTGTTGATCCACTGCTGCCTCCATCACTAACTTCAAGTATGTTATTTTTTTAATTTGGCTTTTGAAATATCTAATTTAACTAATTTAACTTAGTGACGCAAAGTGACCACATGAGGCAGCAGTAGACCAGCAGTGAGCTAAAATCACTGATCTCGATGGACTTTGGTGCTGGAGAGTGATACACTTACATACAAACATGACACGTGACACCCTCGACCTTGAAATACCTATTTCCACCTTGTATGTGGATTATTATGATGACAATGCTCCTAAAGTTGAATAAATTGAGCGATTATGTTGGTGATTAGATCAGATCCAGGAGGAGGAACATGACAGACCTCCTTCAGATGGTGTAGGTGTTGTAACAGAGAGCTGATAAAGGTGTTAAACATGAGGTCGTGCACCTCCTGCTCAGCAGGACACACACAGCTCGTTACTGTCTCGTCCAAGGTCACAACAAAGCCTCGCTGTAATCGAGTGAAGGCTCCACAAACTCCCGCTCAGGTCAATCATATCTGTGCTGCAGCTGCGGTGAAATGTGTGTTTCCTCAGAGTGTGAGCTCAGCACAAACGTGTGTGTGTGAGGAGGAGGAGGAGGAGGAGGAGGAGGAGGAGGAGGAGGTGAAGTGTCGCTCCCTCTCAGCCTCCTGTCCCTGCCTCACCAACGCCACAAAGGAGAAGCACTCACTGTGGAGAGGAGCGGGGAAGTGAAATCATGTTATTTGGTCATTACCTGCAGCCACAGAAGTGCTGATGGCAGCGTTTCTCTCTATCCCATCACTGCCCTGTCACAACCAATCCAGCTGCTGCTGCTGATAGCTTTCTCTTCATCTGCCTCCCCCTCTCTCTGTGAGGCTTGTTTTGGAGGAGGAGGAGGAGGAGGAGGAGGAGGAGGAGGAGGAGGAGGAGGAGGAGGAGGAAGAGGAGGAGGAGGAGGAGGAGGAGGAGGAGGAGGAGGAGGAGGAGGAAGAGGAGGAGGAGGAGGAGGAAGAAGAGGAGGCCATCAGCTCTCAACAATGTCTCTGAGGAGCTCCCACTGTCCTTGACCCCCACATCTGTGTGTGTGTGTGTGTCGTATGAATAAGCAATGCAGGGTGACATTGTGTGTGTGTGTGTGTGTGTGTGTGTGTGTGTGTGTGTGTGTGTGTGTGTGTGTGTGTGTGTGTGTGTGTGTGTGTGGAGGAGAAAACCTTCCTTTAACCTCAGCTGAATGTGGATGAAAAAAACACAGCATCTTCTCTGGAGATAATAATTGGATTAGGATTATATTCCTCACATACTTGTACAATGAGTGTTAGCAACCTACCTAACTTCCTACCTTCTTACCTAACTAACTTCCTTCCTTCCTACCTACCTCCGCACCAACCTAACTAACTAACATCATTCCTTCCTTCCTAAGAACCTAACTAAGTACCTAACTTACTTCCCTCTTTCCTTCCTTCCTTCCTACCTACCTAACTAACTAACTTCTTTCCTTTTCATTCCTACCTACCTCCCTCCCTACCTAAGTACCTAACTAACTTCCTTCCTACCTCCCTCCATAACTAACTAACTTCCTTCCTTCCTTCCTTCCTAAGTAACTCCGTAGGTACCTAACTTCCTTCCTTCTTTCCTTCCTTCCTACCTCCCTCCATAACTAACAAACTAACTTCCTTCCTTTTTCCTACCTCCCTACCTAAATAACTAACTTCCTTCTAACCTGCCTACCTACCTCTCTCCCTACCTAACGTCCTTCCTACCTACCTAAATAACTAACTACCTAACTTACTAACTTCCTTCATTCCTACCTACCTACCTAAATAACTAACTTCCTTCTTCCCTACCTACCTACCTACCTACCTACCTACCTACCTACCTACCTACCTACCTACCTACCTACCTACCTACCTACCTACCTACCTACCTACCTAGGTTTATTTGTATTTAACGACTAACTGCGTTTATATCTTGTCAAAGATGTTAAGTTTGTGATTGAACATTGTTCATTAGATATTTGATGGTGATTTTGTCTCCTTCAAGTCTGATCAACAACGCTGAATAACATTGAGTTTTTATTGTTTCATCGGGTTTGAAAAGACCACTGTTTTGCACCTGCACCTCCAACTGTGTGTGTGTGTGTGTGTGTGTGTGTGTGTGTGTGTGTGTGTGTGTGTGTGTGTGTGTGTGTGTGTGTGTGTGTGTGTGTGTGTCCTTCAGCATCCTTTAAAACACACATTGTTGCTGCGTGCCTCCAGCAGAGAGTCTTTGTGATGCTCTGTCAGAACTCATTTACCTTCATCTCCATCTCCATGAGAACATGGTGGGGGGGCGGGGGGGGCAGAGGGGGGCGGAGCCTGTGGTTGTATCTGACTCCACCTCTTACTGTGTGTGTGTGTGTGTTTACCCCATTATTCTCTCCATTATTCTCTCCATTATTCTCTCCATTGTTCCTCATCAAACTCATTGGTCTGCTGTTGTTTTGTCTTTATTCTGTTGTTTATTTCAAACCCTTTAAACTCATGAGTTTCTTTGATTACGTCAACATTACGTCCACGCTATAGGTGCGTTTGATTTGTTGTCGGAACTCTGAATTTCTGAGGTCAATGACGAACACTGCTACTTTTACCGTTTTTTAACACTTAAATGGTATTTGTTTCACAGTAAATGAGACATAAATGTGCCGTTGTTATTGACTGTTGACGGCGTTTGTGTTTACAACTTCTTGCCTGAAACACGACGAACGTGACATCACTCGTAGTTTTGGCTTCTGGTGTAAATGGAACACAGCAATATTTACGATGCTTGAAAATAAAGACAGACACCGTGACAAAACATTTAAATCGCCCCCTGGTGGCTGGATGAAATACAGATTATACATGGACCAAGCTGAAATAAATCAAAGATAGAAGACATGTCATCCATCTTAGATGATCTCTTTGAGTGTTTTCTCTTTTATTTTTTATGGTCGACTTTATTATTTTTAATATTAATATTATTATTATTATGATCTCCACAGTCTCCTCTTCTTCCCTCAGTATTGATTGTGAACTTGTTCCTCAGGGGAATCTTCTCCATTATGAGTTTCTGCTGCTGCTAAAGATGCAGGTTCACGGTGAGGAGGAGGAGGAGGAGGAGGAGGAGACGTATATATCTGCTGGCTGACATGCAGAGTGTGGTCAGATTAAAGCAGGTATAGGCCTATTGATTGGAGGATTGACAGCAGTAAGGAGGTCATTGATTTGGCGAGCAAAGAGACAACTTTTGACCTCGGAGTGTTCGAGCTGAATCGACGTCTTTAATCCAGTAGGAAAAGAACGAAGTCTGCTTCCAAAATATTCTCCAGTTTATTCTCGTTTCACAGACATTGGTGTGTATTCAGGTATACGAGCCACATATTCTTCAAATTAATCTCAATTCTCATGTTTTAAGGAGCAACTCAGGCTGTAAACTGGACAGAAATGTATATTTGTACACACACTTCATGCAAACCATTGCTTTAACCTGTTACCGGTAAACTTAATACACATAATAGTCGGCATCGCCCTGAACAAGGATCCGTCGAAAATATTTGCAAAACGCATAAGGAATAATTTATATGAATTTTTGAAATCCAGCAAATTATCCATTTGCCCTGATGCACTTTGACAGTGAGCTGACTTTCTTCACAAAAACAAAAAGTATCTCGGAATGACTTGAAATTTACCATCATAATAGTCGACATCGCCCTGAACAAGGAACCGTTGAAAATATTTGCGAAACTCATAAGGAATAATTTATATGAATTTTTGAATTTCAGGAAATGATCCATTTGCCCTGATGCACTTTGACAGTGAGCTGACTTTCTTCACAAAAAAAAAAGTATCTCGGAATGACTTGAAATTAAGCATCCTAATAGTTGGCATCGCCCTGAACAAGGAACCGTTGAAAATATTTGCAAAACCCATAAGGAATAATTTATATGAATTTTTGAATTTCAGGAAATGATCCCAATTTCACAGAAATTACATTTGAAAATCTGTAAGTCAGTTTTTGTTGTGCATTTTAACCTGTTTTCAAGTCATTTTTGAGCCACATTTCACCGAGGACCGCGGTGAAGACACTGTTCTTTCTCACATTAATGCATTGTATTAGATGGTGTTTTGTGGATTTGTGAGAGTTAAGCAGTTTACTTGCAAACTACCTTTTTACATATGATACAAGTCACCGAGTTGTGACTAAATTAAGCAACGAGTTCCTAAACTTTCTGTTGGCAGCAGAAACGTGAGCTTTGTTAGAGCTGTGCTGCCTGTTTTTGTAGAAAATGTAAATGAGATATTTCTTTATTTTATGTCTTTAATCCAGAATGACCTCACGGTTACGACTGGGAACGACAGGAACGTCAACACTGACTGACCAGGTTCACCTCACGCTGCATCACCTGACCCCCGGGGCAGCCCCTCCCCCACCTGCCGCCGCTGCCGCCGCTTCCCGCCACCACAAACTGCAACTGCTGCAGGGAATTCAAACGCCCTCTGACGGTAACATGAGTGGATCAGAGGTTCTCCCGCAAATTAGGTCAGCAGTGGTCGCATGATTGCTCCTGTGTGATTGAGACACACACACACACACAGTAGCAGAGCGACGTGGTCACACCTGAGCGCTCAGCAGCAGCAGCAGCAGCAGCAGCAGCAGCAGCAGCAGCAGCATTACCATCCTCCTGTAAACACACAAAAGCTTCTCGTGATGGTTTCTAGAGAGCGGTTCATTAGCAGAGCAGAGGGACACGCGCTCGCTCTGTCACAAGGGTTTTATTAGCGATGCTGCGCAGCAAAGGTTACTGTGTAATCTGTCTCATGTGGTTTGTCGGGCCGACGTACAGTAAACGTGCTAAAGCTCCTGCAGCAGCTAAAACTCCCGTCTCCTTCAATCAGGCTTTTATTTCAGGTCACTCGTAGCCTCGGTGAAGAATTCCCGGTCCCCTGATGACCTGATGACCGGCAGGAAGTGGAGGCTGCAGGAGGCGGGGTTAACCTTATATTAGTTATGCAAATGGATTAATGTGAGAGTGCTGGGAGTCATTTTTAAATGGAAACTTAAAGGTACCATATGTAAGAATGTGGCCGAAAACAGTTACTACATTCAAATTCAAAATACCTTTTAGGTTTTCGTTTTCTGACGTAACTGGCAACCCGTGGTTGCTCGGCAGCTGAGACTCTACTGACTGCAATGACTGGTAGACGGCGGTAGGTGGCGCCACATGACGCCAAAACATGATTTCAAAACATAGACATGATTTGCAGTTTGCAAAATATTATTTTAATGCAAATATTTTGTCTGTACTGTTGTTGTTGGTGAGTTCAGTTTGTTATATGAACATTATTCCTGAGTCTCTGTGACATATTAGGAGGATTTTATGATTTATTACATAATGCACCTTTAAAAACCACTCACTCTCCCACACCAAAGTCCCTAGAGTAAACCAGTGATTTTAACATCACAGCACACAGGAGTTCACAGGAGTTGTTGATCCACTGCTGCCTCCATCACTAACTTACAATGTCTTATTTTGTCAATTCGGCATTTAAAATCCTTCATTTGGATGTACTTCAGTGACACAAAGTGACCACACGAGGCAGCAGAGGACCAGCAGCTCTGATTTTCTCTATGGGCTTTGGTGTGGCAGAGTGAGTGGGAAAAGTCTGTCTAACAGTTAAGATAAAGACATGAACATTAAATGTCTGCGTCCCTGGTGGCAGCCATGTTGTGAAACAGTCTTGTCTCTTCCCTCCAGAGCAGTACATGAGTATTATGGTCTGTCATGTTGTGTGACTGTCAGCGCTCCACTGTAGTGTGTGAGTGTGTCCCTCAGTGGTGCAGTATCATGCTGGTGTGAATAATCCAAGCATGAAGAGTTAAATCAGGCCTGCGGTGCCTGATGTGTGATGAACTCCTGCAGCTGTCCGCTAACATTAGCCCCCCCCCCCCCTCCTCTATAATGACGGCCGGCAGCTTCCCTGAGGCCCCTTCACACGTTTAATTGTTTCAGCGCGACCTGGTCGGCGTGTTGACGTAGATATGTTTCAGTCTGGAGTTTGACCTTTTCCATGCTAATGAACGATTTACCGCGGGCTGCGTCTCCTCTTCCTGTGCGACGCGTACGCTCAGGTGCGGTTAGCGTCGTCGGAGCGTGCGATGAAGGTAGCTAGAGCTGAACACGACACATGAGCACACTCGGACGCCGTGTGGCGAGCTGCTGCTCCTCTTCCTCGTTGTTTGCGAATGGCTTGGTTCTGCGGGGCGGCGTTGTTGTTGTTGTTGTCCGCTGAGATCAGCTGACACGTTAGCTGTGGGCGGTGAGTGTGAGGAGATGTTCCACGACATCAAACTGTGTTAGAGTCACACGGGCGTCGCCGACGTCCTCCGTCTGACTGCGACAATCATCATCATCATCATCATCTTCTGTTGTGAATGGAAGCTGAGAGAGCAGTTAGCGTAGCATGATCACTGAGCGCATGATCACTGAGCTCTGGCAGTAGGGGGTGGAGCCCGAGCCTGGTTTGAACAGTAGGGGGTGGAGCCTGAGCCTGGCCCTGGCAGTAGGGGGTGGAGCCTTAGCCTGGTCCGAATGGTAGGGGGTGGAGCCTGTGCTGACCCTGGCAGTAGGGGGTGGAGCCTGAGTCTTGCCCTGGCAGTAGGGGGTGGAGCCTGAGCCTGGTCCAAACAGTAGGGGGTGCAGCCTGACCCTGACAGTAGGGGGTGGAGCCTGAGCCTGGCCCTGGCAGTAGTGGGTGGAGCCTGAGCCTGGCCTTTGCAATAGGGGGTGGAGCCTGAGTCTGGCCCTGGCAGTAGTGGGTGGAGCCTGAGCCTGGCCCTGACAGTAGGGAGTGGAGCCTGAGCCTGGTCCGAACAGGAGGGGGTGGAGCCTGAGCCTGGTCCGAACAGTAGGGGGTGGAGCCTGAGCCTGGTCCGAACAGTAGGGGGTGGAGCCCGAGCCTGGTCCGAATGGTAGGGGGTGGAGCCTGTGCTGACCCTGGCAGTAGGGGGTGGAACCTGAGCCTGGTCCGAACAGTAGGGGGTGGAGCCTGACTCTGGCAGTAGTGGGTGGAGCCTGAGCCTGGTCCGAACAGTAGGAGGTGGAGCCTGAGCCTGGCCCTGGCAGAAGGGGGTGGAGCCTGAGCCTGGCCCTGACAGTAGTGGGTGGAGCCTGAGCCTGGCCCTGGCAGTAGTGGGTGGAGCCTGAGCCTGGCCCTGGCAGTAGGGGGTGGAGCCTGAGCCTGGCCCTGACAGTAGGGGGTGGAGCCTGAGCCTGACCCTGGCAGTAGTGGGTGGAGCCTGAGCCTGACCCTGGCAGTAGTGGGTGGAGCCTGAGCCTTGCTCCGACCGTTTTCACAAAGTTCAGGCCCAAATCCGAATCACACTATCAATGTTAGAGACATTAAAATAGGTTAATGAGGGTGTTTCAGTGTAGTTTTAGGCTATATTCTTTATAATTTTGTTGAAAGGATTAAGTGAAATAGGCTATGAATTTATTTAACTTAATGACTTAGACTCGATGCACCTTATCTGATCACTTTTAATGCCGTAAGTAGGTCCATGGAGTTTCCTTTAAATGTTAAGGTTATTTAGAAAATTGTGTGCCTTTGTGTGGTTATTGTTTCTTTTGGTATTTACAATAAATGCATAATATTCCACATATAAGACATAAACCTCCAGAATTATTATTTTGAGAATAAATGATTTTTATTTAGACAAAGTTTTGCTGAAAACACTATTCAAACACCATCTGAAAACACTATTGCTTATGAAGTATCACCAGTTGTCATTGTGTGTGTGTGTGTGTGTGTGTGTGTGTGTGACATATGCAGTGGGGTATTTTTACACTTTGCTCTGTGCAACTATAATCCAAACAGACAGTGCTGTGAGACACTGGCAAGGTTTTACGTGCCTTCACAAATGTCACCCTGCTTTGCCTCTGGTCCCTGACACACACACACACACACACACACACACACACACACACACACACACACACACACACACACACACACACACACACACACACACACACACACACACACACACACACACACACACACATGCAGGCTGAAGTTTTAATTATATAAACATTTCTCTCAGGGTCGGCTCATGCAGGAGCAGAAGTATTTGCGTTGTTCTGAGTTAAATGTCAAGGCTGAACCAGTTGTTAAAAATAAATGTAAAAGATAAGAAAGACAATCTTTTAAAGTCTATATCATATTTTATTCATGTGTTTTTTTAATGTTTTTTTGCTTTATTTCACTGTTAGACAGACTTTTCCAACAGGAAACTGAAGTTTGTAAACCACTCTCTCTCCCACACCAAAGTCACTCACTCTCCCACACTAAAGTCACTCACTCTCCCACACCAAAGTCCATAGAGTAAATCAGTGATTTTAACATCACAGCACACAGGAGTTCACAGGAGTTGTTGATCCACTGCTGCCTCCATCACTAACTTACAATGACTGATTTTGTCAGTTCGGCATTAAAAATCTTGCATTTTGATGTACTTCTGTGACACAAAGTGACCACACGAGGCAGCAGCAGACCAGCAGCTCCTGTGTCCCTGTGAGCTTTGGTGTGGGAGAGTGAGTGGTTTCCTGTTGTTAAAGTCTGTCTAACAGTGAAATAAAGACGTGAAACAGGCTCTAAAGATATCGTAGATGTAAAATGACACAGATTTTCCTCTGTGAACATGTGACTGTCACCACCAACAGAGAGCAGAGCGAGCCTTTGTGTCACTGCCTCACACAACCACACAGATATCTCAAATATGTTGTTTCCTTTCAGTCTCTCAATGCTCTGGATTCCAGTGGCGCAGCAGAGGTGCTGCTTTTGGTTTTGGTCTGACCAAAGAAATCAAATGAGGTCGACTCCACAAACTCATTTCGGGTGTTTAGAGACTTGAGCTGAGTATAATGACTGTGACGTTGTCAGAACGACGTTGGCTGAAGAGCTAAAACATCCCTGCTACAGTTTTCCACATTATTATTTCCGGGAGGCTCAGAAATAGACGTGCAATCATCATTTTTATTTATAGCCGCTGCATCAGTCCTCTGTGTCGGGGACGATCACACAGAGAGAACGCTGCTGTCGGAGCTCGCTGGGGATTTAATGCATTCATGATATGTAAAGATATGTAAAATGACATGAATGATCACATGTTTGAGCGCGCTAATTATCCTCCTCATAATTACTACTTTCCTGAATGTTAATGGATGCTTTGGTGAGCGACAATTTTCAGGTGTTTGTTTGTGAACAAAGAAAAAAGCCTGTGATGAAGGAGCAGCTCTGCAGTGCAGGACACTGTTTTTCAGTTTGCCTTCAACAGTCGCTGCTGCTGCTGCTGCTGCTGCTGCTGCTGCTGCTGCTGCTGCTGCACCCTGAGGCCTTCTATACATAATTATACACACACACACACACACACACACACACACACACTGCTGCCTCATTAGTGACTGCAGCCTGAGGCTTACAGCAGGGAAAAGGCCTAATTGCACAGTTCAGCAGCGCTGACAGTCCTCGCAGGCTCCAGCATCAGGTAGCGACACCTACAGACACTTCCTGTCACTGCTGTTTCAAACAGACGCCCTGAGCCTCTGCAGGAGCTCACTGACAGGATTAAGACCAAAGGTTTTTAAAGGCATAGTTCATTGTTTTTGTGTGTGTGTGGTTGCATGAGGTACATAATTAGTGCTGACTGTGCAGGACAAACACTGTGGCTTTATCTCACTGTTAGACAGGAAGTGTGTAAACAACTCACTCTCCTACACCAAAGTCCATTCAGTGATTTTTAGCTCACAGGGACACAGGAGCTGCTGGTCTGCTGCTGCCTCGTGTGGTCACTTTGTGTCACTGAAGTTAAAGTGAACGAAGGATTTCAATGCAGAATTTTACCTCCTGTGTGCTGTGATGTTAAAATCACTGATTTTCTGGCCTTTGGTGTGGGAGAGTGAGTGGTTTACAAACTTCAGTTAACATGTGAACATGTTCAGTGACTAAAATATATATATTTTTATTATGTCTCATACAACAGCACTTAAAAACACGCTTTAAAAGTGTCTCGTTAGCTTTGATAAATACTGATATTCCTAACATATGAAGAGTAAATAAAGTGATTTGTGGATGAAAACGAAATTTTAAATAAGTTAAAAATATATATATTTTTGGTTTTAATGACACACGGGAAACAGAGTTCACTCTTGTTAGATTGTGATCTTCTGCCATCTTGTGGAGAAACTGAGAAACACAGCCTATATAACGTGACATGTGTCTCTTATGCGATATTATTAATCTTTAGATCAATTTAAAACTGTAACTGATTCGTGTAGAAGCTGATTAAACATTGATGGAAGTTCTTTGAACGCGTTTATTCCAAAAGTCATATGAAATCAAATTTTTTTAGTTTCGCAAACCATACAAGGGTGATTTGACGCTCGTGGCTTGCCGTCGGTTTGTTGTTGTTGCAGAAGCTCGTACGTGCGGGCTGACAGGTCCGTACACCATGTACTTTCAGTCATTATCAGCGCGTTTTAAGTGCTTTATTTACGTAAAACGTAGCGTTAATGTTGGCTTAATTCGTTTTTCTGGTTGTTGTTGAGAACGTGAAGTCACAGTCGGAAAGATCGATGGCAACATAAAAGGAGAAAGCGTTCCATCAGCTGACCGGAGCTAGAGCTAGCAGCTGGTTAGCATAGCTTAGCTTAGCTGAAGGGCTAGTTCGTGCTAAACCAGTGATGTTTTCTGTTTATGTGTCTATAAATATATTTAACGTCAACGAAGAGTGTGTTTAGTTTAGTCTAAATCACCGCTGCTCTGTGGAGGACACGCGCTAATGTTGCACCATGAGCTAACTGCAGCTAACTGAGCTAAAGGTTAGCTTCAGTTTGGTGATGTAACTGAAGTGTTTTTGTTTGTTTTCCAGTAAAAACAGGAGGAAAGTGAACACACACCATGTCCAGCGGCGTAAGTAGAACCATTTCCTGCGATTTATCAAAATAAAACCACACAAAATAAATATTACATGTTTTTTGTTTGATTTATTATTTATTTTTTGGGTTCATTTAAGGGTCAGCCACAAATGATTTTATCCTACCCTTTCAATGTACTTTAACATTCTTACCTCTTTTATTTAGGTATTTATTTACTATGTCTTGACATTTCCTTCACAGTCATCTCTGTGTCTGCAGGTGCTGTGTGGCTGCAGCAGGTTGGTTCTGTCTCAGACGGCGCGTTGTCAAGCGTTGGCTGCTCTCAGAGTCGGAAGAACCAGAACCTTTTCTGCTGCTAGTTCAGATGAACCCTACGTTACTGTATCGCACACAGACTCAGGTGAGTGACGCGTCTCCAGCCTCTGGTTCTGTGTTGGCGTCTGCGTCTCTGTTTCAAACGGACGCCCGTGTTCTTTCTCGTCCTCCAGGGCCCAGAACCGTGTGGCCCGATGAGAGCATGGGACCGTTCGGACCTCAGGACCAGCGCTTCCAGTTACCCGGCAACGCTGGCTTTGACTGTCACCTGGACGGCACGGCCGACCAGAAGAAGTTTCCCGTCCACAGAACGGTTCCGGACGTGCTGACGGCGCCGAGCAGCGCAGAGAGACACCAGTTCATTCTGGCCCAGTTTGTCAATGAGTTCCACGTAAGTGTTGACACCTTTATAATTTTGTTGTTGTTGTTAAATAATTGACAGTGTGATAGTTTTGGTGCCGGGTGTAAATTCCTGTTGATTTATTTAACCAGAAAATCTCCTTGACGGGATTAAAGACGCCTATCGCTAAATAAAAACAAATAAAATGTGCGATTTTGGTGTGGTTTTGTTGACTTAAATGATAACTAGTGTGTGTGTTTGTGTTTTATCAGGGGAAACTGGGTCCCATGTCATTGAGAGTCAACAAAGCAGAGCAGTATTTTCACCAAACAGACACCGACTGTTCCATAAACTCCTGTCCTGAGCTGCTGAGGAAAGGTGTGTGTGTGTCCGAGTGTGGTTTTTACCCCTCAAAATCACCCATATTTATGAACAGTGTGTCTTCTTCTTCCAGATCTAGAGCTAATGTTCCCCTCAGCACCTGCCACCTCTATCACGGTTGTCACGGTGACGCAGAGGAGTCATCACCGGGAGGAGAAGGAGGTGGAGTCAGAGCAGGGCAGAGATCAGCTGTTAAACAAAGTCAGTGATGTCATGTTTCATTCTGTTTATAAAGTATTTTCTAAAGGTGAGCAGCTGATGATGATTATCTATGTGTGTGTGTCACTTCAGTTTGTAAACGGAGCAAAGGAAATGTGTTTCGCTCTGTGGACGGCAGGTTACTGGGCCGACTTCATCCACCCGACCACAGGAGCAGCGGTGAGTCTCGCTGCTCTATAATACATCAGTATTTTATCTGTATATCGTGATATGAGACAAGATGTTGTCTTAGATGTTGGATAATAATAATCACAGTATCTGTGATGACTTTCCCTGGTTTTAAAGGCTGTTACAATGATAATAGTCATATTTATTAAATTGAATACACACTAAATGTCTTAAATATTGATGGAAAAAAACATGGAATTGACAAAATTCTGTTTTAAAAGTTACTATTTGTGTTGTTACAGCATTTGGTCATATTTAAATTCAATTTCATTGTTTCTAAGACACATAAAAAACCTTCATTTATATTTCATATCACCCAGCCGTACAGAAATATTGATTTGATTTATTTCCGGATCTTCTCTCTTTTTTTTTCTTACTACATTTCCCACAGTTCTTTGCGTCTCCGTTAAGTCCCGCCCCGCTGCAAACCGAGGAGGAGCTGAGACATTTAGGTTTCCACATCGAGCTGTCGGGCTCGTGCACGGTGATCCGTCACATCCTGAGCGGAACGCCGTTGTTTGTGGGGACCGTTTTCACCAACGCACCGACCCACAGCGACACCGTCGCGCGGCTACAAGGACTGTCGGACGTCCTCGACGACGAGGAATAGGCTGTTTTTTAATTTAATATATATATTATTTTTATGAATGGCCTCTTATTTATGATGTGAACAAGCGTCTGTGTGACTGGACCAGGATTATTCCACACTACATCCAGGCAGATTACACCACGTATTATTGTAATCTGCCTTTTTTAAACGTGTCGGTCAGTGACATCATCATCATCATCGACTTTCAGATGATGAGAAACAGGAAGTGGAGACATTTCAGATGCAACGGCAGCATCACTTTGAGATTGAATAATTTATTTTCACAGCTTGAGTCGAAGGAGCTGAAGCAAAACTGGTGAAATAAATACAAACTGTGAAGACATCATTTCCTGTCGTGTTTACCTACATTAATTTATTTATAAAAGTATTACAAAAGACTGTGGATTAGGACTATTTCAACATTTTCTGGACCAAACAATGTGCTTGATATATGTACTTTTAATACTTAAAAAATGGGGAATTCTTGTCAGAGCAGCAACATGTAGCAAATGATAAAATATGAGATTTAATATCACTGAAAATATTAGAACAAACTTTTTTAAATGTATATATTGTGTATCTCTACTTTTATATATGTTCAAAGAAGTGTTTAAAGTGCAGAATTATGATGTACTATTATTGTTTCTGTTCCATTATGATTATATTTGATAGTGTTTGTGCGCCCCTGCTGGCGGCTCAGGGAACCGCAGCCCGTGAGTCCATGTGAGCCGCCATCTTTGGAGGCAGATGAGCGCTCCGCTCTCCGCTCGTCTTTACGACAAACTCGAGTTCACCGCGGACGCGCCGATACACGAACTTCCGTGCGAACATGTCGAACAGAAGCACGCCGAACAGCTGCTCTCCTCAACCGGGGCGGCGCGGGACCGACTCCCCGGCCATGGAGCAGCAGCAGCAGCAGCAGACGGCGAACAAAGACAGCCCGGCACCGCAGCAGCAGCAGCGGTCGGATGAGGAGGCGTCTCCCGCGGCGGAGCAGGCGGAAGAAGCCGGGGAAGGAAACGGAGAAGCTTCGGCTAAAATGATTCTGGATATCGCGAGTTTTCGGAGACCCGGAGAGAAGCCGTTCACGCAGCGGTGTCGCCTGTTCGTCGGCTGTTTGCCGCTCGACATCCCCGAGGAAGAGTTCACCAACATGTTCGCCAGATACGGGAACGTGAACGAGGTGTTCATCAACAGAGAGCGGGGTTTCGGCTTCATTCGCCTGGTATGACCGACTCCTCGCCTCCCGCTGAGTGCGCCGCCATGTTGTGTCAAACTCCCCTTTAAACTGTAACCTTATTTTTAAGTCCATTTTATAGATTTAAGACAGAAATGTGGAGAAAAGGAGCTAGCTGCTATGTTAGCATTAGCTAACATGCTAACGATTCAATGTTATTGCACGTACGCGGGCGTCACCACTGACGTCAACACGTACGTGCGTCCGATTGGCCGCTCGGCCGTTTCTGTAGCGATACGTCAGCGAGGCCGCCATATTGGTCCGGGCAAGGCAGAGGTAAACAAATGGAACCTGAGGATTTTCTGGATAGAAATGTTTGGATTTGTCTTATTTTTATATTCAAAGGTTTATCTTATATATCTCCAAACATTTTCCAAGTATTAATAATTTTATATTATATCTTTTAAACACCATAATCAAATCAAATAACTTTTAATAGCTTTTAAATCACAGTGAATGATTAAAGTCAGTAGTTTAACATGTTTGCATGGCATGAGAAATATAAAATAAGCCTTTGTATAAACTGTAGAGCTACAATTAATGATTATTTTCATAATTGATTAATATGTTGGTTATTTTTATTATTATATATAATAATACTATTATTATTAGTCCATCAAATGTCATAGAAAGTTGAAAAACATTGATTTTTATTTCTCAAACCTGGAAATGATGACGTTCTCCAATTTGTCCACAAACTGAACATGTAAGGAGCTGGAATAAAATCAAATGTCTTATTACTGTTACAAATAATTGATGATTAATTTAGTTATTTATTTTTCGTTGCAGCCCTCGTTTTAATAAATATTTCTCTTGTTCCCTGATGTGTTTTTGTCCCTCGTCTCCCAGGAGTCAAAGACGCTGGCAGAGATCGCCAAAGCCGAGCTGGACGGGACCATTCTGAACAATCGACCAATCAGAGTGCGGTTTGCGACGCACGGCGCCTCCCTCTCAGTCCGTAACCTTCTGCCCGTCGTGACCAACGAGCTGCTGGAGCAGGTAGAGAGCGCAGGAGGAGGAGGAGGGACTTCCTGTCGCTGCTGTCCTCTCGTTTTCCTCACTGACTTTTTGTCGTTGACCTCTCGTCTTCTCAGGCGTTCTCTCAGTTTGGACCGGTGGAGCGAGCCGTCGTGGTGACGGACGACCGCGGCCGGCCCACAGGGCGAGGCGTCGTGGAGTTTGGGAGCAAAGCTGCGGCGCGGAAAGCTCTGGAGCTCTGCAACGAGGGAGCGCTGCTGCTGACCACGTAAGAAACAAACACAACAGAGAGACGTTGATCTGAGGCTGATTTAGATCTCTGTGAATTCAGGGCAGTGGACGTTAATTTTAGGACGCTTTAGTTTTTCCCCCATGTGATAAAATATGTTATTAATTACAAAAAAAAGAGTTTTCAGCTTCTTAAATGTGAATATTTTCTTGTTTCTTTGTTCCATATAAGAAATAAATCATTAAAACTTGTTTTTTGGACGAAAACAAGAACATCATCAACTTTTTGTGATGTTTTATGAACCAAACAATTACTCGATTCATTGAGAAAACAGCTGATTATATGTTAAATAAACCTTTTGTTTCTATTCTAACAGCGACTTTTGTCGACTGAGGTCGTTTGTTCTTGTTTGGTCCAGAAAATGTCAGACAATCTTTGTTTTCAAATCACTTATTTGTCTTTTCTCTAATTCCTCCTCCCTCTTCTCCTTGTCTCCTTCTCTTCTTCTTCACCTCTTTATTCCATCCTTCTCTTAGTTTTTCCCTCTCATCTCTTAAACTCGCTGTAGAAACAAACGTAAACTGAACTTTATTATTATTTCCTTGTCTTTAAACCGTCCTCTGTGTCTCCAGAACGCCGTGTCCAGCCATCGTGGAGCCGTCAGAGCACTTAGACGACGAGGAAGGACTTCCTGAGAAGCTGCTGCAGAGAATCCCAAAGTATCACAAGTGAGTGTGAGTTTGTGTGTGTTTGTCTGAGCATCAGCAGCAGCAGAGGTGGCGCTTCAGTGTTGTCCCTCTCCTCAGAGAACGTGAGCAGCCTCCACACTTCGCTCAGCCCGGCACGTTTGACTTTGAGTACTCGTCTCGTTGGAAAGCTCTGGACGAGCTGCAGAAGCAGCAGAAGGAGCAGGTGGACAAAAGCATCCGCGAGGCCAAGGAGAAGCTGGAGGCCGAGCTGGAGGCGGCAAAACACGAACATCAGCTCATGATGATGAGACACGGTCAGAGCTTCCTCCTTCACACCTCTGTGTCATCACCAGACATCGTTTCTGGTTTTCATCTTCTCTCATGTTCTCTTTTGTGTTTTCCAGATCTGATGAGACGTCAGGAGGAGCTGAGGAGGCTCGAGGAGCTCAGGAACCAGGAGCTGCAGAGACGCAAGCAGATAGAGATGAGGTGAGACCAGACTTTTTTAACAGTCTTTACACACACACACACACACACTCACACACACATACACTCACACACACACATACACTCACACACACACATACACTCATACACACACTCATACACAAACACACACACTCACTCACTCACTCACTCACTCACTCACTCACTCACACACACACACACTCATACACAAACACACACACATACACTCTCACACACTCACACACACACTCACATACACTAATACACACACACTCACACACATACACTCACACACATACATACACACTCACACACACATACACTCGCAGATATTCTGCTCATATTAACAGCAGATATTTCCCACATATTAACAGTGACATATTGATCGATGCTGACGTACAGATTAAAGCTGAGCTCTAGTTTTGATATTTTAATTCTAATCTCTGATGACTTTCCCTGGTTTTGGACGCTGTTGCATTGATAATCTTTAAATACTCTGATTATTACGTGTTACTCTCTCATCATTTGAGTTATTCTGCTTTAACACACTTTAGTTTAACATTATAAAAGTGTATTTTCTTAACTAAACAGTAGATGAAATAAGATTTTCCAGAGTGTATTTACAGTGTTGTGTTTGTGTCAGACATGAGGAGGAGAGGAGGAGGAGAGAGGAGGAGATGATGAGGCACAGAGAGCAGGAGGAGCTGAGGAGACAACCAGATGCCTTCAAAGGAAACTACCTGGAAAATGTGAGTTTCATCACAACAAATTTCATCGTTTTACTCTTCACACAGTGTTTCTCAGTCGCTTCTATCGTCTGTTATTGTGTTTTTAATCTACAGATTCTGTGGATTAAATCCATCAGATTGGGGATCTTTACATGTTTTTATCTCAGATCTGATGGATTTTCTTTCTCGTGGTTGTTTCTGATTCCAAAGACTGACGACAACTCTGTCAAAATCTTATTTCATCAAACAGTGGGATTAACTTTGGCTGCAACTCGGGATTATTCTTAGAAGATGTGACGTAAACCTTGAAACATTGTGATTTTTCAAACATCTACAAACTAAAATTATTATTGTTTTATTTAAAAACACTGAAAAACTATTTAATCATGATTATTGATGATCCATGATTTGGAGCTCACCACTAGAGGGCACTGTCTCCTGTTTAAACCGATGTATTGAGGAATAATCTCTGACAACACGTTTAAAAAAAAAAAAAACTAATGGATGTTTAAAGTTTTAAAAGTTTTTAAAGTGTTTAATGTCGTTGTTGTTTGTAAACACATGAATATTTGAAAGTGAACTCACTTTTCTTCTTCTTCTTCTTCTTCTTCACTCGTTCACTCAGAGGGAACAGGAAATGAGAGCGGGGGATCTGGGTCAGCGTGGAGCCGTTAATCTGCCAGGTAAAATAACGTTTTTATTATTATTTGTTTTCATACTAAGTGTCATACCTTCTCTTTTTTTTCTCCTGTTACACAAAATTTGATCATTTCCAGTCGAGGAGATCATGTTTCAACATCGTTGTAACCTTGGAGAATACAGAGTCGGTGTCTAACTCACTGCCCACCAATCAAAATGTTTATTTTTTTTATTTCTTCATTGATTTTGCATCATAAATACGCTTTAGTGTGAAATTTGTGTCCAAAACCCACACTTTTATGTGGAATTAAACACTTTGAGTTTGAGACGCCGGGTTAAAAATGTAGTAAAATAGAACACGTTATCTGTGTTCTGATGTCCTCCAGGAAAAATAGTGTTTAACCTCTTCTTAAAAGACTCTCCCAATAAAATCTACATCAGTTTACGTCTACAATGTCTTTAAGAACACGTTCACGTCTTTATTTCACTGTTAGACAGACTTTAACAACAGGAAACTAAAGTTTGTAAACCACTCACTCTCCCACACCAAAGCCCATAGAGAAAACCAGTGATTTTAGCTCACAGGGACACAGGAGCTGCTGGTCTACTGCTGCCTCGTGTGGTCACTTTGTGTCACTGAAGTCAACGAAAATGGCCGAATTCACTAAAATCAGACGCTGTAAGTTAGTGATGGAGGCAGCAGTGGATCAACAACTCCTGTGAACTCCTGTGTGCTGTGATGTTAAAATCACTGATTTACTCTATGGACTTTGGTGTGGGAGAGTGAGTGACTTTGGTGTGGGAGAGTGAGTGACTTTGGTGTGGGAGAGTGAGTGACTTTGGTGTGGGAGAGTGAACGTCAGTTTCCTGTTGTAAAAGTCATCTCTTACGATGTTGTTTTGCGTGTAGATGGTTACAACCAGGCCTCCGCTGCGCCCGGCACTAACCAGGGTGCTCAAATGATGGGCATGGGTGGAAGGGGCGGAGCCCCCGGCCCGGAGGGAAGTCCAAACATGGGCGCACAGTTGATGCCAGAGAACGGAGCCATGGTAAAGTATCTGGAAAAACTCGGCAAAGCTCGAGTTAATCGACACAAAAATCCGTAGATTTAACTAAAAGAGTTCTTCTTTCTCTTCTTCTTCTTCTGCTGCTGCGATCGTCAAACTTTGATCAATCTTTCGTGCGTGACGCTACGTTACTGCGCCGCAGAGAAACGATAGATACTCACAGGGTGGATCAGTGGGGGGTCGGCCTGAGGTCGAGTCGCCTAAACATCACCAACAACAACAACAACATCAACAACACCAGCAGCAGCAACATCAACAACACCAACAGCAGCAACAACAACAACAACAACAGCAGCAGCAGCAGCAGCAACAACAACAACAACAACACCAACAGCAGCAACAGCCACTCGGCCCTCAAGGAGGCGCAGCTGCAGGGTTTGGCATGGGAAGTCCAGCAGGGGGCGTCTTTGACGGGCCAAATAACAAACGCCGCAGATACTGACCTCATGGAGCTTTGTTACCGTTTTATTGTTATTTTTTAGATAAATAGGATTTAGGAAAAACACAGAATCTAATTCAGTTCATGATCATGTTTTCATTGGACTTTTTTAAATGTTTACGTCGGCGAATAATAACTTTTTAAAACAGAATTAAGGAGGCGATATCAACTGAATATAAACAGAATATTTACAACTATGTTTTGATTTATTTATTATCCTATAGAAAAATGAAATCAGAGCGGTTGTGTTTTTGTTACCTCAGAACGAGCAGACTGTTTGTACAGGAGCCCGGGAAGGACAAATCTACTATTGTTCGCGGCCTCCGTGGTTGACACACTGAAGGTGTTGGCTGCAGTGTGCAGCGTCACCACCAGAGGTCACTAAACGTCGGCCGTGTTTCTACAGCAGAACGACAGAAATCAAATACTTTTGCTAACGTGAAAACAAAAATCCACTCCAGAGTCAAATAAAACTTTCGTAGAAAAAAAACGTGTTTTTCTGTCATTTCTTTCATCGGGATTACTCGATCACACGTTTCAGTGACGTAATAAATCTTATGACTTGATGAAACAAACTTACATAAGTTTAATTAAATAGTGAAATACATGTGGAACTTTGAAGTTCACACTCGGTTTTCCTCCGTCTTCGTATAATATCACATGTTTTTATATCTTTCATAAGACCTGGTTTATTTTTAGTGAATCAGCGACAGTGTGGTTTCAATAAAAACCCTCTTTTTGTTTGATAGAATACGACTGAATCATGTTTCTACTGTTTGTTTTTGGTAAAATAATGTGTTTTTCGTCGTTATTAGGACGTTTGAACAGAAGTTTAACGCGGACACTTTAAAAACTATGTTTGGTGTCTTTTCTTTGCCCAGGGCAGCTCATTATCTGCTCATTAACAGTTCATTATCTGCTCATCATCAACAGAGAAGACAATCACTCCACTGATCCACTTTAGAACGGGGCTCGGATTAATGAGGATAATCTGGGGAAAGAGAAGTCGTCCTGGTTCTGCTTTAGCCCACTTTGTGGCCCACTTCTCTTTCTGGTTTTTAGGGGCAACTGTTTTCTTTCTTTCTTCACTAAATGTTCCACTTTTTCTGACCTCGCCATAAATCAGCGCCTAAAATAAAGTATTAAAGCGATAAAACTCCACTTAGAGTATCTATGCTGGCTAGCTATTGTTAGCTAGTTCCGGCTAACAAAAGCTATGTATACCTTATGGCTTTTATCTACTACCTTTTGTTGCCGGAACTAGCTAACAATAGCTAGCTTAATAGCCACAATAGCTTATGACCAACTTTAGTGCGCGTGTTTCTGTCCAAACTGTTTTTAATGTGTCTTTCCTATTTTATGACCTTTAAAATCAATTTGTTAAGTTTTTATGTCTGAGGAAGGCGGAGAAGTTTGCATATTGGTGACAAGGACGTGACGTTAGCTGTTTCTTTTATGCTAACTAGTTCCGGTTTGAAAAGGTTTTTATGTCCGAGGACGGAGTAAAAGTTCGCGTATTGGTAAAACATAAATGAGAATAATTTAAGCTGACAGAACGTTTATAAAACATGAGAGAAGCTGCGTGGTATAACATTTATTAGCATGTCCACTTAGCATGTTAACAGGCTCTGCTAAATGTCCATAAAAGAAAACAAAACAAGCTAACAACAACACTGTTTTACAAACTTTACTGAAGCAGCTAACTAAACAACTAATTAAGTTTTTGTCCAAAAGGAATGTAATTTTAAATTGTTTTTATCTTCAGTCATAACAAAATAACATAAATATTAATGTCAGATATAAAAAGACAAACTGTTTTAATGTGATGTATGGGAATAACATTTTTTGGACACATTAACATAAATCTTGGAACGTTTTAGTTCTGATTTTATTAATTTTAAGTGGGTTTGCATCATCACTCCGTTCATAATGTGTTTGATTATTATTTATTACCAAACATTTTGACAGAGGTCGATCGTCATAGAGTTATTGATTAATGAAGGAAATAAGCCAGTCTGATTTTTTTTTTTTTTTTTTTTTTTTTTTTTTTTTTTTAAAAGAAAAAAAAAAAAAAAAAAAAGCCAGTCTGATTTATGATGATATCACGTTAGGCTATTGTGAAGGTTTTTTTCAGGTTAAACTGTGTGTGTGTGAGAGAGAGAGAGAGAGAGAGTGTGTATGTGTGTGAGAGAGAGAGACAGAGAGAGTGTGTGTGTGTGAGAGAGAGAGACAGAGAGAGAGTGTGTGTGTGAGAGGGAGAGAGAGAGAGAGAGAGAGAGTGTGTGTGTGTGTTAAAAATAGACGTCCTTTTTTCCCTCTTTTCTCTGTTGAGTTTGTTTTACAGTGTTGGCTCCGCCTCCTCTCTGTGCGTAAAGACGTATTAAGAAGTGTCGCAGCAGCAGCTGATAATCCAGACTGAGGTGAGAACACACACACTCTCACACACACACACACAGAGCTGAGAAGGTTTGTTTACTCTCGCTGTCGTTCACTGTCATTGTTTGTTTGTCATGTGAAGTGTTGCTCCTCACGGATGTTCTTCTTGTTGTTGTTGTTTCGGTCGAACACAGTTTACTCCAGGTTTGAGGTCAGACGCTGTTTGTTCTCCAGGAGCACGAGCGATTTGTCTGAGCTCTGATTGGCTGAGGACAGCTGGACACTGAGCTGGAGGACGTGAGGACAGTGGGAGAACATCTGGAGGCTGCACAGTGAGCCGATGGATGTAAAGACAACCGGACAGTGAGCTGAGGGAACGTGCAGAGGCTGGAGAACATCTCAAGACTCAAGGCTGGAGAACATCTCAAGACTGCTGGACAGTGAGCTTAGTGAGCTGGAGAACTCATAGAGGCTGGACAGTGAGCTGGAGAACATCTGGAGGCTGGACAGTGAGCTTAAGGACACATAGACAGCCGGACGGTGAGCTGGAGGAGGTGAGGGCAGCCGGATGGACATGTCTCCACTGCAGCAGCAGCAGGTGGAGGAGCAGCAGGTGGTGGAGGTCAGCCGGAGGAGAGGCAGCATGCAGCAGGAGAATAAACGGGTAAGATTTTCAAAATAAAACCTTTACTGGACACAGAAACTGTGTCACGGCTTAGGTCAGGTCAGAAGAACATGACGTGAACTGTCCCTTTAAAATGACACCAACACAGAAATCTGTTTGTAAACCACTCACTCTCCCACACCAAAGTCCATAGAGTAAACCAGTGATTTTAACATCACAGAGACACAGGAGTTCACAGGAGTTGTTGACCCACTGCTGCCTCCATCACTAACTTACAATGTCTGATTTTAGTGAATTCGGCTTTTAAAGTATTTCATTTAGACTTAACTCAGTGACACAAAGTGACCACACGAGGCAGCAGAGGACCAGGAGCTCCTGTGTCCCTGTGAGCTAAAATCACTGATTTTCTCTATGGATTTTGTTCGTGGCTAAAATGAGTTGTTTTCCTCCTGCTCTGTCGGTGAAGTTAGAACTTTGTCGTTGCCTCCTCATACGTCCGTCACCAAGTCATCTTGGTGAAGATGGCGACGCCCTGCTGGTGAAAAGGTGAAGTACAGCTGCAGAGCACAGCGTGTGAGAACGTGTCAGAGCGCAGAGACAGATGAAGGTTTCATCGACCTCAGTTAATCTTCATCCACGTCGCTCTGGAGGCCGAGCTGTGATGAACGAGCGAGGAGAGCAAACATGACGCGAACACGTGAACACGTGAACATGTGAAGTCACGTCTGACTGTGCACTGTAGATGAATAAATCATAACACACTGTTGTGATGCTGTTTGTGTTCAGAGGATGAAGACTCAGAGCTGTCGGCGTCAGTCTGCTCCGTCTCTGGTCATCACTAAGGCCCTGACCCGGTCCAAGACTCTGTCCAGGTACTGGTAACACACACACACACACACACACGCACACACACACACCTGAGGAGTTGAATCCACTGGCACAGATAATCCATGTGTGACCAGACTTAGCTGCAGGATCAGGCTTCTATTAATAGGGTCTGAATTTGAACACACGGTCTGAGAAAGTGAGGACGAAAATAACCTCGTTAAAAAAAAACGCCGTCCAGACCGCGTTGAGACCGCGACGAGAAAGAATCGGGAGCAACGCATTCCGCGTGTTTTTAAACCGTCCAGTGTGTGAGAAACAGTGACATCTAATGGCCAGACTGCAGATTGCACCCAATCTGCGATCACGTCAGTGTGGAAACAAAGAGGTTTGTCATTGATGTGAGCTTTAAGTCGTCTGTTGTGGTTGTTTCAGAGACGGCTTCCTGGTCCCTGTGAGTCCGGAGGCGTGTCCTCTGGTCCAGTCCTTCCTCGCCGCCTCAGAACGCCGCTTCCTCCTGCACGGACACACTCAGCTGAGGACGGGCATGCAGACGCAGGACAGACACCTCTTCCTCTTCAACGACGTCCTGGTCGTCGCCAAGGCCAAGTGAGAGAGCATGGTGTAGCCACACAGAGGTCAAAGGTTACAAACGTGTGTGTGTGTGTTATTGTGTGTGTGGTCACGCGGCTCTGTGCCTCCCTGTCCACAGGTCGGCGAACCACTTCAAGCTGAAGACGCAGGTGTGTGTGAGCGAGATGTGGACGGCGAGCTGCGTGGACGAGGTGTGCGAGGGCAGCGTCGACACGGAGAGGAGCTTTGTGATTGGCTGGCCCACCTGCAACTGTGTGGCTGTGTACAGGTAACACACACACACACACACACACACACACACTTTATTCTCACTGTTAGACAGACTTTTCTCACAGTTTGTATGAGTTTCTAAACCACACCAAAGCCCATAGAGAAAACCAGTGATTTTAGCTCACAGGGACACAGGAGCTGCTGGTCTACTGCTGCCTCGTGTGGTCACTTTGTGTAACTGAGGTCTATCAAAATGCAGGATTTTTAATGCCGAATTTGACAAAATAAGACATTGTAAGTTAGTGATGGAGGCAGCAGTGGATCAACAACTCCTGTGAACTCCTGTGTGCTGTGATGTTAAAATCACTGATTTTATCTATGGGCTTTGGTGTGGGAGAGTGAGTGGTTCACAAACTTCAGTTTCCTGTGTTTCTCACAGTGAAATAAAGACGTGAACTTGTTCTTAAGACATCGTAGGGTTAATCTGATGAAGATTCTTTTGTTAAATGTCTTTAATCTACTGGTTTTTTAAACTTTGACATGATAATTGTGATGTTTCAGCTCAGCAGAACAGAAAGAGAAATGGCTGTCGCTCCTCAAAAGGTAAACTCTATGAGCATTGTTGTGTGTGTGTGTGTGTGTGTGTGTGTGTGTGTGTGTGTGTGTGTGTGTCACTGACTGTCTCCTTCACGTTCTCTGCAGTCGTATAAAAGAAGAGAAAGAGTGGGAGGAGCCTAAAACCATCCCACTCCGCGTTTACGGGAAAGGAATCAACAGTTTTGCTGTGGTGAGTTTGATTATTTTCTGTCTCCGTCTTCTTTTCTTACGATTAAATCGTCATTCGTTTGTTTGTTTGTTGTTGTCTTCACAGACAAAGACACTACCTGTGAGCAACTCCGATTCAACCAATGAGGTGATCCGACTGGCTCTGCAGCAGTTCAGCATCATCGTGAGTCAAAGAGAAGATGGGAGCATTTATATATATACTTTATATATATACTGTATGTGTGTTTTACAGTTTCCTCTGTCTCTCAGGGAAACGTGAAAAACTACCAGTTGTGGGTCATTTCAAAGCGGGACAACGCCCCCTATCCTCTGATTGGTCAGTGATTGGTCAGCTGACTGACATGAACATCACTGTAATCACACAACAATCACTCACTCTGTTTCTCATCCTCGTCTCCTGCTCAGGTCACGAGTTTCCATTCAGCGTCCACATGAACCACATGAGACAGGCGGCGGCGGCGTCTCAGGGGGGCGGGGCTGGAGGAGGAGGAGGAGGAGGAGGCAGGGACGCGGCGGCGCCACCTGTGGACAGAGAGAGGCTGCAGGTGGGGCATGTGCAGGCCACCAGGCAGTGTCAGTTCATCCTGAAGCCTCGACCGGAGGAGACGCTGCTGCAACAGCAGCAGCTGTTTGCAGGTGAGCGCGGTTTCTAAAGCTTGGTGTTGCATTCTGGGGATTTTTCAGGTGTGATTTTGTGAGACGTGACAGTCGCGGGATGTGTGAATATATGGCAGGAAAGTCTTGAGTCCATAAAGTATCTTAAGACCATGTTTCACGTCTTTATCTCACTGTTAGACAGACTTTAACAACAGGAAACTGAAGTCTGTAAACCACTCACTCTCCCACACCAAAGTCCATAGAGTAAACCAGTGATTTTAACATCACAGGAGTTCACAGGAGTTGTTGATCCACTGCTGCCTCCATCACTAACTTACAATATGTTCTTATGGACAGTTCGGCTTTCAAAATCCCTCATTTAGCTTTAAATCAGTGACACAAAGTGACCACACGAGGCAGCAGAGGACAAGCAGCTCCTGTGTCCCTGTGAGCTAAAATCACTGATTTTCTCTATGGGCTTTGGTGTTGGAGTGTGAGTGGTTTAGAAACTTCAGTATCCTGTTGTTAAAGTCTGTCTAAACATGTTCTAAAGATGTCGTAGACTTAATCTGACGTAGATTACATGAGGTTAAAATCAGTTTTTGTCACTTTTACGTCGTCGATGTCGTGTTTTCTCTCCAGATTTTTCTCAGAAGTCATTTAAAAGGAGGCGGTCCCTCATGACCTGGGCCTTCTGGCGAGGCTCCGCCTCTCACCTGTCCGTCACCGGCGCGGCCCGCGGCTGCCTGTTCGGCCGTCAGCTCAGCTGCGTTTGTGTTGAAGACGCTTTACCCAAACCCGTCATGGTGAGTGTGACGCTGTTACGCAAACACAACAACAACACGTTTGTTTTTAAGGGGATGTTTTTTTTTACCCATCATGCCTCGCTCCACAGGACATGCTGGTGTTCCTGTACCACGAGGGGCCGTGGACGCGGGGAATCTTCCGGCGGCCGGCGGGAGCTCGCGCCGTCAGAGAGCTGCGAGATTCTCTGGACGCCGGAGAGTTTGATCTTCCTCTGATGTGTGACCACGTCTTCATCATCGCCGGAGTCTTTAAGGTCAGAGGAAACAGGAACATGAACACGTTTAATGTCCCTGTTCATATATGAGGTCAAACTATTTAGTATTTATTCAAATAAATTGAAAGATTCAAGTTTGTAGTTTGCGAGGACATTGGTCTCCAGTCAGATTACAGATTACACACACGTTATTGGTCAAAATCTGACAAAAACAAGGGATTAAATCGTCTTTCAGATGGAGTCTGAGTCTGTAAATCAGGACTTCACAGTAAAACTGTAGCTGCTGTTGTTACTGATGGTCCCTTTAAATATTATTATAATAATAATAATGATGATGAAACAATCATATAAAGGATGATGTGAGCCACAAACAATAATCTGTTGAGTCACAGCAGAACAAAGTGTTCGCAGCAGGGATTGTTCATGTAATCTGGATTATAATCTCTTATTATCTGCAGGGATAACACACACACACACACACACACAGAGCTTATAAAATGTGTCATGTGTTCACACATCAGCGCCGACAAGAACAACAGAAAGAAGTGAAAAAATAATCCTAAATCATGCTGCATTCATGCTGAACGTGATATTTGATATTTAACGTTGTAATAATTGTAGGAATTCTGGTGCTGAGCGTGAATTGATTTTGAACTCCGATTTTAACGTAATCTACGATGTTTTTTCAGGATTTCTTACGTAACATCCCGGGCAGTTTGCTCTGCTGTGAACTCCACGAGGAGTGGATGGACGTGTTGGAGGAGGAGGAGGAGGAGGAAGAGCAGGTGCACGACGTTCAGAGGTAACATCGTAACACACTGACGATGAGTCTCTTCCACACACACACACGCGTGTCATTGTGACTCCCTCTCTTGCGCCCCCCGCAGGATGATTTGTCGCCTCCCGAGAGAAAACGCGCTGCTGCTGCGACACGTGTTAGCGCTGCTGCACGGTATCCAGGGCAACGCCCACGAGAACCAGATGAACACCTTCAACTTGTCCGTGTGCATCGCTCCCAGCATGCTCTGGCCACCGGGGGCGCCGTGCAGCCCTGAGGTGGAGGGGGAGGAGACTAAGAAGGTGAGAGGGCTTTAGTGAAAGTAACCATAAGCACAAATGTTCCTGAATTATTAAAAAACAAGGACATGTGGAATGTTCATTTCAAAATAAAAGCCCTAAAATCATCAGAAATGAAAAGACTTCAGGTTAAAAACTTTATTTTGATTATTTCTTCTTACAGAGATTAATTTTTATTTAATCTATAAGTGAAAAACTGAGGATTAAGTTGTCATTTTCTTATTGTCTGAATTCAAAAATTCAATTTAATTAAATTTTTCAACAAATGTTGTTTTTTTCACACTTAACTTTATATTAACAGCAGAACTATGTCTTATTTACTCACACTGAAGATTTATTTAGCACTAATTCTCAGGTTTATATGTGTTTCAAGCAGCGTTTACGGTTTAAACTTCTGTCAAGTTACGTGTTTGAAAGTTTTACATTCATTAATATAAGTTGTAAATCTGTCGCATGAACTAACCATTTTAAAATTGAGATCCTGAGGGAATTTTGGAGCATATTTTGCTTGTATAGAATATGTTCAGGTAACTTTCAGGCTGTAATGTTCCGTAAAACAAAGAAAAACAGGACAACATTGAAGAAAGTTCACCCTAAAATCTTCCTTACTGGTCATTAACGCTTAAATTGAGCTGTTATATCTGATTATTATACTTTTCCCTCAGATGATTTAACTTCCCCTTGAGCAGGTTTTTACAGTGTAGAGGTTGGATTTAGCAGAATAATAAGATAACACTGTGGAATGTGACTGTGACCCAGACTGAGTCTGATTTAATGACTTTAACTCACACAGTTACATAAATCTGTCACAATAAAGCATCTGTTAGCGTCTGTTAGCATCTGTTAGCATCTGTTAGCAGCTGAAACACAACAGCGTCCACGTCACCTTGTGAACCTATCGCCCCCCTGAGCTCAGACTTTTGTCTCTGGAATCTGTGAAATCAGCTTAATAGAAGGATGAAGGTCTGCTTTGAGAACAGTTCTGACTTCTGGACCTGGTCCAGACTTGGTCCTTGGACCTTGTCCAGACTTGGACCTTGGTCCTGGTCCAGTGAAGTGTGTAAATGTGCTCGTGTCGCTGCAGGTTTGTGAGCTGGTGAAGTTCATGATCGAACACTGTCGGCAGATTCTGGGAGAAGATCCTGCTTCTCTGTTCGGAGGACCACCACAGAGACGCCACTGTGACGAGACTGGATCAGGTACTTATGAGACACCACTCACTCTCCTGCACCAAAGCCCACAGAGAAAACCAGTGATTTTAACATCACAGCACCGGGAGTTGTTGATCCACTGCTGCCTCCATCACTAAATTAAAACGTCTTATTTTGTAAAATTCGGCATTTAAATTCCCTCATATAGCTTTAAGTCAGTGACACAAAGTGACCACACGAGGCAGCAGCAGACCAGCAGCTCCTGTGTCCCTGTGAGAACTGAATGTCTGTACCTCAGACTGAGTCTTGTGATCTTCTTCTTGTGGACCTTCAGACTCCTGGTCTTACCCTCTGACCGACTCCTCCTACGACAGTCTTGAGAACGAGCTGGACAACAGCGGCGGAGGATCGCCCACGTTCTGCAGCCGCGGTCGCCTTCGCTCCAAACCTCTGCAGGGAAGCCTGGACTCCATCCTCACGTCCAGTGACTACGACCAGGACAACACGGGTCCAGATGGAGACCACAGCAGAGGTCTACGCGGTCTGGAGAGGACCAGAGGCAGGAAGCAGGACTCGGCTGGAGACTCCTCGTCCACGCTGGACTCTCTGTCTCTGGAGGGTCCACACAGACACAGGCGGCGCTCAGAGCCGGCGATAGCCTACGTGGCTAAGTTTGGACCATGTGCTTCAAGAAGCTCTGAGGTCCTCTGTGGTGAGGATGAGGAGGAGGAGGAGGAGGAGGAGGACAGAGCTGAAGATCTGACACACTCCACAGGTCAGAGCAGGAGAGCAGGAGGAGAGTGTGAGGCCAGCTCCTCCAGCCTCTCCTCCACCACCAACTCCCCCGCACCGACACGCTCCTCCCTGGACTCTCTGGACTCCCTCAGCAGCGACAGACCAGGTCTTCTCCCACCAACACCTCCACCACCCGTCACCGTCACCTCCACATTGTCTTCAGGCCCCAAATCCTCTCCACCCAGAGAAGCTGTGAGCTGGGGAACCGTGAAGAGCAGCAGAGGCTTCCACCCAAACACGTGGCTGAAGAAAGGCCGAAGACTCTCACTGACCCAACAAGACAACGCTGAGAAAGAAGAAGACGACGACGACAAGACTGTGGTGAGGAGATGTTTCTGCTGCAGACTTAAAGAGAGAGTTCAGGTCTCTGTGATGTTAAAATCACTGATTTTCTCTATGGACTTTGGTGTGGGAGAGTGAGTGGTTTACAAACGTCAGTTTACACCAGGAAAAGTCTGTCAGTGAGATAAAGACGTGACATTATAGACTTAAAATGATGTAGATTTTATGATTAACTTTTATTGAATGGCTAAAATCTTTTTCCATGTTTCCACACCAAAGCCCATAGAGAAAATCAGTGATTTTAGCTCACAGGGACACAGGAGCTGCTGGTCCTCTGCTGCCTCGTGTGGTCACTTTGTGTCACTGAGTTAAGTCTAAATGAAACATTTTAAAAGCCGAATTGACAAAATAATACATTGTAAGTTAGTGATGGAGGCAGCAGTGGATCAACAACTCCTGTGAACTCCTGTGTGCTGTGATGTTAAAATCACTGGTTTTCTCTGTGGACTTTGGTGTGGGAGAGTGAGTGGTTTATAAACTTCAGTTTCCTGTTGGAAAAGTCTGTCTAACAGTGAAGATAAAGACGTGAACATGATTTTAAAGATACCACAGACTTAATCTGATGTAGATGATTATTTTATGAAGGGGTTTTTTCAAAACCACACCAAAGTCACTCACTCTCCCACACCAAAGTCACTCACTCTCCCACACCAAAGCCCATTGAGAAAATCAGTAATTTTAACATCACAGCACACAGGAGTTCACAGGAGTTGTTGATCCACTGCTGCCTCCATCACTAAGGTCAAATGTCTTATTTTGTATAATTCGGCATTTGAAATCCCTCATTTAGCTTTAAATCCAAGACACAAAGTGACCACACGAGGCAGCAGTAGATCAGCAGCTCCTGTGTCCCTGTGAGCTAAAAATCACTGATTTTCTCTATGGGCTTTGGTGTGGGAGAGTGAGTGGTTTACAAACTTCCGTTTCCTGTTGGTCTAACAGTGAAGATAAAGAGAAGATTAATATTAAGACGATGTTGTTTCAACCAACAGGGAGGAGTCCATGACAAGTGTGAGAGAGGAGCAGTGAAACAGAAGATCTGCAGATCCAGAAAAGACGTATTAGCAGCAGGAGGAGGAGGAGGAAGAGGAGGAGGAGGAGGAGGAGGAGGAGGTCAGGTGAAGATGAAGCTGGACCCTGAAGCTCACAGACCTCCGTCTCACCACCGCTCCACAGGAAGCCTTCACCTGCCTGTACCTGCCTGGCCTCACTGCTCTGACTCTGAGCCTCAGGTGACGGAGAAGAAGCCGTCGTCTCCGTCGTTCTTCTCCCAGCACAGAGGTCCGTGTCTGTCTCTGTTCAGACGACACAAGTCGTCTCAGTCCGTCGAGGTGGAGCGTAACGCCAGGCTGAACGCTCGCCGCGCCTCAGAGCCCGGACAGCGCGCGGTGGAGCGAGGCTCCGCCTCCGCCCTCGGCCACGCTCGGCTGCCCAGTGACCCGGGGCTGAAGGTGTCTCAGGTGGATTCTCAGGTGGATTCACAGGTGGATTCACAGGGATCCACCGCTGAGGCTCGCTTCTGCCTCTCCCCACGCTCCACCAAAGCAGTGAGGGACTACTTCTCCTCGCACCCGCGCAGTAACCCCCAGAGCAGCCAGCAGGTGGCGCTGGCCCTGGTAAAAAGTCACAGAGAGTGGCTGAGGAGGTGCAGCGACCCCACAGCAGAGCCTGATTATGAGCAGCTTCTGTTTGCAGAGGAATCCTTTGTCTGATTTTGACTGCGGTTTGTAATTTAGTGAGCTTTAGTTAAAGGAAGAGTTCAGGTTTTTATAAGTGGAATTAACTGGAAAAACTGATTCAGGACACGTAAGTCTACTTTAGTGCTTTATCTCACTGTTAGACTTCACTCTCCCACACCAAAGTCCATAGAGAAAATCAGTGATTTTAGCTCACAGGGACACAGGAGCTGCTGGTCTACTGCTGCCTCGTGTGGTCACTTTGTGTCACTGAGGTTAATCTAAATGCAGAATTTGAAATGCCGAATTTTACAAAATCAGACATTTAAGTTAGTGATGTCAGCAGCAGTGGATCAACAACTCCTGTGAACTCCTGTGTGCTGTGATGTTAAAATCACTGATTTTCTCTATGGGCTTTGGTGTGGGAGAGTGAGTGGTTTACAAAGTGACACAAAGCACACTTTAAAAACACCTTAACTATCTCTTTAACGTATAGGGTCAATAATACGATGAGTTATGTTCATTAGAGTCTTAAACAGATGATATTTCATGTCGGTGTAAAACTGTTTTCGGAGTGTTTTCCTAACTTTATAAGTCTGCCATTTATAAAACAAACTGCTGTTGCCTTTATCAATTATAAATACACAGAAAATCAATCTTCTTATTGATGACGAGTCACAATTCATTGCACAGTTAATTGACATATTATTTAAATAATAACTTAGAATTAAAATTTACACTGCTGAGGGTTTTTAGCTTAAGTTTGTGATTATTCTCAAGTAAAGCTTTTAATAGAAATACTTAAACACGCTGCTATTGTCTCTGCTGCTTCTTGCCAACAGTAGAATATGTTAATGAAGGTCAAGGTTATGGTAAGAATATCGTCACAAAAGCTTTCTGCGTTATTATTTACACACGGCAGAACATTTTTTATTTTGTTGCCAACATGTGGTTTGTGCATTTTAATCACATACATCTTTGCAGTATTGTTCTATCATGGAAATATTATGGTCTTATTTTGAAGCTTGATATTTAACGCAGCTAAAATTGCCTGAAGTCGTTGCTTTCTTAAGTCGTTTAAGTCACTTTACTTTGTACGTGCGTTAATTTATGCTTTGTTTATGAGCCTGAAACTCAAATAAATACAATTAAAATGACCTTTGAGTGCAAAACTGCTTTTCACAGCCTTTAATTATTGATTATTATTGTTTTACTTTAAAAATACATGAGAGCCCCATTTTCTTGATTATTGTCAAATATTATTTTTTTTTATTTACCCTCCCAATAATTTATAATGTATAATATTAAAATTTGACATCCCTCACTGTGTAAATTGGTAGAATCCTCCTTTAATTGATGACCAGACGCAAATCGTTTCCACCGACCAATCAGAAGCGGTTGCTGGGCAGAGTCGATTCCTTCGACCAATCAGCGTTTAAATTGCGGATGTTAGCTGCCGAGCAGCGGAGGAAGTACAAAGAAACTCGGAAAAATGGTAGAAAATACTTGTTCTGTTCATTTTGAAGTGTTTCTTTCGTCACTTTGGTTTGTTAACTCCGTAAAGAACATCTTGACTGTACAAGTTTGGACATTCGGACACAGTTTGGAGCAGTTTGGACACCAAACGCACCTGCGTACCACGGTAAGGCTAACGAGCTACTTCATTAGCGGCTAGCATTAGCATTAGCTGCTTATGTTAATGTACGTTTTTATCCGTTTGTGTATTTATTCAGCACTGGTATTAGGGAAAAAAACCACATATTCTTAAGATATGTTTATGTTTTGTGTTGAAATGTTAATATTCTTATCTATTGGGAAATGTTCTTTTTTAACATGTTTGTATTGTTAACTGATCTGTTTTAACACAGGACATGTAGTCGTTTCTTTAATAATCTTTATTTTTCATGATTTATAATCTCACGTTATACTTTAAAGTTATGTGTTTAATGACTGTAATCACAAAATATGAAATGATTGTAGCATAAGTGACAGAAGAAACGTTTTTATTAAACATGAAATACATGGGAAACATGTGGACGTGTGCTAATGGGATTTATCATAATTTATTCAACATTTGACTTGTTGCTTATCTATTTAATTAAAATGTTGGGACATTTTATTAGAATATTGTGATAATAAATATAACCTATAATGTAAAAAAAAGAAAAAGAAATTCAGTATCCTTCATGTTTAAAATACATACTCGGGTCCAGCTTCACTTTTATTTGAATTAAATTTATAAACTCAACCAATTGCAGTAAATGGATTAAAAAAAGTTCAAAGAGACATTAAATTCCCTTTGTTTTTCCAGTCACTTTCATCCTTTTCGTTCTCATAGTCACTTCCTGTTTTCTCTCTTCTTCTTCTTCTACTGTGGCAGAACGCGTAGTGCCGCGCTGCTCTTGGCCTTGCCCATGGTGAACCTGACGGTGCCGCTCATGTCCATGCTGGTGTTCCTCAGCGTGAGCTTGTGAGTCGCTCTGTGGCTCTCCAGCTTCACACTCGCACCCGAGCGAAGAGTCTCGCCGTTCAACGTCCAAGCGGGAGGTTTCTCTATGTCCAGAGACACCTCGCACTGGAAACATGCCGAGTCAGGCTCGCTCACCTCCACGTCCTCCAGCTCTTTGACCATCACGAGCGACTGGGCTGCAGCGGCATCATGGGAAACGAGGGAGGAAAGTTAGAACCACAACATTTATAAAACAATTATTATTGTGATGATTCAAATATTGACACTTTGTTAACAACTCACTCTGCCTAAAATCTATGCCAGCTTGTCTACAATATCTTAAGAACATGTTCATGTCTTTATCTTCACTGTTAGACAGACTTTTCCAACAGGAAACTGAAGTTTGTAAACCACTCACTCTCCCACACCAAAGCCCATAGAGAAAATCAGTGATTTCACATCACAGCACACAGGAGTTCACAGGAGTTGTTGATCCACTGCTGCCTCCTCAACTAAGTTATAATGTCTTATTTTACAAATAGACATTATATTTGTATAAGTAATATGTCCACAGCGACACAAAGTGACCACACGAGGCAGCAGTAGACCAGCAGCTCCTGTGTCCCTGCGAGCTAAAATCAAGGATTTTCTCTATGAGGTTTGGTGTGGGAGAGTGAGTGGTTTACAAACGTCAGTTTCCTTCACTGTCCATTTAATCTAAGCAGCCGTCTTACCTTCCACCATCAGTTTGGCGTGGGACGTGTGCTCCCCGACCTCGATGCTGTAGCTGCCCTCGTCCTCTACCGCCACCTGCTGGATCACCAGCTTATGCGAGCAGTCGTCCGCCAGTACGTCCACGCGCTCCGAAGGAGCCAGCTCCTCCCCGTCTTTGTACCAGGTGACGTCGCAGCGAGGCGTTGACACGGTGCACTCCAGGATCACGCGGTGTTTCTCCAGCGCCGTTCGGTCTCGCAGGGGTTTGACGATGGACACCGGAAGCTCTGGAAGATTTACGAGAGCGTTTGGAAGAGGAACCGTGACGTGAAAATGTACGTGTGAACGTGAACAGTAAAAACCGACTCACCTTCCACCTCGAGGTAAGCTGTAGATTCAACGTCTCTGGCCACAAAGTGTATTTCTCCAGCGTCCTCAGCTTTGACGTTACACATCAGCAGGAAGTGTTTGGTCCCTGGATGAGGAAGAGGACACGTTTTAATCCACGAGTCGCATGACAGACGTTATCTGCACCTGAACTTTCTCTGAGACATTTCAGCAGCTCTTAGAGGGTCAAAGGTCAACAACAACAATCACAAAATGGCTTTTTTTTTGCAGCGTTGTGGTCGAAAATAATGACGTATGATAAACAAATGTGCATTTTAATCCACTATGAGGACGAAGTGAAGTGTGAGCCCAGGCCACAGACCCCTGGTGGGCTGTGGAGGCACTGCAGGTCGGCCGAGCGAGGTCTTCCAATAACTATAAAACTTTAATGCTTAGTTAAGGCTAATTGAACTTGAAAGTTGTGAGTTAAATATGGAAAAATGTGGCTATTTTTTTTTTTTTATTCAATAAGGTTAATTGAACTTGACATTTTTAAGTTAAATATGTAACCAATATTAAGACTGATTTATGATTAGTTAAAGTTAGTTAAACCTGATATTTGTATTTGTAACTAAATAATATATAATTTCAGGTTTTGTTTGGTGATGGAATATATTCATTTGATGAACACAGAGTGTATTCACATTTTAGAGGCTGAAAAATTAGAATTGGTTAATTTGGTAATGGATGAATGATTGATTTATTGTTGCCTTCAGTGCGGATCTTGATGGTGCTGCTGGGTCGGATCTTGTGACCGTCCTTGTACCACTCTGCTGTCACGTCGTCCAGGGACACCTCGCACATGAAGACGGCGTTCTGGTCCTCCTTGATGTGAAGATCCTCCATGTCCTGAACCATCTCCAACGCGTGCTCTGCAAGAGATTTAGACCAAAAACACAGAGGTGAGTTTCTGCTTTTAAGGGAAAAGTGTAAATAAAAGCTTCACCTAATAAAATCTATGTCAGCTTACGTCTACAATAACTTCTCTGTCACACCAAAGCCCATAGACAAAATCAGTCATTTTAATATCACAGTGGACCAACAACACCTGTGTCCCCGTGAGCTAAAATCACTGATTTTCTCTATGGACTTTGGTGTGGGAGAGTTAGAGTGTCAGTTTCCTGTTGGAAAAGTCTGTCTAACAGTGAGATAAAGACGTGAACATGTTCTTAAGACGTCGTAGACTTAATCTGACATTCATTTGATCAGATTAGTTTTTTGTTAAGTGGCTAAAATCATGTTTATCTTCATGTTTTCACTGAGACTGAGCAAGCTAATGTCTGCACGAACCAACATGAAATAAAGTGTATTTGTAAGTCAATGTGTTCAGCCAGTTACCGTAAACCTCCAGTGAACAGGAAGTGCTGACTTCTCCCGTGTCACATGTGTAGGTGCCAGAGTCGCCGCGGGAACACTGCATGATCTGACAGAACCTCTTCCGACCCATGGAGTAGATGCGGCAGTTCTTCCCTGGCTTCAGCTCGGTGTCGTTCTTATTCACGCAAGAGAAAAAGGGACAAAGGTATTTCAAACATGTTGCCATGAAATCATAAAATGTTTAAAAACTACAAACTACCTTTAGCCACGTGACATCGACGTTTGCTCGTGACAGTTCACACTCCAGAGTGGCAGGAAGTTCCTCCTCCACGCGAACGTCAGTCAGTGTTTTCACCACAGACACTGGTGTCTCTGTTAATTATCAATAATCAGTCACTGAATCAACAAACATCCTCTACATTTACCATTAACATCATATTATGCTTTATTATGTGTGGACGTATGAGGTACTGACACATTATCAATGCTACTTGAGATGTGAGCGCCCCCTGCTGCTGAGAATCCTATTTTAAGAATATGTTCACGTCTTTAGGAACAGGAAACTGAAACTTGTAAACCACTCACTCTCCCACACCAAAGCCCATAGAGAAAATCAGTGATTTTAGCTCACAGGGACACAGGAGCTGCTGGTCTACTGCTGCCTCGTGTGGTCACTTTGTGTCACTGAAGTCAATGAAAATGAAGGTTTTAAGAGCCAAATTCACAAAATAAGACATTTAAAGTTAGTGATGGAGGCAGCAGTGGATCAACAACTCCTGTGAACTCTTGTGTGCTGTGATGTTAAAATCACTGATTTACTCTATGGGCTTTGGTGTGGCAGAGTGAGTGGTTTACAATCTTCAGTTTCCTGTTGGAAAGGTCTGTCTAACAGTGAAGATAAAGACGTGAACGCATTCTTAACATATCATAGATATAAGATCACACAGATTCTATGAGTAGACTATTTTGGTAAGTGGCTAAAATCCCTGAAAAACCTGAGCTCTTCCATTCATTAAGTCTGTACCTATTGAATGTCAGTGGTTACCTTTGACTGTGAGCCTGGCCGTGTTGCGGGCTCCTTCAGCAGAGAAGATGATGGTTCCCGTGTCCTCCAGCGTGAGGCCGGACAGCGTGAGGCCGTGGACTCGACCGTTGGTGCTCACCCTCCACCGGTTGTTGGGTTTCACGCGAATGCCGTCCTTTTGCCAAATCCCCTCCACGTCTGCGTGGGAGAGCTCCACCTCGAAGGAGGCGGTCTCCCGCTCAAAGGTCTCTTGGTCAGTAAGGCCTTTACGAATCGAGATTTTACGAGCTGGAGGGGAAGACGTGAATCAGAGCAGAGTACATGTGTGATTATAGACTTACTAAAACTTATATCAGGATTTAATTATACCATTCAGATATCCAGAAAAAGTAGGAGTGAAGAATAATTCATAGAAATCTTAATTTAAATCTGTTTCTGTGAAGCGGGGACACAAGAAAAATAAACATTTTATCCACTAATCTAATAAAATCTACATCAGATTATGTCTACAACATTTTAAGAATATATTCACATCTTTATCTTACTGTTAGACAGACTTTTGTAAACCGCTCACTCTCCCACACCAAAGCCCATAAAGAAGATCAGTGATTTTAACAGGAGTTCACAGGAGTTGTTGATCCACTGCTGCCTCCATCACTAACTTACAATGTCTTATTTGGCTTTAAAAATCCTGCATTTTGATTTACCTCAGTGACACAAAGTGACCACATGAGGCAGCAGTAGACCAGCAGTAGACCTGTGTCCCTGTGAGCTAAAATCACTGATTTTCTCTGTGGGGTTTGGTGTGGGAGAGTGAGCGTCATACAAACCTTTCTTGCAGAAAAAAGTGTTTTAATGACTAGATAAACGATCCCTTAAAGGCAGAGCTTCCTCTCCCACTGCACTTTGAATAAATACTGTGATTCGAGGACAAATTGAAGTCAGTTTAAATATAGATTCACCTTATCACGTGTAAATGTAAGCATTTGTGATGAAACCTGGCCTCACTTACGTTCCACATTGAGCTTGACCTGTGTGCGGTCGTGCAGCGTCTCACAGCGATAGGTTCCCCGGTCAGACATCGTCAGGCTGTGGACGGTCAGGCTGCGTTTACAGCCGTTCTGTGCCAGCGTATGTCGAGGACCGGGCTGGATGACCACGCCCTGCCTCATCCACTGGACCTCGCCGCTCTCCAGACTGATCTCCGTTTCCAGGGTGGCGTCGCAGAACTCCTCCGCCATGACGGCGTCCGTTTTCTTGGTGAACATGACCTGAGCCTCTGAACAGAAAGTAAACGTTAATCCTAGAATTACGACATTTTGTCTCTTTGTCTCTCGCTGAACGTGGATCGTACCCTGAACTTTGAGGCTGGCTTTGCTCACTGACCCCTCCGCCTCTGCTGAAATCCTGGAATTGTCCAACAACTGGCACTTCTTAATCACCAACATGTGGCAAAGTCCGTTCTGTGACGCCTGAAAACGCTCGCCCACGGCGATCGCCTCATTGTCCATGAGCCAGACCAGCTGCACGTCCTCGGGTGACACCACGCACTTGAACGTGGCGTCTTCTCCTTCCAGCACGGTGGTGTTGTAGAGCTCAGTGAGGAACTCCACCACACGAGGCACTGAAGACACAAACCAGTCAGTGTATAGTCATCCTATTAGGGCCAATTCCAATTCCTATCTTAACCCTCAAGCTCAACCCTTAATCTTAACTGGCATCAAAACCAAGTGTTGAGGGTTATTTTGTCACTTAGAAATGGGACACCCCTTAAATGCAGATACGTCTTCAGACTGTAGGGGGCAGAATAACGCGAAAGCTGCGTCCAGTCTGTCAACTCCAAAAAAGAAGAAGAAGAAGAAGAACACATTTACGTCAGGATTATTTATTCTGATCCGTTTGTCAGTCAAGTTATTAGGTTGTCAGTTAGTTATAAGATGATACTCATACAAATATTCAGCTGACAGTTACCACACACCACGACTTATTGAAAAGTAAATGTATGTATTTTGAGTCCTTTCACTTCTTAATTTATGTATTTTGAAGACCAGCAATTCTTTAATTATGTATTTTGAAGACCAGCAATTCTTTATTTATGTATTTTGAGTCCTTTCACTTCTTAATTTAGGTATTTTACGTCCCGTCTCTTCTTAATTTATGTATTTTGAGTCCTGTCACTTCTTAATTTAGGTATTTTACGTCCCGTCTCTTCTTAATTTATGTATTTTGAGTCCTGTCACTTCTTAATTTATGTATTTTACATCCCGTCACTTCTTAATTTATGTATTTTGAGGACCAGCAATTCTATATTTATGTATTTTGAGTCCTGTCACTTCTTAATTTAGGTATTTTACGTCCCGTCACTTCTTAATTTATGAATTTTGAGTCCTGTCACTTCTTATTTTATGTATTTTGAGGACCAGCACTTCTTAATTTATGTATTTTGAGGACCAGCAATTCTATATTTATGCATTTTGTGTCCTTTCACTTCTTAATTGATGTATTTTGAGACCTGTCACTTCTTAATATTGACAAAAGATGGTAAAATAAAAATAAATGTTACGCAACAATGACGTCAGTAATCCATAATATGGGCCTAAACTAAGATAATACAATGATTTTCATCACTTTTATATCTCTATTAACAAAGAAAATACTTCATTTGTAGCGTACTCGTTTCTTTGTCATGGCAAAACACGCAATGCATTTTGGGTAGCCCTTGCTCCCAAGGGTGGTCTCGGAAAATCTCAATATTGAGGGCGATAGCGCCCTTAAACTTAATTTTTCTGAGAATCGGCACAGCACTTGCACTAGAGGGAGTACGCATTTTTGAGATTGAGGATTAAGCAATGAATTGTAATTCACCCTTAGGTTTTTAAAGTGTGCTTGGATGAGGTATGAGCAGGAGAGAGACAGTTCACATCTACAGACTAAACTATCCCTTTAATAAGCTGTGACCTTACGTAAAGCAGACATACTCACTCTCCACTCTCAGCGTGGCCACAGTGCGGTCGTCCCTGGACTCACACGTGTATTCCCCAGCATCCTCTCTGCTCAGTCGGTGGATAGTCAAGCTTCGCTCCACTCCGTCGGCGCGTATGGAGAACCTCCTGCTCGGCATCATCTCCGCGCCGTTCTTTAGCCACTGGACGTCTGCCTTCGGCTTACACACTTCACAGCCAAGGGTCACCATGCCGTCAGCGTGGGCCACGGTGTCCTGGAGCGGCCTCGCAAACCTGATTCTCATTTCTGTGACACAGCAAAGCGAAGTCACTGCGACGGTTCAGTGGAAAATATAAACGGACGACAAGACGAAAAAACTGAGGTCGTACCTTTCACGAGGAGGCTGAAGTGTATCTGGTCTGTGTTGACGTCACAGGTGTACTCCCCAGCGTCGGAGCGCCGTAAAGGATCGATGGTCAGGGTGCGTTTGTGACCGTCCACGAGAGCTCTGAAGCGCTCGCCTTCAACGGGCGTCCAGTCTTTCAGCCAGCGCACCTGAGCGCCGTCCTTGGACACGTAACTGGTCAAGGTCACGCTCTCTGCTTCATAACCCGTCACCACAACGTCGTCCTCCTTGTTCACGAACGTCACTGGAGGCTCTTTCATGTGAAAAGACAGATTTATCTACGTTACTTCACTGACTCTTCAAACGTCGGCGGTTGAATCACCCGTGGCTGTACCTTGAACCCTGATCACGCTGATCATCTTATCGTCCACAGCGTCGCACACGTACTTCCCAGAGTCTGACGGCTGCACGTTTGAGATGATGATTTTCCTCAGAGTGCCGTAGCTCTCGATGTAGGTACGGGGGTCGCCGGTGAGCGGCGCGTTGTTGCAGTACCACCGGACGGGAGCGTTGGCGCGGGACACCTCGCAGGCCAGGATCAGGTCGTCACCTGCCACCATCTCCTGCTGGTCGGGGTCAACTGAATTTCCCACGATGGTCACTGGAGGCTCTAACGTGCAACAGAGGAGGAAGGTTGTTGATGGCTTTTTTTGTAGTGCTGTGCAAAAGGTTTAACGCCCTACACGTTTCCATGACGACTGACGCGCGTGACGTCATGTTTGCGTGCCGCGACACCGGAGTCCAGGCACCGTTTACCAGTTAGCTCCATTAGCTGCATTAGCTCCTTTTAGCGCCGTTAGCGCGCCTACAGTCGAACTGGAGCTGTCTGTTTATTAGGAAAAGAGCAGCGCTAAAAATAACTAGCGTACCTGTGTATGCGTATGTGTGCCTCTGTTTTTAAAGTTTAGCGTTACTTTACACAACATGACACCACGCGCGTCTTTTTACAGTCAGTCGCCATGGAAGCTTGTTGTGCGTTAACGTTTGACGCTGTTTGCTGTCTGTTGTTTGACAGCATTACTTTTTTAACAATAATATCACCATACTGGATGTTCTGAACACGTCGGTCTGCAAAAATACCTTGTACTGTAACCTGGAAGCTAATGCTGTCATCTCCTACATCCAGGAAATATTCTCCCGAGTCTCCGTGTTCAGCGCTCAGAATCACCAGTGAACGGAAAGCACCTTCCTCTTCCTCACAGAACCTTTCATCGCACTCGACGCGGCGGCCGTCTCTGTACCATTTAGCAACAGCGTTGGCTCTGGAGAGCTCACACTCCAGCACGATGTCGTCAGAAAGGAGGAATTTGAGATCGGTCTTGATCTCGGACTTTCTCAGGATCTTCACTGGAGGCTCTGGGGATGAAGAATCAGAAGAAGCTGACGCTCAGGTTGACGTCATGGTGCTCTGATATATTCTCCAAATGCATTTGTTTGCATCTTACCTAAAACTTTCACCTGAAAATCAACTCTATCATCAACAGCATCACAGGTGTATTGCCCAGAATCCTTTGGGGCAGGATGGTGGATGGTCAGTCGACGGGTGAGTCCGTCCTCTGTGATGCTGACGTTACTGCTCTCATCCATTTCTTCGCCGTTCAGCCTCCACTTGACTTCTGCGCTCGGCCGTGACACTTGGATCTCCATCACAATCGGTTTTCCAGCAACGCTCTGCAGTTCGTCAGGCGTGTTTTTGGGACGAGTTAGCGCCACCGGTGGCTCTGTCGTTCAGAAAGGAAAACATTCAATGAGAACCTGTTTATCACTTTATAAAAACCCACCAGTGTGTCGTCACTCTTACCTGTAATCGTCACCAGGAAGGCCACAGAGTCATCTTCAGTGTCACATATATACTCTCCCGTGTCGTCCACAGTGGACACGGGTATAACTAATCTGCGTTGGGCTCCCTCCACCTCCAGGGTTAAATTGGCGCCCTCTTCGATCTCGAGGCCGTCTTTGTACCAGAGAACAGGAGCATTGGGCTGGGAGATCTCACAGCTGAGCACCAGCCTCTCTGAGGACAAATGGTTCAGCTCCACCTCTGATTCACGTGGGAAAACTATTCGAACTGGTGCCTCTGAAACAGGAAGAAAAAAAACCCCTCAGTTTGATGTTACACACCTTTTTGTGGAGGAAACCAGCAGAAAGAAGTTCAAAGAAACCTGTGACGATGAGCTGGAAGAAAACAGAATCTCCATCTGTTTTGCAGACGTACTCTCCGCTGTCCTCCGCTGACCCACAGTGGATGCTCAGCCTCCGGTAAGGACCTTCAGAGAACAACTGAAGGTCGCCGTCGCTCGTCTCCACCTCCTGGCCGTCTTTGTACCACTGCACCTTCCCGCCGGAGCGCGACAGTTCACACTGCAAATGTATCTCCTCTGAGATGAAGCTCTCCATCACGACGTCGTCCTGAGGGTCAACAATCATCACCGGAGGCTCTGCAGGAGCACAAGAGTCAGCTCATGTTCATTAAACCTTTTCAAAGTGACGTTTTTGACCAGAAACAACACATTAATCACCATATTTTTACAACGTGCTTGTATCACAAATCTTGGACTCAGATCTGCAGCCTCACCCCTGACATTGACGGTGAAGTCCACGCTGTTGTTTCCTGCGCGGCAGCTGTAGCTGCCAGCGTCTGAGGTCTCTGACGAGCGGATGATGAGCCTCCTCACTGTTCCCTCTGTCTGCAGAGTGATGTTATCACTGGGCTGGATCTCACAACCATCTTTGTACCTGGGACCACCATAAAACACTTGTGTCAAAGGGGTCAGTTAAAGAGTTAAAGAGAAATCATTTCAAATTGAACTGAAAAGAATACTCCAGTCACCAAGTGACTTCAGCGTCGTCTCTGGAGACGTGGCAGAGCAGCACCACGGGGTCCAACTCCATGCTGCTTTTGTGGAGCTCGTCTTCTGGGACTGGACTGAACTTCACAGGAGGACCTGAAGAACAAGAGCAGATGAAGGAGGTGGAAAACTGAAGAAGAAGAACACACTTCATATGTCATTAAAATGTCTTTTACCTGCAACGTCCACATTGAATTTGACGACGTCCTCGGAGGTTTCGCACGTATAAACGCCAGCGTGACACGCGTCGGCCGACTGGATCACGATCCTCCTCATGTTTCCGTCCGATTGGATGTTGAGGCCGTCGGTCGTCTGCAGCTCCTCGCCGTCTTTGAACCAGGTTACTTTAGCGAAGGCATGTGAGACTTCACAGTAGAGGACGATGGCGTCGCCCGTCTCCATCTTCTTCTCTGTGTCCGTCTCTGACAGAGGGCTGAACTTCAACACAGCAGCTGTAACACAAACACATTTTATGTTACACCACATTATGTAGAGTGTGTTTGTCAGGCATCAAAAATTGTGTTTTTAAGAAGTGATAGGACGCAAAATACATAAAATAAGAAGTGAAAGGACTAGAAATACAAAAATTAAGAAGTACTGGTCCTCAAAATACATAAATTAAGAAGTACTGGTCCTCAAAATACATAAATTAAGAAGTACTGGTCCTCAAAATACATAAATTAAGAAGTGACAGGACTCAAAATACATAAATTAAGAAGTGACAGGACTCAAAATACATAAATTAAGAAGTGACAGGACTCAAAATACATAAATTAAGAAGGACTGGTCCTCAAAATACATAAATTAAGAAGTGAAAGGTCTCCAAATACAAAAATTAAGAAGTGACAGAACTCAAAATACATAAATTAAGACATATTGTCCTGTGTGCTGGACCCACTACAAACACTGGTGCAGTGGCATTCGAGAGCATTCTTGTGTCTTTGTGTTGACTTTATAATGTAATCTTAATTTCTTTCTTTGCGTGCAATGACGCTGTTGTTGTTTCTTTTCCTGGTTTTCTCAATATACAAACATCAGATTAATACATGTTACATCATCAAATCCTCTACTGTATGTGATGTCCATGCCTCACGTGAGACATTTCACAGAACACGTACGTTTCACTTTGAGCACAGCTGAATCTCGCACGCCGTTGGCGATGAACGTGACCTCCGCCGCGTCCTCTGCGGCGCGAGCGTCTCGTATGAGCAGCGAGTGCCGTGTCTGAGACTGTTGTATGGAGTATCGTCCACCGTGCTGCAGCTGAGCGCTGTTCAGGAACCAGGTCCCGACCATGGAGGCCGACAGCTCCGTGGAGAAGAGAGCGTCTTCTCCCTCCGTGACCTCACAGCCCTGGAGGTGAGTGCGAATTCTGGGGCCGGGAGCTGGTAAAAGATAGAAAACAGAAGATTAATTCTTCTCAGGTTCATCAAACGTTGTTTTTTGTTGTTGTTGTTGTAGTCTTTTACCCAGATGGACTGCTTTGGGAAACTCCACGTGACCACTGCGCCCGTACTTGTTGATGCAGCACACTCTGAAGCGGTAGTCGCCTTCACGCGGCACGCTGTCACCGGACACCTCGGCCGAGGTGGCGCTCTCTGACGTCAGACACTTCTGCCACTCCTGCGAGCCCACTTCCTGCCTCTCCAGCACAAAGATGGAGCGGGTGGACGCCTGGCTGTTCGGGGCGGGAACCCAGGTGAGGAGGGCGCTGTTGGGTCGATCGGCGTCCATTGTCACGCCGACGGGACAGATGGGGGGACAATGTCTCGAGGCTGAAGTAGGAAAATAACTAAAATCATTTGAGTTTATGTAGATTTACGACTTCTTCTTTTCCTTTCGGCTGCTCACTCGGCTGCTCCTCTCTCACACAGGCTAACTTCATCTCCTTTTTCAATACATCCAGAGATCTTCTCTTTGGTCTTCCTCTAGATCTCCTGCCTGCCAAACCATTTCATTCTGGCCTCTCTGACCTTATCTCCAAAACATCTAACATGTGCTTTTCCTCTGGTTAACTCATTCTTGATACTATCCATCTTTGTCCAAAGAGATCATTAACATCTACATCTCTGCTACCTCCAGCTCTGCTTCCTGTCTTTTCCTCAGTCCCACTTTCTCTAGACTGTAATATAATAATAAGAATAATGACATAATCACATTCATGTCTAAGAATCTAAATAACACGTACACGTACCTTTGACCTTGAGACGTGACGAGGTCTTGGACCTGCCGGCGACAAAGGTCACGACGCCCGAGTCTCGATGGGCCACGTTGACAAAGACCAGTATGTGAGATTTGCCGAACGACTTGAGGATGGTCTGGTGTGTCTCCAGGAGCTTCAGGCCGTCTTTGAACCAGTGGACGTCCATGTCGTCGTCCTCCACCTCCACGCAGAACGCCGCGTTCTCGCCCTCCAGGACCTCCAGCTTCCGAGGAAGTTTGCGAATAATTGTGCCTGAGTACGCAGAAAAAGCGTTTAGCTCATTTAAACGTGTGTTGAAGTGTTGCGTTCGCGGCGTCGTACCTTTAACTGAAAGCTCGGCGATGCTCTTCCCGCCGTCTGGCATCTCGCACAGATAAACTCCGTCATCGTCCGTCTCGACGTCGCGGATGGTGAGTCTTCGTCGGGTTCCTTTCTGCTCCATCCCGTATTTGCTGCTGGGCATCAGCCTCTGGTCCTCCAGGTACCAGGCGGCAGGTATGGAGTCATCGGGCACCTCGCACTCCAGCACGGCCACGTCGCGCTCCCTCACCTCCACGTCTTTTAGCGAACGCCTGAAGCGAACAGCCGGACCTGAAGAACAAAGGAGGGGGTACTTGACTCACTCTCCCACACCAAAGCCCACAGAGAAAAATGTTTAGACTCTGAATGGCTAATTTCTCGACCTCAAATGATCTTAAAACTGCGTTCAGGGACAGGAAAAATATTTATTTCAGGTGAGAAACGGCCACTGTTTCAATGTTATTCAGCTGCAACAACAGCAACAGTCTTTCTCTCTCGGACGCCATTGCTCACTGTAGCCAGAAGCACAACAACCTTGCGTAGCGACCCCTACTGGTCGGGCGGGAAATTGCAGTGCGTATCCGGCACCACGACTGAGAACTATGAAGGCTGGAGGGGTCTCCGTGGTTACGCAGTTGGTTTACAAACTCCAGTTTCCTGTTGAGGAAATCTGTCTCACAGTGAGATAAAGATGTGAAACATGTTCCAAGGATAGTGTAGACTTAAGTGGACGTTGATTTTTGTCTTTTGTTAAATGACTAAAATCAGTTTTTTACGGGTGCAGAATCTGTGGTAAGATAATTCCCTGCAGCACATTCTTAATAATAATAACTATACATGCTTTTGCTTTTGTAACAACCCTGTTTTCCTGTTTGTATCGTCTTACCTTTGACGGACAGGTGAACAGCACTGAGTGTGTTTCCCAGAGTGTTTGAAGCCGCGCACACATACAGTCCCGTATCGCTCTCTTTGCAGTACAGGACCTTGAGCGTGTAGTAGCCCTCCCTGTCCTCAAAGATCAGGTGACGCCTCCCGGCCTCCAGGGGAACCCCGTTCCTCTTCCAGATGATCTCCGGTTTCGGCTTCCCTGTGACAAAGCAGCGGAACTTGGCGTGCTTCCCTTCTGCCACCGCAAACTTCTTCACGGCGGACGAGCTGACGGGGAGGTCGTCTTTGACCCTCGGCGCTCGACTGCCTCTGTGTTTTGGTGACCACTGGCTGTTGTTGTGACCACCGGAGGACTTTTTGTTGTCCTCTCGCTCTGGGACAGGCTCCACCAGCAGGACGGCGCCGGCCAAGGCCTCGCCGTGGCAGCTGACGGCCTTGCAGGTGTAGACGCCTTTGTCGGGCATGCGCGTCCTGTAGATCTTGAGCTGGAACCAGCCGCCGTCCTGGCAGCTCACGCCGAAGTGTGAGCTCTCGAAGATGTCGTTGAGCTTCTTGCCGTCTTTCTGCCACGTCACCTCGGGCAACGGCTGACCCCAGATCTTGCACGAGAAGGCGGCGTCTTCGCCTCGGTCCACGCGCAGCGAGAGCGGCTTGATGAGGAACCGCGGCTTATCGTCAGATGTCAAAGTGGTTTCTTCTCTTTTTTCACACGGCTTTCCTTTCCATTTGTCTTCTTCTACGATGATCTCGCGTCCATTTTCCCTCCGACAGTCACCGTTTTGCTCTTTGCAGTAGCCGTTAGTCTGTCCGTTTTCTCCCTCCACTTTGAGCGAGGCCGCCGCGTACGTCTCGCCCACGCTGTTTCGGGCCTTGCACATGTACTGACCGGCGTCCTGCGGCGTGACGCCGGCAATGGTCAGCAGATACGCTTTGCCCTCCTCTGACAGCCTGTACCGGCCCTCGGACACGATCGGAACATTCTTACGCTCCCAGATCACGTCAGGTCGAGGGTCGCCTCCGATCTGGCACCGCAGCGTGGCGTCTGTGCCGCACTGTGCCAACACGGGTCGAGGGTAGCCCAGAACACGAGGAGCACCTCCAAATATATCCATGATACTGTCAACGTCTGTCTTTGTGAGTGTTTGAGATGTGCTTTGTCTGAAAATGATGGTCTTTGCTGTGATGGAAGAAAGAAAATCTACGCTTTAGACGACAAATCAAACAAAATACTTTACATTTGCGGAGATTTAAAGGACGTAAACATGTTTCCTACTGGGGCGATGAATTGATGGTGAAATTTAATACAGGAAATTGTTTAAATGGCTGTTTACTTCACCAATATACAGTCATACAGTTATTTTAAAGCACCACAAGGGGCAGCTTTAGTCATCATAGCACCTCGTGATTAGTCGTGATCCCATTTTAAAAAATATGATTCTTATCTGGAGTGCAAAACACCAGGTTTTCTTAACATGGTAACTTATTTTTCACAACATGAGCAATACCTGTTTTGTAAAACTGGTTATTTAAGTATTATTGTAAAATGAACATTAGAAACAGTCACAGTTGAAGTAGCTTTACGTCTAAACACAAACCAAATCATCGTAGATTTACGAGCTGAAGGTAGGCTCCTGCGTATTCCTATTAACTCGGGTGTTAATCACATGTTTGGTTGTTTAGTTAAGCGGGTTTTGAGTATCGGTTGAGTCACAGCTGGTGCTGTAAGTCATTGAAGAGAGTATTTATATCGTAAGTCGTCCTGAAAAAGACACCGGAGCAGAGACGGAGACCATGTGTCCCACAAACTGTGAACTGTGAAAACAAACTAAAATCTACGTCAGATTAAGTCTGTGATGTCTTAAGAACATGTTTGTGTCTTTATCTTGTTATTGACAGGAAGTTTGTAAACCGCTCACTCTCCCGCACCAAAGTCCATAGAGAAAACCAGTGATTTTAACATAACACTTCACAGGAGTTGTTGATCCACTGCTGCCTCCATCACTAACTTACGATGTCTTATTTTTGTCAATTCGGCTTTTAAAATTCTGCATTTTGATTAACTTCAGTGACACAAAGTGACCACACGAGGCAGCAGTAGACCAGCAGCTCTTGTGTCCCTGTGATGTTAAAATCACTGATTTTCTCTATGGACTTTGGTGTGGTAGAGTGAGTGGTTTACAAACTTCAGTTTCCTGTTGTTAAAGTCTGTCTCACAGTGAGGTAAAGATGTGAACGTGCCATTTTTTGATTGATTTTATTAGCTGAACTGTTATGGTTAAGAGGCTAAAAATTAGATGCGTCATAAAACCTGGACTTTACCTTGAAAAAACATGTATTTAATGGTCTATGAATTCTGAACAAATGCTGACTTATCTTGTAAATGTAATCACAATTTTTGTTTGAAATTTCCCAAGAACGAGGACAAACTTACCTCTCTTTCAAGTCGATTTCTTAGAGCATTTTGTTACAGCTTTAAAATGACGTCCTCGATAAATCTTCAGTTCATTCACGTCGCCCCTGAATCTTCCTTGAATCTCTCTCCGACTCCTGGAAATGACAGAAATCCCCCGTCTCTTTGGTTTGCTCTGTGGTTTTTGTTGTAGATTCCTGGATCTGTTTGAAAGGCAAAAGTCAGGGGGAAAAGTCCCGATCTTCCATTCAGAAGTGGAGGTTCGAGGTGCCGAGGTCTCGGTCGCGTTCCATCCGCGAGGCGTTAGGATGCAGGAAGTGACCGCAGTCTGCGAGTCAAGTGTCGGGACTATGCGTCAGCGCTGATACTGTCATTGTCCGACAGCTACAGAGTGACAGAGAGGCCGCTGGAATGAGGGCCGGACGGCCGTGTCACTGCTTTTTTTTCCCGCAGCTGCTGCCTCTGCGAGGCCGTGGCCTAAAAATAGCAGCAGCTTCCATGACAGTGGCTCAGATAAAGTTAGGCTCTCCATTCACTAAAGATAGAGCAGAGATCTGCACTGGATCACTCAGCTCTGCAGATAATGTCCAGTGAAAGCTCTGTCCACCTGCTGCAGGGCCCTTGTCTCATGAGCTCATGTGTCTTTGCCTCTCAGTGTTAGGAAATGATTTACGCAGAATGGAGCGAGGACAGGAGCCGCAGCAGATTCAGAGGAAAGAAGTTATTCTGGTCCCAAAGACAACAGCTGCTGTAGATGTTCAAAATGTCTCGCTAAAACCCTTTGTGTTAGAGTTTCACAGTGTTTTTGTCTGAGGTACCGACTCCAGTTTAAGTCTATGACGTGTGAAGAATATATATAGATCACGTCTTTATCTTCACTGTGAGACAGACTTGAAGTTTGTAAACCACTCACTCTCCCTGCACCAAAGCCCATAGAGAAAACCAGTGATTTTAGCTCACAGGGACACAGGAGTTCACAGGAGTTGTTGATCCACTGCTGCCTCCATCACTAACTTACAATGTGTTATTCTGTAAAATTTGGCTTTTAAAAATCTTCATTCAGTTTAACCTCAGTGACACAAAACGATGAGGTGATGAACTTGCAATATACCTTTAAGGAAAAGAAAATATCAGCTAATCATTTTTTTTATTTATTTATAAAAAACTGCCAAAAATAATGTCTCCTTTAGTGTTTTGATGGTGTTGTGTTGTTGATGATGGACACAAAACCCCACAGAGAAAATCAGTGATTTTAGCTTGGAGCTGCTGGTCTACTGCTGCCTCGTGTGGTCACTTTGTGTCACTGATTTCAAGCTAATTGAGGGATTTTAAATGCAGAATTTTACAAAATCAGACAGTATAACTTAGTGATGGAGGCAGCAGTGGATCAACAACTCCTGTGAACTCCTGTGTGCTGTGATGTTAAAATCACTGATTTTCTCTATGGGCTTTGGTGCAGGAGAGTGAGTAAGTTTCCAGTTGAAAATGGATTAGATGTTTTATTAGTTTGATTCTATTTCATTTAGTCTGTTTTTGTTGCTGCATTTCTTTAAGTACCTGCTCTTGCCACCAGGAGGCGGCCCACACTTTTATAGTCATTCATACTCCAGAGCGGCAGATGGCGCTCGGGCGCTCGAACCTCGATGTGAGCGGCGGTAAATGAGAGTAAGAAGAAGCGGAGTGTGACACCCGACAGGAAGTCTTCCGCATCTCCGTGATTTTTTTACTGCATTTTAACCACAAATTGAACCGTTTTGTGAGTTAAAAGCTGCGGTAAAAGACGGGGATGGAGGAATATCACAACAGCAGCGAGGTTCGTACCTGAATATCTCTGTTCATTCCGGGGTATTTTACCATTAGTCACGGCGGCGATAGCCGCTCTGTGTTAGCATCGATGTTAGCATGTGATGTCACCGTTATGTTGTCATTTGTCTCATCAGCAGCACAAGCGGGTTATTATGGGATATAGACGCGACTGTTGGCTTTTTAATCATTTTAATATGTTAGATCATCATTCTGCATTTATTATAATCCACTGTCATACTAAACTGCGACTGTTTTGTTCGTTATTATTCAAATTTAGGTAGTTTTGTGTAGTATTAGTTATAGTGATGTAGTTTTGTGTATTGGTAATATAGTTTTTGAGTATTATTATTAATAGTAATGTAGTTTTGTTTATTATTGCTAATATGACAGTTTTCTACCATAATTATTACTAGTAATGTACTAATATTGACCTGGTGTTAGGGCATTATTAATAATATAAATGTAGGTTGTTTTTTTAAAATTGCTAATATTGATGTAGTTTTTGCGTTTTACAAGTATTCACATTATTTGTGTATTAATGTTCATGTAGTTTTTGTGTATTAATAGTAATGTGGTTGTGTGTGTATATATATATATATTATTATTTTGTTAATAGTACTGATGTAGGTTTTGTGCATTATTATTAATATTGATAGTTTGTGCGTTTTATTACAAGTACTGAGGGTGGGTTTTGTGTATTATTACTACAATTAACATATATTTTTGTATTTCGTCAATTTAAGTAATATTATGAGTATTGATATAGTTTGTGTATTTGTATTATTAGTGTTGATCTAATCCCATGTTTATTTATTTGTGTTATTTCAGGGCTCCTTCAGCTCTGAAGAGGCTGATGTCATTGTCAAAGAGGTGACTCTTTGTATTCCTATATATATATTTCTGTGTAGTTTATGTCGTCGTCTTAGAACATGCTCCCTGAAAAGCAAAGTGAGAATAAAGAACAATCTTCAGACTGAATTTACATCTTGTAACTTTGATTAAAAAGCATGTAACGTGAGTGCATTAAATCATCTCCAGCTCTGCATGCTTTAATCGGTGACGTTTGTTGAAGAGCAGAACTGTGTTGTCTCTGTGTGAAAACTGCATCATCTGACTTCCACATGATAATTAAACACTTGTCTTTGTTTGTGTGTACCAGTGCGTTGATAACGTGGTCGGTGGAGAGGACTACAGCCAGAGTCAGGTCAACAAATGGACGTCCAGCATCGTGGAGCGCTGCCTCACACAGCTCGTCAAACACTGGAAACAGAACAAGTACATCGGTACGAGTCCTGTCTGGACACAGTCACGGCTCAGTCACTGTCGTTCTTTAATATTTAATAATAATAAAGGTTTGTGTGTGTGTGTGTGTTTACAGTGACGTGTGCTGTGATGCAGAAAACAGGAGGAGGACTCCACACGGCAAACTCCTGCTACTGGGACACGACCATGGACGGTAAGAAGACGGCTTCAGTCTATGATATCTTTTGTCACTTAAAATGACCTGAATTGATGAAAATATGTTTATCTGTGCAGGAAGCTGCACTGTGAGGTGGGAGAACCGCACCATGTACTGTGTGGTCAGTGTGTTTGCTGTGGCCGTCGCTTAAGGACACACACTCTTAGAGGACAAAGGTTTAACTGAAGTAGCGTCAGGACACACACCATGATGCTCCATATTTATGTTACGTCTCTTCTACGATTTGTATCGTATGTAAAAAGTTGTGCTGGATTCAGAAAAATTGATTTTCCGATTCATATTCACTCTTATTTTGAAGATCTGATGTCGATTCATAAAATCCTGATACCGATCGTTTAATTTAGGCCATTTCCTGTTTCCAGTGAACATCTAATAGAACCTGACGCAGGCCGAGCTGTGCTCACAGCTCCCTCTACTGGACAACTTGTTCAATAATTTAAAATGTCAACAGGTTGAGATGGTTTCAGTGTAGTGTAGAGTTACACTGTGTGGTCATATTGAACAAGAAAGTGCATTCATTTAACGACTTAAATCAATCTTTTTGAATGCTTTCACCTTTAAGAAATCCCATAGAAATTCAACCACCACCACAAGAACAGGGATGCAGTGTGTCCATATGAACAGCAGGGGGCCACCACGTCCCACATACACACAGCTGAGGAACAGCAGAGGTTTCTTTTCCTCTGAAAGACACTGAAGAAGACTGAGATAAAACATTTTTTATTCTCTTTAAAGAAACAATGGTAACACTACTTTAAAGAATAAAGTCACCTTTGTTAAATGGAGGTTCCTCTGTTTTCTCCTTGTAACTAAACTTTCATGTGCACGTTTATTTTCTCTTCTGTGTTTATTTGTTTTTCTTTCTGTGACCAAATGAGTTTCTTTTATGGTTAAAATAAAGTTTCAAAAAGGAAAAGAAACAAGTCTTGCTTCAGTTTTTCTGCCTACACTGTGTTTTCATGAAGCTTGATCTGAAGCTATTTTCAACTGAGGTTCATTTAGAGCAAGTCTTAACACCTGTGTGATGTACGGATTTATTTAAAGCCATTAAAAAGACAAAAACTGCTGCTGCTGCTGCTGCTCGGATATCACGACTGTGTCCGAGATGAAGAGGCTAAAACAATAGTATTTGCATAATTGTTGAAATGTTGAAACTGTAACTGCATTTAAAAAAGAAAAATAACTGTTATGCAGATATCTGATCACGTTATTTTCCATCTGTTGTTCTAGAAGTTTTCCTTGTTGAAGATGAACTTGACGTCGGCCTCTGAGTGCGTCAGACACTGTTTCTCCAGAGATTCTCCCAGACGTTGTGGACCACACAGGAACACGCCCACTTTACTCCTGAGGACACACACACACACACACACACACACACACTGGCTCGTTCAGTTTTATTGTTTTATCACAGATCAGTAAATGCGTTGACATTAGCGTGTATTTAGTGAACGAGGTTTATTGAATGCATCTTGAAGCTCAACGCGCCGTGAACCCTGCATTACTTTCGCTAAACCTCATGCGCTCAAGTGTATAATATTTAAGCATTCGATGCCACTATGTTACCATTTTCCCAACAGGAAACTGAATTTTGTAAACCACTCACTCTCCCACACCAAAGTGGTTTACAAACTTCAGTTTCCTGTTGTTAAAGTCTGTCTAACAGTTAAAGATAAAGACGTGAACATGTTCTAAAGATAGTATAGACCTAATCTGATAGTGTTTTTATTTGGTTTATGAACAGGAAACTAAAGTCTATAAACCACTCACTCTCCCACACCAAAGCCCATAGAGTAAACCAGTGATTTTAACATCACAGCACACAGGAGTTCACAGGAGTTGTTGATCCACTGCTGCCTCCATCACTAACTTACAATGTCTTATTTTATGAGTTCAGCATCTTAAATCCTATGCTCAGGTTTACCTCAGTGACACAAAGTGACCACACGAGGCAGCAGTAGACCAGCAGCTCCTGTGTCCCCGTGAGCTAAAATCACTGATTTTCTCTATGGACTTTGGTGTGGGAGAGTGAGTGAGTTTACAAACTTCAGTTTCCTGTTGTTAAAGTCTGTCTTACAGTGAGATAAATGTGTTGTTAAAGATTATCACAGACGCTGAGGCTTTAAGTGCCTTTAACTCCAGGAAATGGCGTCACTTTTCATACTTTAACTGAAGTGATTTTCTTGTGACACGCTGCGCTTTTCACTCAGCAGGTGAAAAGGTCGTCATGGCGATGACAGCAGAGTGGATTTAATGTGTTTTTCGCTTCTTTGACTCAGAAGAAGAAGACGACACGATGGACGTGTTGCAGGAGATCATGGGACACAGAGTGGTGTTTGGCCTCACTTTGGGTGCTTTGTGGCGATGTTGGTGAACTCGTTGTCCCAGTTGGGTTTCCCATAAAGAGTCTTCTGTTTGAGGCCGGTGATCGGGTCGTTCTCCGCCTCGTGGTGAACGCGGAAGTGAGCCGCCTGACACACACACACACACACACACACACACGTGTGAGTCAAAGGGTTTAAATGTGTGTTTTGTGTTGAAAATGAACCTCGCAGCACCTCGGTCTCCTTCCAGCGCGTGAGGTAGATGTTGTAGCTGAGGAAGTCGCTCATGTCCTTCTCCGTCATCTGACCCTCCAGAGACTGCAGCAGGTCAGCGAACCACTCGAACGCCTGAGTCTCTGGACACAGCCAGTAGAAGTAGATCTGAGGACACACACACACACACACACACACACACACACAGGAGGAGCATTTGCACGGATGATAATCCACATAAACTGCTTTAAATCATACAATGACTTGTGTGCAGTCATCGTAAGAGACTCACTAAAGCAAAATATGGATAATTAATGAGTGAATTGATCATTACACGATTAAACAGAGGTGGAAAAAGTACTAAAATATTGTACTCAAGTAAAAGTATTAATACTTTGATGAAATATTACTTAAGTAGAAGTAAAAAGTAGTTCTTTTGAAATGTACTTTAAGTAAAAGTTACTCAGTTACTTTGCGTGGGGTGTGAGGGTAGTAGAAATATGATAAGGGTCAGAAATTATTAAAACTATTTTGGAGCTCACGCCCGGCGCGGCACAGGATATGATGTCACTTTTGGCCACGCCCTCTATGTTCACGCACCAGTGCTAATGCTAATCACATCATCATTGGTCTGGTTCTGCTGTAAATTTTTCCCCCTGTAGGTCTTTTTATTTTTACTCAGTAACGGATAGGATTTATAAAGTAACTAAGTACAATACTTCAATACGTACTCAAGTAAAATACAAAATCCTGATTTGTACTTAAAAAATACACAAAAAAAGTATTCAATACAGTATCTTGAGTAAATGTATTTCTTTACTTTCCACCTCTGTAATTACAAGCTATTTTTCCTCATTTTTGAAGGTTGTTGTTGTTTAGTCTTTGTTGACCTCTGACCTTCTTGGTGAAAACCTCCTGGTTCTTCTGGATGCGTTTGTACCACACGGACTTGAGGATGGAGGCGAACGGCGTCACGCCGATCCCCGCCCCCACCAGCATCACCACCTCGTAGCGGAACACGTCCTCGCTGGCCGTGCCGAACGGGCCGTCGATGGCCATCCTGACGAACCAGAGGAACACAGTGAGTCAAACGTCTCTGTGCGTCCGTCATCTGATCTTTCTGTGTGAATGTGCGTCATTCCTGTTATTTTCAAACATTAGAGAGAAGTGGACGCAGCAGCAGCAGCAGCAGCAGCAGGTCGCTCTTTGATGAGAGGATAAAGTGCTGCAGCTCTAACGTTAAGCTGTAGTTAGTATTCCGTGATTCCACTTCTCTCTCTGGGCAGTAATTGGCAGCCTCTCAGAGCAGAGCTGGACACACTTAGATATAACATACTTGGGCAGTTTCCAGGCCTCCACCGTCTCGTTCTTGTCGCCCCCGCAGGCCTCGTACAGAGCCTGCGTCCAGTCCCCGACGATGCGGATGTGGGCGGTGAAGAAGTCCTCCTCGGGGGCAGAGGTCAGCGTGAACGGGTGCCACTCCAGCCGCGACACGGACGGACACTGGATGAAGACGTACTGACCCACCTCCATCCTGAAGCCTTTCTTCTTCATCTGCAGCTCCAGAGTCTTGGACGGATGCATCACCACCTGCAGACCAGTACGTACGAGACGACTTATCCACGCTGTTCATTCTCATATGTCGGGAAAAGAAGAGTTTAGAAGCACCGGGTAAAATCAGAATACTTTAATAAAGTATTCAGAATTAGAATACTTTATTAATCCCCGGGGGGGGGAATTGTTTTTCTTCCAGAAGCGTGAGGAAACAAGAGCTAAATATACCAATCGAGATAAAACAGTAAAATAGGCTGATACAATAATAAAGTAGACAATCTGGAAATATATACAATAAAAGAGTCCACCATAAATAAAACGTATACTACATAGATTTAGATAGATTTATGTTCTTATACTTAATCAATCAAGTTGAAATATTTGAATTTAAGTGAAAAATGCTGTTGGTTTTTGCGTCTCATCCCTACAAATTTCAGCTTTATCTTTATTTTATTTAGTTTTTACTTTTTTTAAAATGTTTATTTTTATACAATCGAATTTGTTTAGTAAGATAAGAGATAAGAGAGTCCTTTATTTGACCTGCAGTGGGGACATTTACAGCTTTACAGCAGCAAGACAGTAAAGATAAGGATAATAAATAATAACCATGCATTAACAAGAGTACAATATAAAAAGATATTAACACTGAGACTATATTTAAAAAAGTTAAATAGATTAGAATGTATAGTGAACATAATAGACAATTTCTAAAATATATACAGTATGGACTAGAGATTGAAAAAAACAATAATAACTTTTAGTCATCAAAAAACGTGAAAAAAGTGGTTATTTTTTCAAAATAAAAGCTCTCTTTAACGAGTGAGTTCATGAGTTGATGGTAAAAACACAAACACACCTTGGTGATGACCACTTTCTGGTGAGACCTGTACAGACGAATGATCCTCTCGCACACGTAGAGGATCATGGGGCCCACCACCCACTTCCACGTCTACACACAACACAAGAACAATGTTGTTAAACACACACACACACACTCTTCACACCTAAACACCTGCACTGTCCCTTTAACAGCTCACCGCTGGGGGGTTTCCTGCAAACTCTGGCACGGCACAGTTAGAGCCGTTCTTTCCCCAGTCGTTAAAGCGCTCAGCGCAGACCTCAGGGTCGTTTGTCTTCAGACTGCCGGGCGTCTGTCCTCGTACGATACGACTGCACACACACACACACACACACACACACACACACACACACACACATAGACAATGAAATCATCAATAAACGCCCAAAAACTGAGTCTAACTGGTGTGTGTGTGTGTGTGTGTGTGCGCGCTGTCTCACCCGAAGCCGTGGAACACCAGGCCGATGAAGAAGATGACGAAGAGGTGGTGAGTGTACCAGAAGACCTCGAAGTAGGACCTGCGGATCACCTCCATGGACGACGTGATGATGAGGATGAGGGCGAGCGTGATGACCACGCCCGTCAGCCCGGCGATGGTGGTGAACATGACGATGGTAGGGTTCTGCAGCCACATGCAGTTTAAACACATTTAAACCCTCGTCGCTCACTCACTTACTCACTCTCCCACACCAAAGTCCATAGAGAAAACCAGTGATTTTAGCTCTCAGGGACACAGGGGCTGCTGGTCTACTGCTGCCTCGTGTGGTCACTTTGTGTCACTGAGTTCAATCAAAAACTTGTATTTATAAAGTTATAACACTCACCGGTTCTCCTGAAAAGGGTTTTCACAGAAAGAACTGCATTATTCTAGAATTTAAATACTGTACAGAGATGAACAGATAACCAGATTCTGTATAAAAATACAGAAAAAATATAGACGCAAATCCACATCACTTATAAAATATACACCAGCTTTAGTCTGCTATGTCTTAAGAACATGTTCACGTCTTTATCTCACTGTAAACTGAAGTTTGTAAACCACTCACTCTCCCACACCAAAGTCCATAGAGAAAATCAGTGATTTTTAGCCCACAGGGACACAGGAGCTGCTGGTCTACTGCTGCCTCGTGTGGTCACTTTGTGTCACTGATTTAATTCGCAATGACATATTTTAAAAGCCGAATTTTACAAAATCAGTCATTGTAAGTTAGTGATGGAGGCAGCAGTGGATCAACAACTCCTGTGAACTCCTGTGTGCTGTGATGTTAAAATCACTGGTTTTCTCTATGGACTTTGGTGTGGGAGAGTGAGTGACTTTACAAACTTCAGTTTACACCAGGAAAAGTCCGCCTAACAGTGAAGATAAAGACGTGAACATGTTCTTAAAGATGTCGTAGACTGAAGCTGACGTAGATTTTATGAGTTGAGTCTTATCTAATCGTCTAAAGGTCATGACCGCTGGCTTTTCTGGGTGAACATCGTACATTTTCTAGTTGTACCGTGGGTTTCCTGTTTTACTGTTCCTGTCTGTCCTGTTTTCTGAACGTTAGGCGTCTGCGTCCTCCCTCCGTTTTCTTTTATCTGCGTTAAATTGCTTTGTTATTCAACGTGAACTCAGCTTTATGAGCTTCTTAAAGGAGCGTACGTGCGTAGATTTACGTTTGCACTTCAGAGGCAGTTGATTGCACACAGGAAGTGTCTTTGATGACAACACACGCGCACAGACCGACGACCTCGCAAGAGGGAACATCATCGGGTGAAGCAATCGCCGCGTGTAGCAATCGAGCTAACGTGATAATGCGTGACCCACCGTCTGGTTTGTCCTGATGGGGTTCAGGAAGGACGCGTTGTCCCCGTTGCCGATTTGCGAGAGGATGAAGGGCAGGAAGCTGCTGTTTCCATTCAGCTGAGCGTCCATGAAATATTCAAAGTTGAACAAGTGTGCAACGATGTGCACGGCTTCGAGAGAGAGAGAGAGAGAGATATATTATTTAAATGAGTGGAGAAGTTGCCTTTGAATAACGTGTTTTCTCATGTTTTTTATCTTGTTCCATCTATTTTCCCTAAATGTATTGCAATCTGCAGTCTCACCACTAGCTGTCACTAATTCTCACACGCTGGACCTCGAACATACGTAAAAAAAAAAACCCTGCTGCATAAACATTAAATGTGAGTGATTCTTGGTGTTTTCCTGTGACTCAGTGCTGTCATTACCTGTGTGGAAGGCGATCATATAAGCCACCAGCTTGTGAAAAGTCAGGTTTCGGTCCAGCTGACGAGCGGCTGCACGACTGCAGCACTGATCAAAGTGAGCAAAGTGTTAGAATGTGAACGTGACGACTAACTGAATAAATGTCTTGTGTTTGGCCAAAGTGAACCTGGATGGTGCCGCGCAGGAAGGAGAGGAGGTTTCGACACACGGGCAGAAGAATGAGCATACAGTTGAAGTTCAGGCAGGCGGCAGGAGCTCTGGCCCATGATAGAGCATGCTGATGACAGACAGACAGACAGACAGACAGACAGAGAGGGAGGTGGGTTAGTCTGACGTAGTCTACTACATCTTAAGAACATGTTAACGTCTTTATTTCACTGTTAGACAGACTTTAAGAACAAGAAACTGAGGTTTGTAAACCACTCACTCTCCCACACCAAAGCCCATAGAGAAAATCAGTGATTTTAGCTCACAGGGACACAGGAGCTGCTGGTCTACTGCTGCCTCGTGTGGTCACTTTGTGTAACTTAAATAAATAAAAATTAAGATTTCCAAATGCTGAATTCACAAAAATAAGACATTGTATGTTAGTGATGGAGGCAGCAGTGGATCAACAACTCCTGTGAACTCCTGTGTGCTGTGATGTTAAAATCACTGGTTTACTCTATGGGCTTTGGTGTGGGAGAGTGAGTGACTTTGGTGTGGGAGAGTGAGTGGTTAACAAACAGATTTTAGGCATGTAAAAAAAGTAGTAAACTAATAACATCTATGTCAGTCTAAGTCGACAACATCTTGAGAACACGTTCACGTCTTTATCTTCACTGTTAGACAGACTTTAACAACAGGAAACTGAAATTTGTAAACCACTCACTCTCCCACACCAAAGTCCATAGAGTAAACCAGTGATTTTAACATCACAGCACACAGGAGTTCACAGGAGTTGTTGATCCACTGCTGCCTCCATCACTAACTTACAATGACTTATTTAAGTGAATTCGGCTTTTTGAAATTATGCGTATAGATCAGTGACACAAAGTGACCACACGAGGCAGCAGTAGACCAGCAGCTCCTGTGTCCCTGTGAGCTAAAATCACTGGTTTTCTCTATGGGCTTTGGTGTGGGAGAGTGAGTGGTTTATAAAGCCTGTCTAACAGTGAAGATAAAGACGTGAACATGTTCTGAAGACATCATAGATTTTTAGAATAAAAGTGATTCTCTGTGTTTGGATCAAACCCAGAGAATCAGCCTCTGTGTTTCACTTCTGCACAGCTGCAGTCGGGGATTTTTGACCGAGCGCAATATGAACTCAACCGTGAGCGCAGAAAACCACAGAAATTACCGTAGAGACACCAAGAAACAACTTTTCTGCATGTATTTGTATCTAAATATCATTGATTCATAAGAGATTCTGGGCGGTTCCACTCACCCCGAGCAGAACCCTGGTGTAAAACCAGCGCTCCACCAGGAACACCATGTAGAAGTGCACGAAAAGGAAGGCGTTGATGATCAACCACACCACCTGTAACACACATGAAAACAAAAATAATACAGTCAATCATTCAAGAATAAAGAAATGTCAAATTTCCCCTCAGAGACGACATGGTCAAAATGTCACGAATAAGTTACATTAAAAAAAATAAAGGTAGAGATTTGACTCACGATAACAAAGCTGGAGATTCCCTCGTTGGCTACAAAGTTTCCCATGATGGAAAGAAGCTGTGTGTGTGTGTGTGTGTGTGTGTGTGTGTGTGTGTGTGATGGAGGATGAAGCAGGAGGAGAGTGAAGAGAGCAGTGACTCACTCACTTTTCTTTGACACCTTTTGGTGAAAGCGAATGAGGAAGTGTCTCTTCAAGGCTGTATCAGGAAGACGAGGAGTTTTTAACGTTTCACTCCCACTTGAACCTCGCTGGTCCTCTGCTGCCTCGTGTGGTCACTTTGGGTCACTGACTTAAGACTAAATGAAATATTTTAAAATGCCGAATTAAAAAAAATAAGACGTTTGAAGCGAGTGATGGAGGCAGCAGTGGATCAACAACTCCTGTGAACTCCTGTGTCCCTGTGATGTTAAAATCACTGGTTTACTCTATGGGCTTTGGTGTGGGAGAGTGAGTGGTTTACAAACTTCAGTTTACAGTGAGATAAAGACGTGAACATGTTCTGAAGACAAAGCAGACTGGTGTATATTTTATAAAGTGATGTGGATTTGCGTCTATATTTTTATACAGAATCTGGTTATCTGTTCATCTCTGTACAGTATTTAAATTCTAGAATAATGCAGTTCTTTCTGTGAAAACCCTTTTCAGGAGAACCGGGTGAGTGTTATAACTTTATAAATACATGTTTAAGGGTTCAAATTGGATGGAACTGTGGAGGAAAACCTTTCAGACCCTGATTACTTTGATATGAAATGACTGTTGATTTGCTGTCGGTGCACTGATGCAGAAATGCCACAGGTGGACGTTAAAGGAGGAAGTGGACGGTGGATGTTGACACGGTGAGTGAGAGAGAGGAAGTGGATGATTTCTAAACAAAAAACATTTCCACATTCTTCCTGTTTCACACCAAACTCTCACCTTAATAAACCACGTATGACTCTGGAGGAGGAGGATTGTGTTCATCTGTATCACACAGTTATTACCTTTCATGTCACATGACACCTGATTTATTTCTCATTTGGCTCAAAATGACAAAAGTGACTTTTTTAAATAGAATTCTGTCCAGTCTGTGTGTTTTTAATCAGAATAAATATGAGGATTATCAGCGTGGCTGTCCTCGCAGATAGAACATCAAAGACCATATCTTGTCTCACGTCACCATATATTGATAAGATATTGATAAGTTATTGATAAATAGCCCAGCACAGGTAATAAAACTGTACAACAACAACATTTTCAATCATTCCTTATGTAACTCTGGTGCATGTCCTTCTATTTTATTACACTTTACTGTCACATTTTGTTTTTATCTAACTGTGTTTTATGTCCTTATATTTTACTCTGAACTCTTTTATTCAACTTTATTCTCATATAATAATCTAATAGACTTAACTGTAATAAGTTTAAGCTCTTATATTTATCCTGGTGTTTATATTTGATTGAACTTTAAGGTCTTTTGTTATTTATATGTTGTTTTATTCCTCTTCTTTGACCAGTATGTTCTTGTGTTTATGTCATTTTTTTGTCACAGTTTTACTTGAATATTAATCATTTATTTAAATGTTTATTTTGTATTTATGATGTGATAGTGTCTGTGTTTTCATTCGTAAAGTGGCTGAAACGACAAGGGTCCCAGCTGAGCTGTGTGCAGCGCCCCCTGCTGGCCTCCTGACAAACACCGGCTCACTCTCAGTGACACTTTAGTGTTTTGTTGTGTAAAGTTTCTCGAGTTGCTTCTCATTATTGTGTTCCCTTGTTGTTATTTCTGCTGCTGTCATGTGTCTGTTTCAGCCTGCAGGGGGCGCCACTCAGCCTCACTCTGTTTAAAATGTCAGGAGTTGACATTAAAGCAGCAGCAGCAGCAGCAGCAGCAGCTTATGGAAGCTGGATAACAAGCACCTGCTACTGCTGAGGTAAAGGTACCAGAGCTGTGTCATTCAGACAAAAGGTCCTAATCTGGGGGAACAGGGATTAGATTAAATCTGTTGTTGCATAGCAACGATGACATCTGTTCATGTTACGATGATTGTTTTTTGTCAGAAACTCTGAGCAACGACGAGGGAAACTAAGAAAACTGGTTAAACTACAAGAACATGTTCACGTCTTTATCTCACTGTTAGACAGGAGACTGAAGTTTGTAAACCACTCAATCTCCCACACCAAAGCCCATAGAGAAAATCAGTGATTTTAGCTCACAGGGACACAGGAGCTGCTGGTCTACTGCTGCCTCGTGTGGTCACTTTGTGTCACTGATTTAAAGCTAAATGAGGGATTTTGAAAGCCGAATTGTGCATAAGAACATATTGTAAGTTAGTGATGGAGGCAGCAGTGTACGGAACCGATTGCATTCACTTGAAAAAAAAAAAAAAAAACTCCTTTTTTTCTCAGTAATTAATTTTCGGTTTGATTTTTTGAATAATTTTTTTTCTGTTTTTCTGACTAATATTTTTTCCCTGTTTTTCTGTCAAATTTTTTTTTCAGTTTTTCAGAGTAATTATTTTTCTGTTTTTCGTGCACATTTTTTTTCCCCCTGTTTTTCGGAGTAATTTTTTATATAAATAAAATAAAATAAAAATTTGCACGAAAAACAGAAAAAAATTACTCCGAAAAACAGGGGAAAAAATATTTGCACGAAGAACTGAAAAAAATTTACTCTGAAAAACAGAAAAAAAATTACTCTGAAAAAACGGAAAAAAAAATAGACAGAAAAACAGGGAAAAAATATTAGTCAGAAAAACAGAAAAAAAATTATTCAAAAAATCAAACCTAAAATTAATTACTGAGAAAAACAGAGAGTTTTTTTTTTTTTCAAGTGAATGCAATACGCTTCCGTAGCAGTGGATCAACAACTCCTGTGAACTCCTGTGTGCTGTGATGTTAAATTCACTGATTTACTCTATGGGCTTTGGTGTGGGAGAGTGAGTGACTTTTAAACTAGTGTACACAAGTAAAAGTCTGTCTAACAGTGAAATAAAGACGTGTCAACATGTTCTTATTTTATTGACTTAAGCACATTTTATCATTATTATTATTATTATTATTATCTTTAGTATTTTGTTCAGTAGATAAAACTCTGTTGCAGCTGAAAACCCTGAACTATTCCTTTTAAATTCCCTGTATTTTTCACTTCCATATCTATGAGTATAAATATATTATTAATGGCTTTGTTTGAGTTTCTTTTAGCTCTCTCACGCCCCCTAGTGGCGCGTGTGTGGGTGTGGCTCCAGCTCAGAGGGGGAGGAGCTTGGAGCTCCAGCTGGTGTGTGTGCGTGTGTGTCGCTGCTGATCAGGTGGACATCAATCTTGTCCAGAGAACAGAGATCCACCACCGGACCTGCTGCTCCAGCCCTGGATCACGCTCCTGCACGGGGATCTCCCCGGACCACCGGCTGCATCCACCGGCTGCAGGACAGTCCCAACCCCGGTCCTGGTCCCGGTCCTGGTCCTGGTCCCGGTCCCGGTCCTGGTCCTGCAGACTTTAGCGCAGCAGCTGATGCGGTTCATGACAGAGGAGATATTTCGCGTCACAGGTGAGAGACTTTTACCGTTTTATAATTAGCACGCACGTTCCCGTGGCGCGCGTGCACGCGCTGTTAAACTCATTAAAAGTTCAGGTGATTTAATGAACGCGCGCTGTTTAATTACGGTGTTTTAAATCAAAAGGGAAACATTAAGAAATATATTTATATCAATTATTTATGATATTTGATTTATTATTCCTTTTTTTATTGGTGACAATGACACGATTCTGCTTTTAAATATTAAAATAAATATATATATGTATATATATTATTATTTTTTTCAATATAATAAGCTTTATTGCAGACATAGGTCCATAACATACACATACATAATAATATATAAATAAATTAAATGTCTTTGGTTAAAGAAAATCACACATTTTCACTTTTTATTTTCTTTATTGAAACATTATTTGTATTATTAGGGTTGCAGCTCAGCTTATTGAGGTTATAAACAGAGCGAATCCTTTTATTTACCCTAAACTGAAAGTTTATGATGTCATTATTGATCAATAATGACCAAAACTAATCCTACAAACTGTACCAACATTAATCTGTTGATTATTTTATCAGAACATGAAAATAATCTATTTTTTCTGCTTTCTCTTGGGATTTTTGGTGTTAAATAAATCTAAAGATTGTTTTAGTAAAAGTGAGAAGTTTGGACTCATTGTCACTGACTTAAAAAAACATTTATTTTGTTATTAGACTCAAATTTAAGCAGTGAAAAAGTGGCAACAACTCTATTTTTTAAATATTATTTTTATCAGAGAAAAGACAAAAAACAAACATCATTTTTGGTTTATGGACAAAAACAAGACATTTGAAGACATCATTCCCTGACATTAAATGACTAATGAAATTAAAAACAAGACCATGGAAGCAAAGGGAGCAGAGAGGGAAGACTTGATGTTGTTGTTGTTGTTTATTTCCTGTGTGGAATAAACCTCTGATGGACGACAGTAGCAGACAGGAGTCTCCACATATGTCAGTTTGGTGCGTGGGCAGGAAATCAGTTTAAATCAGACGTACATGGAGTTCTTCACAGTGAATCAGGAGAGACATGTGACTGCTGACGTCACACTGATGATGTGAGCAGCTGCAGGCGTCCTCTGGTCTTCTGGAAAAAAAGAAAAGCTAATTCAATTAGCCACACGCTAACAGGAAGGAAGAATGCTCGCACTGTTAGCGTAGCTCGTGAAGTTAAAGGGGGAAGTTCAGTGTTTTTGTGGGGTTTTTAGGAGACGAGATCCTCATTTAAGCCACTGAATAAAAGACGTACTGAAGAACATCCATGTTAGCTTAAGTCTGCGATATCTACGTCTTTATCTCACTGTAAACTGCTGGTCTACTGCTGCCTCGTGTGGTCACTATGTGTCACTGCAGTAAATGTGAATGTAGATTTTCAAATGCCCAATTCTCAAAATCAGTCATTGTAAGTTAGTGATGGAGGCAGCAGTGGATCAACAACTCCTGTGAACTCCTGTGTGCTGTGATGTTAAAATCACTGGTTTACTCTATGGACTTTGGTGTGGGAGAGTGAGTGGTTTACAAAAGTCTGTGTAACAGTGAGTTAAAGACGTGAACGTGTTCTTAAAATATTGTAGACATAAGCTGATGTTGATTTCATTTAATAACTTCTGTTATTAACCGGCAAAAAAAAATCTGGTTTTTCACCACTCACTCTCCCACACCAAAGTCCATAGAGAAAACCAGTGATTTTAACATCACAGCACACAGGAGTTCACAGGAGTTGTTGATCCACTGCTGCCTCCATCACTAACTTACAATGTCTTAATTTGTTAATTCGGCATTAAAAATCTTGCATTTTGATGTACCTCAGTGACACAAAGTGACCACACGAGGCAGCAGAGGACCAGCAGCTCCTGTGTCCCTGTGAGCTAAAATCACTGATTTTCTCTATGGACTTTGGTGTGGGAGAGTGAGTGGTTTACAGACTTAAAAGAAAAAACATGCTAAAATCATTATAAATAAAGCAGTGGACGTATTCTTAAGAACCCATAGACTTGAGCTGATTTAATTCCCTTGTAGCTGCATAAGTCCATGTGAGGTCTGTCGTTAAACGGTCATAATTAGTCGTCTCTTGTGACTAAATGACATGTCACAGTTTGTTGTTGTTTGTGTTCTTTGAACCATGAGATGTTTACAGTAACTCCAGCTCCTTCTCTTTGATAAACCTTCAGCACTGACAACTGATAATGAACTCTTGACAACGCTGACAGCTGTCAGTGTGGAGACACACAGACACACACACACACACACAGACACACACACACGCACACACACGCACAGACAGTTATATAAGGCTGTGCTGTGTTCATGTGACTCCCCTGTGGATCAGTTTGGTTCAGTGCTTCCTGTTGCCCTGCGGGTGGCGCTGTGATGGGTGGACGCTCTCACCTCTGCTCAGCTGGAGCTCTGATCACTGCTGGACCGTACCAAGACGGTTACAGCCTCAAACACAAAGTCCAACCAGAGCGGCTGACAATATTAAACAAACAAAATCTACATCAGTTTAAATCTACGATAACTTGAAAAATATGTTTAACTTTATTTTTCAAACAGGAAAGTGAAGTTTGTAAACCACTCACTCTCACACACCAAAGCCCATAGAGAAAATCAGTGATTTCACCGTGCGGAGTTACAGGAGCTGCTGGTCTACTGCTGCCTCGTGTGGTCACTTTGTGTCACTGAAGTAAGTCTAAATTAAATATTTCAAATGCTGAATTCAAAAAATGAAGATATTATAAGTTAGTGATGGAGGCAGCAGTGGATCAACAACTCCTGTGAACTCCTGTGTGCTGTGATGTTAAAATCACTGGTTTTCTCTATGGACTTTGGTGTGGGAGAGTGAGTGGTTTATAAAAGTCTGTCTGACAGTGAACATGTTCTTAAAGACTTCACACAGCTGTTGGTCGCTCCGCTCCGTCTCTGGTTGCGTTCACACAGACTTGGTAAACACTTATAAAGACTAATGCAACATAAACAGGGCAACAATACGATCACATGAACTCTGTGAGAACAAACGTATTTATCATGAGGGTGTGGTGTTTCTTCAGCGTCACGCAGAAGGACTGACTATTTGTACGTCCATAGTATTGTTTGTTTGTGTTGTTGTTTGTGACGTCCTGTGAGACAGGATGTTGTGTTCTGCACCTTTAAGGATTTACCTTTATTTTTTCTGGAAAAGCTGTGTTTTCTATTCAGTGTTTCCTTTACTTTGAAACGCTATGAAGTGAAATCATCGCACAGACACCTCAGTGTGTGTGTATGTGTGTGTGTTGTTAAAGGTCACACTCTGGCCTGTGGGAACTCTGCTGACATCAAACGACGACTGCAGCCCACTTTCAAATGCAATAAAGCTGCTTTTTAATGGCTTTTTTTGTCGTTGACGAATTTCACACGTGTTTTTCGAGGCGAGAACAACGTCTTCTTTCTAAAGAGACAAAAACTTCACTTTCCTGTTTTTCCTCTAAAACGTTAGAGAATAATAAGATGCTCCATGTTTACGTTCATCTGTCTGCGTCTGCGTCACTTTAAGTCTACACACCAAAGTCCATAGAGAAAACCAGTGATTTTAACATCACAGCACACAGGAGTTGTTGATCCACTGCTGCCTCGTGTGGTCACCTTGTGTCACTGAGGTTAATCTGAACTAAGATTTTTAAACACCAAATTAATAAAAATAAGACATTTAAAGGTGCATTATGTAATAAATCATAAAATCCTCCTAATATGTCACAGAGACTCAGGAATAATGTTCATATAACAAACTGAACTCACCAACAACAACAGTACAGACAAAATATTTGCATTAAAAATAATCTTTTGCAGACTGCAAATCATGTTTATGTTTTGAAATCATGTTTCGGCGTCATGTGGCGCCACCTACCGCCGTCTACCAATCATTGCAGTCGGTAGAGTCTCAGCTGCAGAGCAACCACGGGTTGCCAGTTACGTCAGAAAACGAAACCTAAAAGACCTCTGTGTTTTGAATTTGAATGTAGTAACTGTTTTTGGCCACATTCTTACATATGGCGCCTTTAATGTTATTTTCATCACTTAGTGACAGCAGCAGTGGATCAACAACTCCTGTGTGCTGTGATGTTAAAATCACTGATTTTCTCTATGGGCTTTGGTGTGGGAGAGTGAGTGGTTTACAAACCTCAGTTTCCTGTTGTTAAAGTCTGTCTAACAGTGAAGATAAAGACGTGAAAATGTTCTTAGAGGTCGACAGCTTAAACTGAGAGTGTTTTTATTTGTTTTTTTTTACAGGAAACTGAAGTTTGTAAACCACTCACTCTCCCACACCAAAGTCCATAGAGAAAACCAGTGATTTTAACATCACAGCACACAGGAGTTCACAGGAGTTGTTGATCCACTGCTGCCTCCATCACTAACTTACAATGTCTGATTTTATCAATTCAAAACTTATCTCAGTGACACAAAGTGACCACACGAGGCAGCAGTAGACCAGCAGCTCCTGTGTCCCTGTGAGCTAAAATCACAGATTTTCTCTGTGGGCTTTGGTGTGGGAGAGTGAGTGGTTTACATTGTCAGTTTCTCGTCTAACAGTGAGATAAAGACGTGATAGGAGCGCTCTCTCAGTCTTGAACTGTGTTCCACTGCTTTGTGAACGTAGTTATAAATGTGAACCAAGATAAGCGTGACAGGCTAATTTCCTCTCATGTGTGTCAGTGACTCGTGAACTTGTGTGAACTGAACACTGACAGAACAGAGGATAAACCTGTGATTAGAGACAGAGGAGCTTTGTGCACACGTAGAGTCTAAAGACGGCTGTGACGAGCGCTACGATAATCACTGTTGACCACGCTGTGTTCACTTCACTGGGCAACATCTGCCTTTATGGAATATAATCAAACACAAAGACAGAGCAGGAAAATAACCTCTCATAATGGGACCACTTGAGAATTCTTTACACAACATTTGAAATTCATAATAACCTCCTGCAGCATTAAAATCACAGCTGTTTCACTGATAAATCTGATGAATTCCTTCTTATCAGCTTCTTATCAGGCGTCACCAGGTCCAAGTTACACAGCGCTATAAAATAAGACTTAAAGGGATAGTTGTTCTGGTTTTTTAAGTCTTTATCTCACTGTTAGACAGACTTTTATAAACTCACTCACTCTCCCACACCAAAGCCCATAGAGAAAACCAGTGATTTTAACATCACACAGGAGTTGTTGATCCACTGCTGCCTCCATCACTAACTTACAATGTCTTCATTTGTAAATTCGGCATTAAAAATCTTGCATTTTGATGTACTTCAGTGACACAAAGTGACCACACGAGGCAGCAGAGAACCAGCAGCTCCTGTGTCCCTGTGAGCTAAAATCACTGGTTTTCTCTATGGGCTTTGGTGTGGGAGAGTGAGATAAAGACGTGTTAGTTACTGCAGAGTGAACAGCTGACGTACAGTCAGAGTCAAAGGTCTTCACAGGTGAGTCCATTATCACAGTCACACCTCAGATAAGTGGCTTTAAAGACAGTAAAGAGTTAAAGAGTTTTCTGTTCTTCTGTGTCTGAGCTGAAGCAGATGAAGTTATATCATGAATGATCTGATCAGTGTCAGCATCATCACAGTCACATGGAGACTCTTCCCCCTCTGGCTGTGTGAAGCATGTTCATCTGACAGGAAGTGAAGCTTCAAACTTCATTCACTAACAAACAAACAGTCGTGTGTTTCATGGAGGGAAAGAACAGAGGTCCAAGAAATCATGCTAATGAGTCACAAACGACTGGAACCAGTGACAACTTTAGGTTTAAGCGTCGGTTATTAAACATTTACTACATTAAACATCAACTATTTTGGTGACTTGACTCTGTTTGAGTCAGTTATCAGATTATACAGCTTCTCAAATGTGTGGATTTTATGTGTTTTTGTACCTTTAAAGGTACTTTTGACAGTACTTTACTGTTAATTTGTCAGTTTTTAATACTCTTTTTCTGTCATATTTGTTTGTTTTGTTACTTACGAGTAGGAATGTGGTCTCTAAGGTAGAAAACAGGGATGTGAATCTTTGGGTGGCTCACGATTCAATTAGATTCTGATTCTTAGGCTCACGATTCGATCAAAAATCGATTCTCGATTCAAAAATTTATATAATGCATAGTGTGTTAAGGTAAACTGTGGCATCAAAACAATCCAGTTTGTATAAGATAATGTGATCATGTGATCACACAAAGGCAAACTTAAGACAAAAGTTAACATTTATTCATTCAAAACAAATAAAAACGTATTTGTTGTACAACAAAAATAACTTTAGCATAAATAAAAGCTTATGCTAGCTGCCTTTTTCTCCCAGAAGTTACACAAATAACACAAACTGGTGATTTGTGTGGTTTTTCAAAATGGAAACTATATATATATATATATATATATATATATTTATAGTTTCTATTTTGAAAAAAAAAAATATATATATATATATATATATTTTTTTTTTTTAAGTTTATGAATTCTGAATCATGGATGATTGGAATCGCGATTCCTATGTGAATAGATTTTTTTCCCTCATCCCGAGTAGATAAGCAGACAAAACGCAGCATATTTCATATTTCTTTCACATTTCTTGGCTCACGGTGACCTGCTGCTGTGTGTGTGTGTGTGTGTGTGTGTGTGTGTGTGTGTGTGTGTGTGTGTGTGTGTGTGTGTGTGTGTGTGTGAGCTGAACGAGGCTTTGTGTTAATCCTCCTCAGATCCACAGAGGGATTATTCAGTGTGTTTGCTGTTGCCGTCTCAGCTCATGGATCTCACTGCTGCTGCTGTTTGCGTGTCATGTGACTCTTTGTGTGTTTGTGTAAGACGGTTAATTGTTTTCTCATGATTTGCTGATGATGTGCTTGTCCTCGGTCGACGCCGCTGCACAAACAACACGCAAACGTATTTCGTATAAATTACGTTTAAGTCGGCGACGGCACCAGCTTTTAAATCGCAATTTCAATCATTTTATGGCAACTTAATTAAGTCGTACATCAGTTATCAGACGACACAAACAGCTCCCTGTGTCTGTGTGAGAGAAACCTGAGTTATTTCACTCATCAAGATCATTTGTTCCATAAGAAATGATTGAGCAACTCTCCCACACCAAAGTCCATAGAGAAAACCAGTGATTTTAGCTCACAGGGACACAGGAGCTGCTGGTCCTCTGCTGCCTCGTGTGGTCACTTTGTGTCACTGAGGTCAGTCTAAATTACATATTTTAAAAGCTGAATTCAAAAAAATCAGTCATTGTAAGTTAGTGATGGAGGCAGCAGTGGATCAACAACTCCTGTGAACTCCTGTGTGCTGTGATGTTAAAATCACTGGTTTACTCTATGGACTTTGGTGTGGGAGAGTGAGTGATTTGGTGTGAGAGAGTGAGTGGTTTACAAACTTCGGTTTCCTGTTGAAAAAGTCTGTCTAACAGTAAAATAAAGACATGAACATGCTCTTAAGACATCGTAGACTTAAACTGAAAGTGTTTTTATTTGGTTTTTGAACAGGAAACTGAAGTTTGTAAACCACTCACTCTCCCACACCAAAGTCACTCACTCTCCCACACCAAAGTCACTCACTCTCCCACACCAAAGTCACTCACTCTCCCACACCAAAGTCCACAGAGTAAACCAGTGATTTTAACATCACAGCACACAGGAGTTCACAGGAGTTGTTGATCCACTGCTGCCTCCATCACTAACTTACAATGACTTATTTTGTCAAATTCGGCTTTTAAAATCCTTCGTTCAGATTAACCTCAGTGACACAAAGTGACCACACGAGGCAGCAGAGGACCAGCAGCTCCTGTGTCCCTGTGAGCTTAAATCACTGCTTTTTCTCTATGGGCTTTGGTGTGGGAGAGTGAGTGGTTTACGAAGCAACAGAAAGCGAGATAGAGCAGCTGTTTGTATCTTCTCTACACTAAAAGCGACACCATTTTTATGTTGAGTTTGTTGACGTCACTGAGCAGTTAGTGAGTTTTTAGAAAAGCATCATCATCATCATCAGCATCATCATCATCATCATCATCATCATCATCATCATCATCACACTGAGGACCCTCAGATGTTCACTTGTGTTCAGGTCACATGTTTCCTCTTCTGTTGGACTTTCCCTCAGCAGTGGAATCATGAGGCCTGAATGGAGGAGAGTGTCGAGCTCTTCTTTCCTTCAGTTAACGACAAAAATACTTTATTTATCCCAGAGGGTCTGCTTCACAAGACCAGCTTCAGAGGGTTTTATACAGTCCACACCAAACCTCAGAGAAACATAGGAGCTGCTGGTCCTCTGCTGCCTCGTGTGGTCACTTTGTGTCACTGAGTTTAAGTCTAAATAAAATATTTTAAATGCTGAAATCACAGAATGAGACATGTGAAGTTAGTGATGGAGGCAGCAGTGGATCAACAACTCCTGTGTGCTGTGATGGTGTTAAAATGACTGGTTTCCTCTGTGGACTTTGGTGCAGGAGAGTGAGTAAGTGTTATATAATGTGTGTGTTTGTGTTGACAGGAGTCAGCAGCAGCAGGATGATGATGCTGTGGCTGCTGCTCTGTCTGCTTCCTGTGACGATCTGCAGCATCAACACATACACAACAGAACCAGACCACGGTGAGTTTTTAACTGAAATACAAACTAATCTGTGTGAAGTCGTCCTGTGTTTGTGTGCTCATTGTGTTTGTGTGCTCATTGTGTTTGTGTGCTCATTGTATGTTTATTTGTAGTCATTTTTGTCTATATGGGGTAATTTCACATCTCTTACAGGTCAGTATATGTCTCTTTGTGCTGAGTTGTGTGGTCATTCTGTGACTCTTTGTGTTCCTTTCTATCTCTGTTTTTTTTTCTAGTTTTCTCTTATTTTTGTAACACACATTAAATGAAAATTAGGTTTTTTTGGTCATTTGTTCAATCTTTGTGGTACTGTTTGACACTTTGACACATTGTGTGTTTGTTTCTGGTCATTTTGTGACTCATTGTGGTCCTGTTGTCTATATGTAGCACTTTGGGGGTGCTTTATGTTCATGTTTTGACTCTTTGTGGTCATTTTGTGTTATTTATAGTCATTTTGTGTTTATTTATGGTTATTTAGAGCTGACAGGAAATGTAAGCAGCAGCCATCTTTATCTTCTTCTTCTTCTTCTTCTACAACCTTCAGCAGACGAGATTTTCAGGGAAATGTCAGTGCTGTTATCACACACACACACACACACACACACACACACACACACACAGTGAAAGCAGCAGCTCAGCTGGTGATGATCATCATCAGTGCAGCTCAGTGACTCTGTTATAGATCTGTTTCCTCGTCCATCTCTTCCTCTCAGAAGTCATGTTGGATTATAATCTGAGGGAGTCACGACTCACCTGAGATGAAGACGATCATCACTTCATCACTTCATCACTTTGGTTTGACATCAACATCTGTGAACTCACGTCTCTCAGAGAGCTGAGAGACCTCTTTTTTTAGGGTTTGTTGACTCTTTGTGGTCATTTTTGGACTTTTTGTGGTCATTTATGGTCATTTATTCGATCTTTGTGGTCATTTGTGGTCATTTATTCGATCTTTGTGGTACTGTTGGACACTTTATGGTAATTTTTTTGACTTTTTATGTTAATTTGGTGACTCTTTGTGGTCCTGTTGTCGACCCTTAGTCAGTGTCTCTGAAGTCTATTTCTACTCATTCTGAGATGGTTTGTGGTCATTTTCCTCTTATTGTATGTATCTGTATATTATTTGATGTGGGTTTCACCATCATTTCATGAATATTAAAGTCGTTTTATGTCTATTTTAGTCAGTTACGGCCTGTTTTTATACTACTTTATGTCTGCTTTTGCCGTTTTGTCCATAATTGAGTTATTTTATATCAACTTTTTGGTCTTTTTGGTTTATTATGAGACTGTTTACATCTACGTTTAGTCATTTCTTTGTGCGTTTTTTTTGTTATAAGTGATTTTTACTTCCCAGTCTCTGCTAAATTAGAACATTTCATGTCAGTGCTGTCGTATGTGACAGTAAACGAGAGTTATTCAGATTCTTATGAAGAAATGAAATGAGAGTGTGTGTAGAATTAAGCAGCGTGGTGTTAAGAAGACGATGTGATGAAGAGTCACAGAGATTTGACTCTTCACCGTCTGTTAGAAAGTCGTCAAGTTTGACTTTGTTCTTCGTGGTCAGCGAGCGTCTCTTCTCATCATCACGTTTGTTGTCGTCCACAGAGTCGGTCGCCTTGACGACGAGGCCTCACATCTTCAACTGTCGCTCTAAAAACATGGAGGACTTCAGCTGCTGGTGGAGTCCTGTGGACAACCTGACGGAGACGGAGGAGGAGGAGGAAGTCTCCTATGTCCTCACCTACTCCATAGAGTACGTACCACACACTAACTCCATCATAGACTCTTATTTTCACACACGTCTGGGTTTAAAATCATGACTTTTCCATGAACCGACTTAATGTACTTACAGTCCATAGAAAATGACATTTAGACCCTTTTAAGCATTGATTTATCACAGATAAAACAGGTTTTAGCCACTTAATGAAAGACTCCCCTCATAAAATCTACGTCAGATTATGTCTACGATGTCTTTAAGAACACGTTCACGTCTTTATCTCAGTGTTAGACAGACTTTAACAACAGGAAACTGACATTTGTATAGATATTTATATATATGTGTATGTGTATGTGTAGATGTATATGTATATGTATACATACATATATATATATAAAGGTGCTGTATATTTGTATATTTTTATTTGTTTTTACATTTTCTACATCTCTTTTTACATTTAAAAAAAAAAAATGTATACTATGTATAGATTTGAGCTATATATTTATTTATATATAAATGTGTGTTCCTTTTTGTAAAAAAAAAAACTTGTAGAACCCGCAAAATATTTCCAATGTGCCTGGACTGTCTGTTTAAGCACAAATGGCAAATAAAAACCTTGAAACTTGAAGACACTCACTCTCCCACACCAAAGCCCACAGAGAAAACCAGTGATTTTAGCTCTCTTTAGTCTACTGCTGCCTCGTGTGGTCACTTGGTGTCACTGATGAATGAATGAAGGATTTCAAATGGCGAATTAATTAGGCAGCAGTGGATATGAGCTGTGATGTTAAAACACTGGTTTTCTCTATGGGCTTTGGTGTGGTAGAGTGAGTTAGTCTGTCTAACTGTGCAGATAAAGCTTCACAGATGGATCCACTCATGTTTTTTCTCCTCTCTGTTGTTGACAGACAGGGTCCCAGTCATGAATGTCCAGACTACATCAGCTCTGGTCCAAACAGCTGCCACTTTGACAAAAGTCACACCAGCGTGTGGAAGATCTACTGCATCAACGTGACGGCAGTCACTGCACACAGGAACTACACCTCCCAGCAGCACTGTCTGGACGTAGCAGACATTGGTGAGGGAAAAAAAAGAATCTACAATTATCTCTAGATTATGTTCACGTCTTTACCTCAATCTGTAAACCACTCACTCTCCCACACCAAAGCCCATAGAGAAAATCAGTGATTTTAGCACACAGGAGTTCACAGGAATTGTTGATCCACTGCTGCCTCCATCACTAACTTACAATGACTGATTTTATCAATTCGGCTTTTGAAATTCTTTATTAACCTTTACCCCACTGACACAAAGTGACCACACGAGGCAGCAGGAGACCAGCAGCTCCTGTGTCCCTGTGAGCTAAAATCACTGGTTTTCTCTATGGGCTTTGGTGTGGGAGAAAAAAACCCTGATTTTAGCCACTTAAAGTCAGCCAGTTTAAGTCTGTGATGTCTTTAAGAACATGTTCACGTCTTTATCTTCACTGTTAGACAGACTTTAACAACAGGAAACTGAAGTTTATAAACCACTCACTCTCCCACATCAAAGTCCATAGAGTAAACCAGTGATTTTAACATCACAGCACACAGGAGTTCACAGGAGTTGTTGATCCACTGCTGCCTCCATCACTAACTTACAATGTCTTATTTTGTCAATTCGGCATTTGAAATTCTTCATTTCCATTGACCTCAGTGACACAAAGTAACCACACGAGGCAGCAGAGGACCAGCAGCTCCTGTGTCCCTGTGAACTGAAATCACTGGTTTTCTCTATGGACTTTGGGGTGGGAGAGTTGCTTGATTTTTTGGGGATTTTTTGCACCAAAAATGATCTTTATGAGTGAAATAATGACCATCCACTGCTTTGATGAAGAGATTGTGAAGAGATTTTTCCTCTCTGTGTGATTAAATGATCACCGATCGATCGATTGATTCTGTATCCGCCGTCGTCCACAGTTCAGACTGAAGCTCCAGTCAACTTGACCTACGAGCTGGAAGAGGCCGGTGGACACGAGGTGGGACACACAGCACGTCTGTCCTGGGAATACCCGGAACCATCGGACCTGCAGTACGGCTGGATCACGCTGCTCTACGAGCTGCAGTACAGACGCGTCGACCAATCCGACGACTGGAAGGTACAGACGGGATGGAGATGAGGTGTCACGAGGTGGCTTTGGATATTCTGACTTTTGAAAAGACATCAGACTGAATGTGGTCTGCTGTGTTGTGGTTGCAGGTGAAATTCCCGCTGCACGAGCCTCAGGTGAAGCTGCTCGGTCTGCCTGTCGGCGACTATGAGATCAGAGTTCGCTGCCGTTCAATAAACTACGGCCTGTGGAGCAAATGGAGCTCCACGATGTTCATGAGCATCCCATCTAAAACAACAGCAGGTACACACACACACACACACACACATTCTTGTACTTGCTGCATACTGAGGACCAGGTATAAGTGCTGACAAAGTGAGGACCAGCATTTCCACTTTATAAATCAACACAATTACAAATATCTACTTCATGAATGACATCTACAAAGAACTACTGGTTGCAGTACCATGAAATGTCTGCAGGTGGAGCCCCAGAACAAAAAGGGCTGTAAAACTTTTTCAATGTTTTTTTTGCATAATTTTTGGTCCAAAATTTGTCGTCATACTATGTCGACCAAAATGTTTAAAAAAAATGTACCCGAAATGTATGGCCCAACATTTGACAAAAGCGTCATACTATACTATGTCATCCAAAATTTAAAAAAGAAATTTGACAAAAACGTCATACGTCCAAATTTTGAAGAAATCTTTGACAAAAAAATTTGGTCCAAAATTTGACAAAAAAATTTGGTCCAAAATTTGACAAAAAAATTTGGTCCAAAATTTGACAAAAAAAATTTGGTCCAAAATTTGACAAAAAAATTTGACACAAAAATTTGGTCCTAAATTTGACAAAAAAATGGGTCCAAAATTTGAAAAAAAAATGAAAAAAATTTGACAAAAAATGTGGTCCAAAATTTGACAACAACGTCATACTATATGATCGTCCAAAATTTGAAAAAAAATTTGACAAAACAATTTTGGTCCAAAATTTGACAAAAACGTCATACTATACGATCGTCCAAAATTTGAAAAAATCTTTGACAAAAAATGTTGGTCCAAAATTTGACAAAAAAAATTGGTCCAAAATTTGACAAAAAAAATTTGGTCCAAAATTTGACAAAAAAATTTGGTCCAAAATTTGACACAAAAATTTGGTCCTAAATTTGACAAAAAAATGGGTCCAAAATTTGAAAAAAAAATGAAAAAAATTTGACAAAAAATGTGGTCCAAAATTTGACAACAACGTCATACTATACGATCGTCCAAAATTTGAAAAAAAATTTGACAAAACAATTTTGGTCCAAAATTTGACAAAAACGTCATACTATACGATCGTCCAAAATTTGAAAAAATCTTTGACAAAAAATGTTGGTCCAAAATTTGACAAAAAAAAATTGGTCCAAAACTTGACAAAAAAAATTTGGTCCAAAACTTGACAAAAACAATTTTGGTCCAAAATTTAACAAAAACATTTTGGTCCAAATTTTGAAAAAAACGTCATACTATACCAGGGGTCACCAACGTGGTGCCCGCGGGCACCTGGTAGTCCGCAGGCAGCCAATACGGTGCCCGCGGGCTCACTTCACTTCACCTCACTTGCATGTATCCGTATGATCGCTCAGTAAAATATCTTTGATATTGTTTATAAAAACTGATAATCGTTAGGAGTAAGCACTGGAATGAATGTGTATGCAGTTGAATGCATAATATTAATCATTTAAATGGTAAACAAACAAAAAAATGTTAACGTGGTAGCCCTCCATATTATTTTTTACCCTTAAGGTAGCTCTCATCTCAAAAAGGTTGGTGACCCCTGTACTATACTATGTCGTCAAAAAATGTTTTTGACAAGTTGAGTATAGCATGTTTACTACCTAAGGAAGTGATTTGAAAGAAATCAAAGTGAGGACCGGTCAAAATGTCCTCACTTTTTAAAAATGACCTCACTTTGTTGGTTAAAAACCCTCACTGGTTCTCAGTATGCCACAAGTACAAGAACACACACACACACACACACACACATACACACAGGGTTTCCATGGTTTACATCATATAAATCCTACGATGTCTTAAGATCATGTTCACGTCTTTATCTTTAACTGTTAGACAGACTTTAACAACAGGAAACTGACGTTAGTAAACCACTCACTCTCCCACACCAAACCTCATAGAGAAAACCAGTGATTTTTGCTCACAGGGACACAGGAGCTGCTGGTACTCTGCTGCCTCGTGTGGTCAATTTGTGTCACTGAAGTTAATTTGAACAAAAAATTTCAAATGCAGAATTTTACAATCACTGGTTTTCTCTATGGGCTTTGGTGTGGGAGAGTGAGTGACTTTGGTGTGGGAGAGTGAGTGACTTTGGTGTGGGAGAGTGAGTGACTTTGGTGTGAGAGAGTGAGTGACTTTGGTGTGAGGAGAGTGAGTGGGCTTTGGTGTGGGAGAGTGAGTGACTTTGGTGTGGGAGAGTGAGTGACTTTGGTGTAAGAGAGTGAGTGACTTTGGTGTGGGAGAGTGAGTGACTTTGGTGTGAGAGAGTGAGTGACTTTGGTGTGGGAGAGTGAGTGGTCTTTGGTGTGGGAGAGTGAGTAGGCTTTGGTGTGGGAGAGTGAGTGGGCTTTGCAGTGGGAGAGTGAGTGACTTTGGTTGTGGGAGAGTGAGTGACTTTGGTGTGAGAGAGTGAGTGACTTTGGTGTGGGAGAGTGAGTGACTTTGGTGTGACTTTAAGTCTATAATATGTTAATAACATGTTCATGTCTTTATTTCACTGTTAGACAGACTTTAACAACAGGAAACGGAAGTTTGTAAACCACTCGCTCTCCCACACCAAAGTCCATAGAGAAAACCAGTGATTTTAACATCACAGCACACAGGAGTTCACAGGAGTTGTTGATCCACTGCTGCCTCCATTAATAAGTTCAAGCATGTCGTTTTGTTCGGATATACTTCAGTGACACAAAGTGACCACACGAGGCAGCAGAGGACCAGCAGCTCCTGTGTCCCTGTGAGCTAAAATCACTGATTTTCTCTATGGGCTTTGGTGTGGGAGAGTGAGTGGTTTACTTGAATTAAATGTTATTTCATAATAACACGTGTTGCTCTGTGTGCAGGTAAGCTGGTGGTGATGATCCTGGTGACGAGCGTGGCTGTGGTGTCTCTGCTGGTCATCAGTGTTGGTGTGTTTCCACAGAGCAGAAGGTGAGCAGACACAGACACAGAGTCATGATGATGTGAACGTGACCTTCACTGAACCGTGTGCTCTCTCTCTCTCTGTGTCTTCACTGCAGAATCAAAGACTACTTCCTGCCTCCCGTCCCTAAACCGAGGATCATGGGAATCGACCCACTGCTCCTGAAGGTAACATCAGAGGATGATCAGAGGTGGTGCTTTCAGTCATCTGTTTATACTGTGTGTGTTACAGTGTTTGTTTATTCTCTGTGGGCTTTGGTGTGGGAGAGTGAGTGGTTTACAAACTTCAGTTTACACAAGGAAAAGTCTGTCTAACAGTAAGATAAAGACTTGAAATCTCAAATGTGAAGGTGCCAAACTGTGCCAAACGAGAGAACGCCCAGACATCTCTTTACTAAAACCTCTGTAATTTCACTCTGCTTCACTTCAGCAGCATCAGACTTTGCACAGCTCATGTCCACATGTAGTTACATGACCTCCGTGTGTTTTTAAGCTCCCGCTGCATATTTTAAAGGTGATATTTGCTTTAAAATGCAATATTTTTTTAGGCGAGAGAAAAAAAATCCTTCAGTTATGCTGTGTTCCATGTACATTTTCTCTGACACAGTGACATCTGGTGGAATCTCACAAGTGTTATCTTCATTTTGATACCAAGATAATCCACATGGAGCTTGTAACTGCAGAGATTTAGTTTGGGCATGTGATTTTAGAGCAGGGCCTCCAAAAAGAGGGTCAGGGAACAAGAGGTTAAGATGTCGTAGACTGAAGCTGACGTAGAGTTTATCGTTGAGCACTTTTCTTCTTCTCTTCTTCGTGTATTTGAATCTTCTCTTTCCCTTGTTTTCTCTTCTCCTCTCGTCCTCCTCTTCCTCTTTTGTTTTTCCTCCTCTCCTCTTCCACCCTCAGAAGGGTCACCTGGATGAAATCAACCGTCACTTCAGCACCTTCCACAGCTACCGTCCTCCCAGCTTCACAGAGGACCAGGTGTGGGACCAGGTCAGCACCGACAGCTTCTGTTTCTCCAGCACAGAGGACGTCAGTGTCCGGGCAGACAACGGGGACCAGGAGAAAGATCCTCTCATGGTCCCACGTGACATCAAACCCATCGCTGCTCATGTTCAGCTTCCTGTCCAGAACCAGAGTCCGTCCTCGTACGTCCAGAGTCCATCTCCGTACTGCTCGTCGCCTCCTGACGCCCACGCTCCTCCACTTCCTGTCTCGTCTCTGTGGTCAAAGCCTGAGCTCGCTGCTCTGCCGGACTACAACGTGATCGGCCACGACAACTCTTTAACTCCTCCCACCGTCGTCACCGCCGCCGTCACCACCGCGGGCCACTCCCCAGCGGACTTCTACACCTGCGTCCAGCTGGTGAATGAGAGCAGTCAGCTTCACCTGGTGCCGTACGTCTCCACGCCGTACTGCGGCGAGTTCCCGCCTCCGCTGGTCAGCGCGGGCGAGAAGGAAGAGAAGAAGAAGAAACTGGCCGAATACCAAGCCAGGAAGAATGATCAGAAAGAGGCTGAGGCGGTGGCGCCTCTGCTGGCCGTCGCCGTGGACAACAAAAGCTAAGCTACAGAAACACGCTGTTTAAACCTCACTGTCAACAAACTTTAAAAACACCTGTTTTACACGTTTTACTCTCACAAACGTCTCTGTTTTCAGGTTTTATTTTGTGTTCTTAAAGGAATCGTCTGGGATATTTTTTATTGAAGCCTGGTGATTGTTCACAGATCCACATTCTCAGAGAAAACATGGCCGCCAGTGTAGAAAAAAACTGATTTTAATCACTTAACAGACGTCAGCTTCAGTCTACGATACGTTAAGAACATATTCACAACTTTATTTCAATATTTAACAGACTTTTCCTTGTGTAAACTCAAGTTTATAAACCACTCACTCTCCCACACCAAAGGCCATAGAGAAAATCAGTGATTTTAGCTCACAGGGACACAGGAGCTGCTGGTCCTCTGCTGCCTCGTGTGGTCACTTTGTGTCACTGATGTTAATCTAAATTAAATATTTTAAAAGCTGAATTTGACAAATTAACTCATTGTAAGTTAGTGATGGAGGCAGCAGTGGATCAACAACTCCTGTGAACTCCTGTGTGCTGTGATGTTAAAATCACTGATTTTCTCAATGGACTTTGGTCTGGGAGAGTGAGTGGTTTACAAACTTCAGTTTCCTGTGAAAAAAAAACAAGGCTATATCTAGTTAAATGTCTTAAAAAATATTGTTTGTCAATTGATCTCATTGTTAGACAGACTTTTACAACAAGAAACTGAAGTTTGTAAACCACTCACTCTCCCACACCAAAGTCCATAGAGAAAACCAGTGATTTTACAGGAGTTGTTGATCCAGCTTTTAAAAATCCTGCATTTTGATTTTCCTCAGTGACACAAAGTGACCACACGAGGCAGCAGTAGACCAGCAGCTCCTGTGTCCCTGTGAGCTAAAATCACTGATTTTCTCTATGGACTTTGGTGTGAGAGAGTGAGTGGTTTACAATTGTCTGTCTAACAGTGAAGATAAAGACGTGAACACGTTCTTAAAGATATCGTAGACTTTAAAGATTTTATTTCAGGTGTAATTCTATTAAATGAGAGTAAGAGGGTGACATTTTATTGAGGAAAAATAACAATAAATCTATAAAAAGTAAGAAAAAAAGTCACGATCACATTTTCACATCACATCTTTATCTGTGCTTTTCTTTAAAAAAGTCACTTTCAGGTTCGTACCTCAAGAAAAAAGTGCAATGTCCTTGATTGACAGCTGTGGTGTGCTGTGTTTACAGTTGTAATGTTACACAGGTAAATAAGCTGCTTCTCTTCAACGACACCATGTGTGTGAGTGTTCACTGACCTGATGATTCTGTCCTCACTCCTGCTACTGTAAACTCAGCTTTGTTCACATTTCTCCTGCTTTTACATGTTGGCAAAAAAAGTGCCAAAAAAAAACTCAGTTACAGAAAAGTGACGCCGACGCCTTTGAGCAAAGACGAGGCTCAGAGCGGCGGGTTTTTCACCATCACTTCTGACTCTTTTACGCCTTCACAGTGAGGGGAAAAGTGTTGACGCTGAGTTGATGATTTCACTGGTTTTGAAACGTGATTGAATTTAATGTCAATGTTTTCTAAATGGACTTTAACAACAGGAGAGTGAAGTTTGTAAAATAACTCACTCACTCTCTCACACCAAAGCCCATAGAGAAAACCAGTGATTTTAGCTCACAGGGACACAGGAGCTGCTGGTCTACTGCTGCCTCGTGTGGTCACTTTGTGTCACTGATGTTAATCGAAACGTGGGTTTTCAAATGCCGAATTTTACTAAATAATATTATAATAATATTTGAAAATCAGTGATGGAGGCAACAGTGGATAAACAGCTCCTGTGTCCCTGTGATGTTAAAATCACTGATTTTCTCTATGGGCTTTGGTGTGGGAGAGTGAGTGGTTTAAAGTCTGTCTAACACTGAGATCGATTGACAAGCAATATTTTTACGACATTTAAGAACGTATAGCTTTGTTTTTTTAACTGAAAACTGACGTTTGTAAACCACTCACTCTCTCACACCAAAGTCACTCACTCTCCCACACCAAAGTCCATAGAGTAAACCAGTGATTTTAACATCACAGCACACAGGAGTTCACAGGAGTTGTTGATCCACTGCTGCCTCCATCACTAACTTTGTAAAATTCGGCATTTGAAATCCTTATGTTGGATTAACTTCAGTGACACAAAGTGACCACACGAGGCAGCAGTAGACCAGCAGCTCCTGTGTCCCTGTGATGTTAAAATCACTGGTTTTCTCTGTGGACTTTGGTGCAGACAGAGTGACTTTCTCAGTCCTCACCTGTGATCATGAAGATGTTGTTGTGTGTTTGTCTCAGTGATCTGTTGATGTGCCTTCACTTCTAAATGAATGTTCCGCCTCACTCACACACACACACACACACACACACACACACACACACACACACACACACACACACACACACTGTGTGTGTCCTCTCACACTCGTGCACTTTGGGTTTTTTTCTTTAATGCAATAAACATGTCTAAAGTTTGTGAAGGGTTTATTATTTCTGACAAGTGACAGAGTCATAGGTGTCAGGTGACACTGGGGGGGGGGTCTCTCTCTCTCTCTATGTCTCTCTCTCTCTCTCTCTCTCTATGTCTCTCTCTCTCTCTCTCTCTCTCTGAGTCACTGTGACCGTCATCAGCCTCAGAACAAACCACCTCCTCCACTCTGACCACTGTACACACAGAGGTAAGAACACACACACTCTCTCACACACAGAAGAGGTTTTTATTTCAGTGTGTGATACCGTTGTTCAAAGTTTGTTGTTGTTGTGTTACTTTAAAGTAGTTTGTTCTGTTCTGTCAGTGATCTGCTGCTCTCAGGCCTGACACACACACACACACACACACACACACACACTGAGGCAGCTGTCACTTCAGGTATAAATAGACTGCGAGGCTTCACACACACACACACACAGACACTAACTCACACAGTCTATGACAGTGATGTCAGTTACTTTTTAAAAGAAATCAGATTATAACAGCAGCTCAGTCACAGTCAGTCAGTGCTCACACTGGTTACTGTTGGTTAGTGTTGGTTAGTGTTGGTTGTTTCACTGGTTGTGGTCGTTTTTTTTTTTTGGTAAGTTGTGGTAAATGAGTCAGTTGTTTGGCTCATTGTGTGTTTTGGTGTTTGTGGTAAATGAATGTGTTGTGTTGTGTTTGGTTGGTTGACTGTTTTTATGGTCAGTTGCTTGGGATTCTTTAGTTTTGTTGGTTGTGGTTTTCTTTTGGTTAGTTGTGGTTGATGAGTTGACTGGTTGATAAGTTGGCTGATTGTGTTTTCATGGTTAGTTGGTTGACAGTGGTTAGTTGGTGTTGTTCAGTGTTGGTTGTTTTTGGGTAGTTGGTTGTGGTTAGGTTTGGTGTTAGTTGTTTTACTGGTTGTGGTTGTTGTGTTTTTGGTAAGTTGTGGTAAATTATTTGGTTGGTTGACTGTTTTTTATGGTTAGTTGCTTGAGGTCAGTTGTTTTGTTGGTTGTGTTTTTTTTTGCTTAGTTGTGGTTGATAAGTTGACTGACTGTTTGTGGAAAATTAGCTGGTTGTGTTTGTTTGTTTGGTTGGTTAGTATTACTGGATTGGTATTGGTTGCATTGCAATTAGGTGTAGTTGGTTGTTTGTGGGTAGTTAGTTGTGTTTAATTAGTTAACTGGTTGGTTGATTGTGTTTTGGTGGTTAGTTGGTTGTGGGTTTGTTTGGTTAGTCAATTAGTTGACCTGTTGTGTTTTCTTGGTTTTTTGTTGATAAGTTGGCTGATTGTGTTTTGGTGGTTAGTTGGTTGTGGGTTTGTTTTGTTAGTTGTGGTTAATTAGTTGGCTGGTTGTGTTTTTGTGTTTTGTTGGTTGTGGTTGTCTGTTTGGAGTCAGTTGTTTTGTTGATTGTGGTTAATTAGTTGACCGGTTGGTTAGTAGGTTTGGTGGTTGACCAGTGTTCCTCCTCCCCGCTCAGAGCTGAGGGATCTGTGTTGCCATGGCGTCGTCCAGTGAGAGCGATGATGGTGGAGATCAGGCTGTTCCTGATGGAGGTGAAGAGGAGAGGAGCGTCAGAGGAGTCCAGGCTCACTACCTGCGTTGCTCCTCCCCCAGGTGAGACGCCACTTCCTGTTTCATGATGTTTCCTCCAGATTAAAAGCTGCTGACTGACTGACCACCTTCTTCTCTCTCTCTGTGTGTCTGTGTCTCAGTTTCTCCATGATGTCTGAGTCCAGATTCTCCAGCATCTCTGGTTCTGATGCCGCCAGCATCTACATGGAGCCCATTCACCTGTCGTCAGCCATCGCTGCCAAGAAGATCATCAACGAGGGTGAGACCAACGACTGTCACTGTTACGACTGTCTTTATCTCACTGTGAGACAGACTTTAACAACAGGAAACTGAAGTTTGTAAACCACTCACTCTCCGACACCAAAGCCCATAGAGAAAATCAGTGATTTTATCTCACAGGGACACAGGAGCTGCTGGTCTACTGCTGCCTCGTGTGGTCACTTTGTGTCACTGAAATACATCAAAATGCAAGATTTTTAATGCTGAACTGACAAAATCAGTCATTGTAAGTTAGTGATGGAGGCAGCAGTGGATCAACAACTCCTGTGAACTCCTGTGTGCTGTGATCAGTGAAAATCACTTGTTTTCTCTATGGACTTTGGTGTGGGAGAGTGAGTGACTTTGGTGTGGGGGAGTGAGTGGTTTACAAACTTCGGTTTCCTGTTGTGAAGATAAAGACGTGTTCTCAAGACATCACAGACTTAATCTGACGTGGATTTTATCAGATTAAGTGGCTAAAATGAGCTGCTTCTCAGTGTTGATGATATTTAAATATAGTTGTTAATTTGCATTTATGCAGATTAATGCAAATACGAATGTCTATTAGCATTAGTTACAATAACGCCTTGACATGACACGTAACAGCATCTTCTTTTCTGACCAATGTAGGTTTTAAATTCCATGTTTTTATAAAAGTACAGACTTTGAAAAAGGCAGAAAAACCTTTCCTGAGTTCATCTTCATCTTTAAATCAAATGAGAAGAAGAAGAATTCAGAGCAGGAATCAGACGAAAGTGACTTTTACATTCAATGACTCTAATTATCTCAAATGGAAGCAGATCCATGTTTCACTCCTTCACCTTGTTACCACACACAGATGTAAATGTTTCTCATTGTCACAGTGTGTGTGTGTGTGTGTGTGTGTGTGTGTGACTCCTGCTTCACATTAGCGTCACATTAGCGTCACATTAGCGGTGGAGCCGTGTTCCATCTCCATCAGTGCTGGTGAATATGAAGCGATGGTTAGCGCTCGCTCCATCGTCTCCATCGTGTACTTTATACAAATAGACTTCATGCTTTTACATGATGATGTAATATATGCAGCAGCTCCATAATTAATGCAAGTATGCCATGTGTTCTCCCACAGCTGGGTTCATACATACGATCATGACCATCTTTAATTTAAGTAGAAGAGTTTTTGTTCAAACTAATGTGTTATTATATTCTCACTGTCTCATTTTCCACTGATATCTATATCTTAAGAACATGTTCACGTCTTTATTTCACTGTTAGACAAACTTTAACAACTGGAAACTGAAGTTTGTAAACCACTCACTCTCCCACACCAAAGCCCATAGAGTAAACCAGTGATTTTAGCTCACAGGGACACAGGAGCTGCTGGTCTACTGCTGCCTCCATCACTAAGTTACAATATTATTATATAATTGTTTTGTCAAATTCGGCATTTGAAAACTCACGTTTCGATTAACCTCAGTGACACAAAGTGACCACACGAGGCAGCAGTAGACCAGCAGCTCCTGTGTCCCTGTGAGCTAAAATCACTGATCTTCTCTATGGACTTTGGTGTGGGAGAGTGAGTGGTTTACAAAAGTAACAGTGAAGATAAAGATGTGAACGTGTTCTTAAAGATATCGTAGACTTGAGTTTATTTGGTGTTCAGTGGCTCAAACTTTTATAGATTTTATTTCAGGTGAAATTCTATTAAATGAGAGTAAAAAGGTCACTTTTTATTGAATAAAAATAACAATAAATCTATAAAAAGTAAGAAAAAATCACACAAAGATCACATGTTGCTTCTCTTTATCTGTGCTTTTCTTTAAAAAGTCACTTTCAGGATCGTTTCCTGTTGTAAAAGTCTGTCTAACAGTGAAATAAAGACGTGAACATGTGACATAGACTTAAGTGGCTAAAAACCTCCTCCTTTCTCCTCAGAGCTGCCTCCTCGTGTGCGCACAGAGTCCATTCCAGACTCCATGTTAGAAACAGCCGAGGGTCTGATGGTGGAGGACCTCTACAACCGGGTCAGGGACATGATCGACGACCGCAGTCCCTACAACACTCCCTGTGTGCTGGACCTCCAGAGGGCCATGGTGCAGGACCGCCTGGAGTCTCCCATGAACCCCGTGGACGAGGTGTGGCCCAGCATCTTCATCGCTGAGAAGTGAGTGGCGTCCGCGGTCACTGAACACGACGGAGGAAGTTCACGAGTTCACGTTACAGACGTTCTGCGTTCTCCGTTCTCAGATCTGTTGCCGTCAACAAGGCTCGTCTGAAGCGAATGGGCGTGACCCACGTCCTCAACACCGCCCACGGCACCGGCGTCTACACGGGCGAGAGCTTCTACGCCGGCATGAACATTCAGTACATGGGCATCGAGGTGGACGACTTCCCAGACTCGGACATCTCCGCGCACTTCAGACCGACGGCCGAGTTCTTGGACGAAGCTCTGCTGACGCACAAAGGTGAGAAAGTCTTCGTTGTCTTAGCTAAAAACAACATCAGATCCAGGTTTGCTCACCGTGTTCTCCGCCTGCAGGAAAGGTCCTCGTGGTGTCCATGATGGGCATCAGTCGCTCTGCCGTCCTGGTGGCCTCGTACCTGATGATCTTCCAGCACATGTCCGTCATGGAGGCCTTGACGTCCGTCAGGAAGAAGCGCGCGATCAACCCCAACGAGGGCTTCCTGAAGCAGCTGCGAGAGTTCAACGATGCGCTGATGGAGGAGCGCGACGACGACGACGACACGCTCAGTCAGTGCTCGGTGATCGACGCTCGAGCCCGGGCTCGCATCTTCAACGAAGCTGGAGATGATGATGAGGAGGAGGAGGAGGAGGACACGGACAAGGAGGACGACCAGAGTATGGTCAAAGTCAAAGCTAACTCCATCATGATGGAGGAGGAGACAGATGGACAGAGTGTGATGAGCAGCGTGGCCTCCTCTGCAGCCGCCGCCGCTCTCAGGAGTGGACTGACCTCAGCTCATGGACCGGAGAACCAGGAACCGACCGGCGCTCCACAGGCGTTGGTCCTCCCCGACCGCGAGGCCAAGGACGACGACGACGACGGTCTCGACGGGATGATCCGCGAGTGGCAGCGCAGAAACGAGAAGTACCAGGACGACGACTGGCTGGAGGCGCAGCTGAACAGCGACGGCGAGGACGAGGAGTCTCTCGCAGGAGGACGACCCAAGAGGATCAGGGACGGCGCGGACGCCGACGTGGAGAGCGTCACCAGCGAGGACGTGCGAGCGGTGAAAGAGCGGCTGAAGCGCCGCGGCAGGCGTCCGCCTTCGGACGCCGTGTCCACGTCCAGCTGCACCAGCTACTCCGATCTCTGGAAACAGAGGCTCAGAGAAATCGAGGAACAAGCCGCCGCTCGATACCGCAAGAAAGACGACGAGGAGGAAAGTGAGAGCACCGCGACAGAAGATGGAGGAGGAGGAGGAGGAGGGAGGAAGAAGATTGACGAGGAGGTGCAGAGCATCCTCTCCGACACCAGCTCCATGTACAACTTCTGCCACAACAACAAGGAGAAGCTGACGCCTCTGGAGCGCTGGCGCATCAAGAGGATCCACTTCGGCTGGAACAAGAAGGAGAACGAGGACGGAGACGGGAGTTCCGCAGGAGACGGAGAAAAGAGCGAGGGAGGCGCGGCGAGGACGCCGTCCTTCCAAGACGTCAACCTGACGGCGTATCAAGCGTGGAAGCTGCGGCAGCAGAGGCGCTACGGCGAGGAGAACCCCGACGAGATCCTGGAGATGAGTCGAGGCGAGGACTCCGCCACGGTCAAACGGAGGCAGAGACGAGAGGAGGTGCTGGAGCGATCCAAGAAGACCTTAGAGGAGAGTCAGTCTCTGAGCGGCTGGGACGACGAGAGCTGCGTCAGTGGAGGAACGATCCCTCTGTCGGCCTTCTGGGCTGGAGCTGGAGTCACAGGAGCTCCCAGCGTCTCCAACGACGACACCGTGTCCACGCTGAGCGGCAGATCCTCCGTCATATCTTCAGTGTCGCAGCCTCGCAGCAGCAGATCAGCTCTTCCTCTTCGTACATCCACCCCGGTTCCTCCCATCCTGCCCGTCCCAACCGTCCAGGGTCCAGGAGGAGAACCCATGGTCAACCTGGCCAGCATCCAGAACTGGATCGCTAACGTTGTGACGGAGACCATCAAACAGAAGCAGAGTGAGATGAGTCTGCCGCCTCCTTCGCGAGCAGCTTCAGAGCTGAGCTTTGGAGGAGCTCGCAGTGTGATCTCCAGCCGAGGAGGAGATGAAGATAAAGCGTCTTTACTGAGCGGAGCTTCTTACTCTGGAGGTCGAGGTCGAGCCGAGTCGCTCCTCTCAGGAGGAGGAGGAGGCTCCAGCAGCCTCTCGGGTCTCAGCGCTAAAGGCTCGGTGTTGGACTCCACCTTCAGCTTGAAGAAGAAGAAGATCACCACCACCAGTGTTCCTCTCTTCAGCCTCTTCCAGGACCAGGTGGACCTGGGCAAACTGGACGCCATGGACAAGGAGATCAAGTCTGGAATGAGGGACAAAATGGCCACCTACGAAAAGAAGAAGATCCTGGAGGACAACAAACGCAGCACACTGTACAAGAAGAAGAAACCAAAGGAGGAGGAGGAAGAGGAGGAGGAGGAGAGGAAGAGGAAAGAGGAGGAGTTTCTGGAGGAGGCAAAGAAGAAGGAGAAACCTGTGAGGACGTACGGTCTGTCGGGCTGTTTGAACCTGAAGACGGCGCTGGAGAAAGACAAGGACACCAGCGTGGACGACTGGCTGAGGAGCGTCAGGCCTCCTCCGAGGAGATCAGGAGCTGCAGAAGATCCCTACGATGATCTGGACGCCTCCGCTTCTGAATTTGATTTCCGCAGAGATGAAGAGGAGGAGGAGGAGGAGGAGGAGGAGACGTACGGCTCCAGGTTCAGATCCAGATTACGAGCAGATCTGACCGGCGACGACGCAGATTATTCCTGCAACGGCTTCAGCTCCAGCAGAGCGAGGAGGACGTACGACGACGACGAGGCTCAGCAGAGCTACGACGACGTCTCCACCAGGAGGCGATACGCTGAGACTGAGGGCGGAGCCAGGAGAGGGAGGGCCACCAAAGAGGAGGAGAAACAGGAGCAGGAGGAGGAGGAGGACGTCGAGACCTTCATCGCTCAGACCAGGCAGAGGATCAGAGCTCGAGCGGCTGCAGAGGCCGAGGACGACGAGGTCCTCGCTGCGTGGAGAGAACAACAACAAGCTAAGTGTCAGAGTCGCAGAGAATCATAGAAAACATCGGAAACAGAAGCTTCTGCTTCATCCAGCGTTAGAACCTGAGTCTGAAGAACTGAAGCACCAGGGGGCGCTGTTTTCAAGGTTTAAAATCATCAGACGTCAGAATGTTAGTTTTGATTTTAAATGTAACCGATCACAATGTTTCAAAACTTTAGTTTATTCTTAGAGTGTTTTTTTTTTGAGGTGATCCAAAAAAACATCACATTTGCAGTACTCCTGCAAAGCCACACGAGGGCGCTCGTTCACTTTTCTAACACAGTTATAGTTTCAGCACAAGAAAAGGCCGTAATAATGACAGAATCTAACAAATACGTTAGGTTGCTAAGTTACGTCTTTATAGAATCCTGTGAACTCCAGCCTCGATGCATTTATTTGCTCTAATTTATTGAGTTTTTAACATTAACGTACGTTTATCTTTCAGAAATAATGACACTTAAATATTCAGAAACGTGTCATTGTCTGATTTTTTTTTTTTACTGTAAATTTGCTCCTAAACATTTGTTTTCTTTCCCCCAAATATGAGGTTTTTGAAACTCTTTGTACAGTGACGTAGTTTTATTCTTACAATAAAAACATCTGATAAATAATGAGTCATGACTGCATTGTGTGAGTCGTTGTGTGGAGAAATGATTGTCATTATAACATCAATACGTCCATTATTATTAGTCTCTGAATGTCATTCTTTAAATATAACCTTCATTAATCAGCTGTGACTGTTATCGTTAGATTAAATATGACATTTTTCTGGTGATATTTTCTGTGTCTTGTGTCTAAACATGACTTTATTTTTCTCTTCAGCTTCATGTTTGTGTCTCAGTGTTTACTGTGTGTTCTCCAGTTGTTCTCTTACATCATAGTGCCGTCTAGTGGACAAAGAGAGTACTGCTTTTGACATGTTATCTGAAAATATGACTTTAAATGATTTACTGATTATTTATTTGAACTAGTCGTCATATTTCAGCTCAACAGCAGTGACGTAACAGACTGAGAGTGAAACACTGCTGTGGTTTTATTGTGAAGTTTCACATCCCACTGAGGGATAAACCTCTGTGAGGGAATGTTGATCTTTAAGCTCTTGTGTTTTCACTGAAATCTACTAAAAACTATATGAATCTTTTATTTTGGGACACACTTTGTCACTTTATTATCCTAACAAGTGTTAAAATGTCAAATTACATCAATTTAAAAACATTAAAGGGCAAGTTTGAAGTGTCTTTAAGAACATGTTCACGTCTTTATCTTCACTGTGAGACAGAGTTTAACAACAGGAAACTGAAGTTTGTAAACCACTCACTCTCCCACACCAAAGTCCATAGAGTAAACCAGTGATTTTAACATCACAGCACACAGGAGTTCACAGGAGTTGTTGATCCACTGCTGCCTCCATCACTAACTTACAATGACTGATTTTAGTGAATTCAGCTTTAAAAATATTTAATTTAGACTTAAATCAGTGACACAAAGTGACCACACGAGGCAGCAGAGGACCAGCAGCTCCTGTGTCCCTGTGAGCTAAAATCACTGACTTTCTCTATGGGCTTTGGTGTGGGAGAGTGAGTGGTTTACTTACTTCAGTTTCCTGTTGTTAAAGTCTGTCTCACAGTGAAGATAAAGAAAGAAAATGATGACGTTTGTGTTTCCAGATCCTCGGTCATCAGATGTGACCGTGATGGAGGACGACAGACCAACAGACAGGAAAGACGAGACAGAAAGACGTCAGACGACAAAGTATAAAAGTGTGTCGTACAGAAGGATCCAGAGAGGAAACACACAACTGAGAATCAATGTGTTTGAGGCCATGATGAACTGATGATAAACCTCACTGTGTTCATGACAGCACTCACGTCAACACAAACAACAAAGGATCAAACAAAGTTATTTCTGTTAAAATGTGTGTCTGTGTTCACAAAAACTACTGAAGTCAGGCGTAAATCTTCATGAAATTGTTAACTGACCAATAATAATTGACCATTTCTTCTTTCCTTCTTGATTGTAATGTTATTAACTTTCACTATTTTCTGCAGATGTGTCAATTAAAAAAAGAACCTTAAAGACTGTCGCTCATCTGCTGATGTTTTACTGCAGTTAGCTTCACAATGAACAATGAAAAAATTACTGATTTTATCATTTAACTTTACTGTAGACTCACAGACAAGTCAATACGTAAAAAAAGTATGTTAATGAATAAACAATTAGTGAGTTAAAATGATTTATTTCCTACGGAAGCGTATTGCATTCACTTGAAAAAAAAAAATCCTGTTTTTCTCACTAATTAATTTTCGGTTTGATTTTTTGAATAATCTTTTTTCTGACTAATATTTTTTTCCCCTGTTTTTCTGTCTAATTATTTCCTGTTTTTCGGAGTAATTTTTTTTCTGTTTTACGGAGTAATTTTTTTTTCAGAGTTTAGAGAGCATTTGAAATAATAAACACATTCACTCCTTTATTGAGAGTTCGATTTATAACAACATGAATGGCTTGTTTAGTTTAATCAAGTTTTACTTTGATCTGGGTTTAAGACACTGGGAGATAGTCCTGTCTTTAAGTCACATAGATGGTATTATCATTAGTTTGTCGACTTAACGCAGGCACCTGAGGACTTTGCGGTTGTTTTAATTGACCCGCTACGGTAGATCATTTATGAGGCATGTATGTGCGGGAAGGAGTCACCATATGTGTTTGCATGGATGTATATCCATGGGTGTATGGGAGTCACTTGCAGGTTGGAGGTTCTCGCGAGAGTTCTCGATAATTCAGAAAAAAAATTACTCTGAAAAACAGGGAAAAAAGATTTGGACGAAAAACAGAAAAAAAAATTACTCCGAAAAACAGGAAAATAATTAGACAGAAAAACAGAAAAAAGATTATTCAAAAAATCAAACCGAAAATTAATTAGTGAGAAAAACATGATTTTTTTTTTCAAGTGAATGCAATACGCTTCCGTAATTTCCCTTGTGTTTCTGCCTAATTTAGAGTTTGTCAATAAACTGAAGTCAACTACAAGTCCCACAATCCTCCGCTCGCCCGCTGACGTCACCGGGACCCCGGACCCGGCATAGCTCGGTCAGCAGCTGTGGCATCGGTGTGTGTGTGTGTGTGTGTGTTTGAGTGTTTTTGAGGACATTTTTCTTCACACTCGTGTCGTTTCGCGTGATTTTATCACAGGTAAGTTCGTTGAAAAACGAACTCCTACGAGTTTGACTCCGGTTTTGAGTCAGAATTCGATGTTTTAGCTTAGTTTGTTGTGATCGTAAAGTTAGCCGGTGCTAGCTAGGTAAGAGCTTGCAAGATGGCCGCCGTGAAACAAAAACAAACGCTAAATCAACGAAGACGTTCGTTTTAAAGTACAGAGAGTGGCTTTTAATGTTGTGTAACATTGAAAAATACCCAGTAAACTTTATGTGTGGGTTAATTTAGGTGTTTAAACTGTGATGATTTGCTTGTTTAGCGTGTGTGCAGCCCCGGGTTGAGGCTGTAGCCCGCAGCGATGACACCGCTGCTGCAGCTGCTGTTGTCCACCGGAGGAAGAGGAAGAGGAAGGAGGTGATGATGATGATGATGATGATGATGGTGAGGAGGAGGAGGAGGATTACACGCAGTTAGCTGACGGAGCGACAGAGCCGAGCCCAGACAACCGGAGCAGGAGCGGGGACACGAGAGGCGAAGATGCCGCGGAGAAAACAATCCAACCCTCAGCCGGTGAAACGTGAGTTCTTCTTCATCTTCATCTTCTTCGTCTTCTTCCTCCTCCAGCTGTTTCTGCTGGGTCACGTGCGTCACGAGACCGTCGTTCACTTGTCACACGTTCTCTCGTCGTTTCCGTTGAACGAAGCGTTTTCTCCTGTGCTTTAAAAACGCTTGTTTTGACGCAGTCACGCGTCTGTTTGTGTGAACGAGGAGTTAAAGTTGGTCACAGAGAAGTTGTTTGACTGGTTGAACGCGTTGACTTTGCAGCATGAGTTCTTCCTCATTATCTAACACACGGTGAGGAAGAGTGTGGAGTTAAAGGGACACTTCACCTTTATTTAAACATGTGAACAACTCCTGTGAACAACACTGTGTGCTGGGATGTCTGTGGACTTTGGTGTGGGAGAGTGAGTGGTGAGAAACTATAGTAAACATATATTTAAGATATCTTTGGAATCTTTGGTTAAGTGTCTAAAGTCACGAGAAAGTATGGATATTATAGATTCTGTGCTGGCAGCCATTTTTTTCAGTAGAAGTACTAAAACATGAACGTGTGTGTGTGTGTGTGTGTTATCTCATCCTGACCTAAGATGGACTCTCCACTTCCTCTCTTCCTCTCTCTGCAGGCCTTCACTCGACCTCCTCGCCTCCTGCTCTCCTTTTCCTTCCTTCCTTTCACCTCACTTCATGTTTTACTCTTTTTATTTTTTCAGAACAGTTGAACTTGGTCGACTTGCTGCTCTCTTTTACCAGAACACGCGCGTTTAACGCTGATTCTCATCCTTTCTTTCTTTCACTCCTCTTCCTTTTCCTGAGCTTCAGCGTCACTCCTCCTCTTCCTCCTCCTCCTCCCACAACTCTTCCTCCTCAACTTATCTCATCCTCACCAATTTCCTCTCGCCTGCAGCCTCTGCTTCCTCTCCAGCTCCTCCCCTCCTCCTCCTGCTTCTTTAACTTCTTCTTCTTCTTCTGAGCATAAATGTGAATTATTTTCCTGTTTCTTCCACGTTTGTCAGAATAAAACAAGAGCGAAAGAATTGAATAAATCAGTAGCTATTTATTTAGATTTTATAAATTGTTTAAAGGGAAAAATACCTGGTTTCAGTTTCTTAAATGTGTGGAAATCTCTAGTGCAGCACTTTTAAATGATATTAAACTTGTTTAATTGTTGTTTTTAAGAATGTATTTAACAGGTTTTAAAATATATTGCATTAAAATCATGCATTAGAATGTCTGGAGTTAAAAGTAGAGCTGAAACGATTCATCGATGAATCGATTTTTAATCGATTACTAAATTAATCGTCAACAATTTTGATAGTCGATAATCGGTTTGAAGCTTTTTTCATGATTAAAACCAGATTTCTGATTGTTTTAGCTTCTTAAATGTGAATATTTTCTTTGTTTCTTTGCTCCACGTAAACAAAGAAATCATTAAAACTGATCAACGTTTTTCTCACATTTTATGGACCAAACCATTCATCGATTAATCGAGAAAATAATCGACAGATTAATCGATTACGAAAATAATCGTTAGTTGCAGCTCTAGTTAAAAGTTTAAAGTTGAAAATAATCACTGTCTGAAATGTCAGCGTATAAAATTAAGATTCAATACCCACGACTCTGAATTTGAATATTTCTTACAGCGAAGACGTAGAAACTATTATAAATACATACTTTCAAAGCAAAAATGCTCATTGCTATAAATCCAAAGGTGTATTTTGGTGTGAAAGCAGCGTTTTTGTCTGATTTTTCTTCACAATGTGTCAGTAAAGTGACACAGGAGGTTAATAATGACGTGAAAATGACGTTTAATACCTGTGTGTGTTTAGTGGAGTCAGAGGACGGCGTGGTGCCGTGTGAACCCAGCTGCCTGGTTCTGGAAAGCGACTTCCTGCTGAGTGGAGACCTGGAGTTTGGAGATGCAGAGATCATGGGTCTGGACAGAGACGCCGGTGAGTCGCACAGAATCATCTCTCAAACGTATTATTAGTCGTGCTTTAAAAAACCCCGAACCCTGGTGTTCAAATGTCGTCTGCTTTTCTTCAGGTTTGACTGTGTTCTCTCTGAGCGTAGAGGAAGAAGAACCTTCAGCTCCATCACACTCCACATTTCCAGCTTTCCTCTCGTGTAGAGGATGCGGTCAACTTCTGGGAGACACTGCTCTGGGAGCAGGACTAGACCTGGGTAACATCTCGACACATTCTCACATTTAAGATTAATGAGGGTATTTCAGGTTTTAAGGTGTTGTATTTGAGTACTGCACACTGTCAGCTTTAGCCTGCTGTATCTTAAAGTGATTGTTCGGAATTTTGGACATAAGACCTATTTTCCAATAGTCTCAAGACGTCTGGAGACGTTTTCAAGAAATTTCATTCAGTTCTTCTAGTTCACAAAACTAACGTCGCATAGCATTAATTTTTGAGGGACTACTTTCTCAGCACTGTACTTCCGGCAGCGGAATCAGTCCGCCTCTGCCGGAAGTATGACGCGCTGCTGCTGCTGAGACATAAATCCTTCAAATTGCAAGGTTGGTTTTATTTCAAACATTATTCTATCAACACAGATATGTACATAGATAGTCTGCCCTTACAATCGATTTGCCTCGGGTGCACTGTGGAGTCAGTATGAGTGTTTCTAATGCCATGCTAGCTGATACCATTGACTTGCGCTAGCCATAGCATCAGCGAACTCGGCAACTAGAAGAACTGAATGAAATTTCTTGAAAACGTCTCCAGACGTCTCCATCACACCGGCTGAGTTGGAAAATAAGTCTTATGTCCAAAATTCCGAACTATCCCTTTAAGCTGTTAGACAGACTTTAACAGGAAACTGAAGTTTGTAAACCACTCACTCTCCCACACCAAAGAGAGATAAGATTAAGATTAGTCCCGCAGTGGGGAAATTCCAATTACTGCAACCGTGAATTACTAACTAACTAACCCGGAGCAGTGAGCTGCCTGCGGCGCTCGGGGGAGCAGTGAGAGGGTTAGGTGCCTTGCTCAAGGGCACTTCAGCCGTGGACTGGTCGCGGATCGAACCGGCTACCCTGCGGTCTCAAACTCGAAGCCCTAACCACTAGGCCACAGCTGCCCTACTAGGCCTCAAAGCCCATAGAGAAAATCAGCGATTTTAGCTCACAGGGACACAGGAGCTGCTGGTCTACTGCTGCCTCGTGTGGTCACTTTGTGGCACTGAAGTAAAGTCTAAATTAAATATTTTAAAAGCCGAATTTTACAGAATAATTCATTGTAAGTTAGTGATGGAGGCAGCAGGGAATCAACAACTCCTGTGAACTCCTGTGTGCTGTGATGTTAAAATCACTGGTTTTCGCTATGGACTTTGGTGTGGGAGAGTGAGTGACTTTGGTGTGGGAGAGTGAGTGATTTACAAAAGTCAGTCCCCCTTTTCTTTTCTCATATAAAATGACCTTTGTTCCAGGTGTTGGTCTGGACCTGGGGGCGGAGCTCTACTGTCTCAGCTGTGAAGAAGGAGTCCAGCACGCGTCCTCTCTGGTGGAACGTTCCACCCTGTCGGACGCTTCCATCAGCAGCAGCTGTGACAGGAAGAAGGGGGCAGACCCAGGTGAGACGTCTGCTGCAGGTGAGCCTCCGGCGAAGCTTCACTCGTGCTCTCTGTGCACGTTCACCTCGCGTTACTCCAACCACCTGAAACGCCACATGAGGACCCACAACGGCCTGAAGCCGTACCACTGCCCCGCCTGCCCGTACGCCTCCGCCCAGCTCGTCAACCTGCAGCGTCACATGCGAACGCACACTGGCGAGAAGCCGTACCGCTGCCCACAGTGCAGCTACGCCTGCAGTTCCCTGGGCAACCTGAGGAGGCACCAGCGCATGCACACGCAGGAGAGACCGCAGAGGAGGGACAAGGAGAAGAAACGAGGACGACAGAAGAAGAAGAACCACGATGAACAAGGTGAGGAGATTATTCTGATTAAGAGATTATTAGAGTTTATATTGTACATTTTACAATGTTAGTTACTTATTGTTCTAACTTAACTACATTTCACTACATTTTACAGTAATACAAGTACTTTTTTATCATATTAGTTACTTATTGTAACTTTACTACATTTTGTGGTAACACAAGTATTTTTTCACAATGTCAGTTACTTATTATTGTAACTTTACTACATTTTACAGTAACATAAGTACTTTTTTTAAAACGTTAGTTACTTATTATTGTAATTTTACTACATTTTGTGGGAACACAAGTACTTTTTTACGTTAGTTACTTATTATTGTAACTTTACTACATTTTACAGTAACACAAGTACTTTTTTACAATGTTAGTTACTTATTATTGTAACTTTACTACATTTGACAGTAACACAAGTACTTTTTTACAATGTTAGTTACTTATTATTGTAACTTTACTACATTTTACAGTAACACAATTACTTTTTTACAATGTTAGTTACTTATTATTGTAACTTTACTACATTTTACTACATTTTACAGTAACACAAGTACTTTTTTACAATGTTAGTTACTTATTATTGTAACTTTACTACATTTTACAGTAACACAAGTACTTTTTTACAATGTTAGTTACTTATTATTGTAACTTTACTACATTTTACAGTAACATAAGTACTTTTTATAATGTTAGTTACTTATTATTGTAACTTTACTACATTTCTTGGTAACACAAAGTACTTTTTGTCACGTTGGCAACATTTTTGATTGTTATTATAACATTTTTATCACAGTGCAATACTTCATCTAAACTAAGTAATATTTTGTCTCATTCATAACTTGAGCTCGTAAAGTTTAAAGTGACGATCAGACGTCAGACTGTGGTAAATGTGTAAACGATGACACGCCTCGACCTTTGTGTGCAGAAGAACATTTGAATCATGGAGCGTACAGTAAATACAAGCTATCGCGTTTATGAAGAGCATCGTTTTAATGTAAGAAAAGAGGAAGTAACCAGTGGAAAGTAAAAGAGTTTTAAAATGAGGAAGAGGGTTAAGCTAACGCTAACCCCTAAAATTAACCTCTGCACAAACATCAGCTCTGAGTTTGTAAAGCAAACGTCTTAATGAGCTCTTTTTTTCCCTCTGTCGTCATCATCATCATCATCATCATCATCATCATCATCATCATCATCATCAGTGGTGTCAGACCTGACTCTGAGAGTTTCTCAGGACTCTGGTTACCTTCATACATTAGGAGGTCTGGCCTCTCCCTCTGCTCCTCTCCCCGTCCTCCTCTTCCCTCTGTGCTGCAGAGTGTGTGGCCTCACGCTGGAGGAGGACGACCTGGAGGGAGACAAGACTGAGGAGGAGGACGAGGAGGACGGGGACACGCAGCAGGTATGTGTTTGTGTTTAGACTCTGTCCCCTCACTCTACCACACCAAAGTCCATAGAGAAAACCAGTGATTTTAACATCACAGCACACAGGAGTTCACAGGAGTTGTTGATCCACTGCTGCCTCCATCACTAACTTACAATTGCTTATTTTGTACAATTCGGCTTTTGAAATATTTCATTCAGATTGACCTCAGTGACATGAAGTGACCACACGAGGCAGCAGTAGACCAGCAGCTCCTGTGTCCCTGTGAGCTAAAATCAGTGGTTTTCTCCATGAGGTTTGGTGGGGGAGGGAAACTTTTGGGACCAATTCCAATTCTTATCTTAACCCTTAATCTTAACTGGTCCTCCAAACCAAGTGTTGAGGGTTATTTTGTCACTTAGAAAATGGGACACCCCTTAAATGCAGATACGTCTTCAGACTGTAGGGGGCAGAATAACGCCAAAGCTGCGTCCAGTCTGTCAACTCCAAAAAAGAAGACAAAGAAAACACTTCATTTGTATCGCACTCGCTTCGCTGCTTTCGACGCCATCTTTGTTATGTGAAAACATGCAATGCATTCTGGGTAGCCTTTGCTCCCAAGGGTGGTCTTGGAAAATCTCAATATTGAGGGCGATACAGCCCTTAAACTTGACCCTCAACTTAATTTTTCTGAGAATCGGGACAGAACTTGCACTAGAGGGAGAGTATTTCAGAGATTGAGGATTAAGATTGAGGATTAAGCAAGGGATTGGAATTCACCCTTAAACTGATGTAGATTTTACGAGGTTTTTCTTTTGTTACGTGGTTTTAATTCATGTAAAAACCATGTCAATTCTTCCTAAAATGACTTCTAAAAAGCTGAACTGTCCCTTTTAATATCTATTTCAGGTGTGTCGCCGTTGCTCGCTGGACCTGCTGTCTAAAGACGCGGCGGCGCCCCCCTGCGGCGCCACCGTGCCTCGCGGATCGCGGCGCGGTCGGCGGGGGACCGCGGTGTACCGCTGTCCCCACTGTCCCTTCCTGTCCCGCTACCCCAACCACCTGGCTCGCCACGCCCACACCCACTCTGAGGAGAAGCCCCACAGCTGCCCCCACTGCCCGTACACGTCCTCGCACCTGGACAACCTCAAGAGGCACCTGCGCGTGCACACGGGCGAGAAGCCGTACCAGTGCCCGTCCTGCAGCTACGCCTGCGGCAACCTGGCCAACCTGCGGCGCCACGAGCGCATCCACTCGGGCGCCAAGCCCTTCCACTGCGTCGTCTGCGGCTACTCCTGCAACCAGAGCATGAACCTGAAGCGGCACATGCTGCGGCACACGGGCGAGAAGCCGTACACCTGCGCCGAGTGCAGCTACACCACGGGACACTGGGACAACTACAAACGCCACCAGAGGAAACACGGACACAACACGGACAACTGGGACAAACACGCTCCTGAAGGCGGATTCAGCTGGACACCAGACGCCCAGGACACACCGCAGTAGTGTGTGTGTGTGTGTGTTCTTGTACTTGCGGCATATTGAGGACCACTGATAGGTTTTTAACCAACAGAGTGAGGTCATTTTTACAAAGTGAGGACATTTTGGTCGGTCCTCACTTTGTTTTCATTCAAATCACTTCCTTAGGTTGTAAACATGCTACGGTCCTCAATTTGGTACAAAAACCCGTTTTCCAGCCCTGGTGTTTCACACACTTTTTGCTCTGGGGCTCCACCTGCAGACATGTCATGGTACTGCACCCAGTAGTTCTTTATAGATGTCATTCATGAAGTAGATATTTGTAATTGTGTTGATTTATAAAGTGGAAACGCTGGTCCTCACTTTGTCAACACTTTTACCCGGTCCTCAGTGTGCAGCAAGTACAAGAGTGTGTGTGTGTGTGAGAGAGAGAGATTAATACCTGGATAATCTTCATTTCTGAAATACTTATGACATTAGCACATTATTCAGTCTGGACGTCGATGCAGTGTCCTCAGGAGTATAGCTGCACAAACCTGTGTGTGTGTGTGTTCGTTCTTGTGTGTGTGTGGCCTCTTAAGGACCTCCTTCTGTCATAAACACTGACCTTGTCAGGACCAGTAGTCCTCATGGACACCAGAACCTGGTCCAGAACTAGTTATGGTTGGTCATTAACTGGTTATGGTTAAGTTAGTGATAACTGTGTGTGTGTGTGTGTGTGTGTGTGTGTGTGTGTGTGTGTGTGTGTGTGTGTGTGTGTGTGTGTGTGTCGGTCTCAGGTTGAATCTCAGGTGCCTTTAATGAACTCTTTGACTGCACTGACTTTATTTATCCACAGGGGGCATTAACATATTAATGTGCGTTCGAAGTGGACACGAGATTATTTGGGATTATTTTTATCGAGCGTTGCGATAAATATCGCTCGGTTTAAGTCGCCCGAGGTGAGTTTTCGTTATCAGGATGATCGCGAAACAGAGGAAACGGTTGATATTTCACGCGAGTGACTCACTCACACATCACACAGTCCTAGTGATTTATTATTTTTTTTATTTAAGTGCCACAAGGGGGAGCTGCATCTTTGCAGTTATGCCTCGTTTCAATCTTCTGACTAAAGCTCCGCCCCCAAACGAATGGAAATAATGTTGTTTTTGTATTGAACAACTTGCAAGCCAAATGTAGGCGGAGTCATGACGGAAGGCTCCACCCATTTTTTCATTTCAGAATCTAAAAATAGTCGAGATAAAAAAAAGTTGTACATTTTGACCATTAAGTGCATTCTTGAGGTTTGAGGTTTTTTAAAATACTTTTCGCAATCATGTCGTGATCATATCCTAATTTTTAATATCGTTATATCGCAATTAGCAACAGCTGCTACACTGACGAAATGCACCCGATAGATCCCGCCCCCTCTGGTTAAAGCCCCGCCCCCAAAACACTGGAACTCGCATAAAGTTTGCGCCATTAGCAACGTTTTTGTGATATTTTGTAATTTGTGTAATTTTTATTTTTTTAATTTACAGGAAAATGTGAAGGCGGAGCACAGATTGTAGGCTCCGCCCAATTTTACTAAGAACGTTAATTTACCGACAAAACGTAAGTGACAGTGACTGTAAAGTGCATTTTAGAGATATTTTAAGAGCTTTTCTTACAATTATCGCAACAATGTTGTCGTCGTATTTACGATGTTTTGTTTTGGTCGGGATTATCCTGACTGTAAATGTTCGTAAAGCTTCGCAGATAATTATCTATATTTAGTTCAAACAGCAGGGGGCGTCCCGTGTTAAAACAACAGAAGGTTTTGAAAATAAGACTTTAAAGGTTTAGTGCAGAATATTTTTTGAAGTGTGGATTTATGTGTAACTTTTGTTCTTAGTCGGCTCATGTCGCCCCCTGGTGGTCTGATTTGTCTTAGAACGAGAATTGAAATACTTTTATATGGAGATGAGAAGATTTTGCGACACTATTCTGTCGCTGTTTTCAGCTCAAGATTTAGATAAAAAATGACTTTTCAGGGAAGTTTGAGTGAAATTTAAATTTATTTGACCAAAAATTTGACTTTTTTTTAATGATGTTAAACTTTTTTTCTTCTTAAAAAGAAACTCAGGCTTTAAGTAAAAATCTAAATGTGAAACTGAATTTTTGCTTCTTTTTTTGTTGAATTTTCCCTTGTTTTTATTTCGCTTTGATTATTTTGACGCGTTTGTCGTTGGCGGATGAACGTCTGGCACTTTTCTGGAACTTTTCAGGAAATAAATCTGAAAAAGATCAAACGTCTGCGTGTCGTGTCTCGTCAGTTAAAGTTAAAGGGACAGTTTTTTTCTTTACCACGTGATCCGTGAGACTGAGAAACTCTTATCATCTCGACATCAGCGTTACATAAACGTCTGACTGAAACTACTTCCTGTTTTCAGGCTGCGGGCGCAGGAAACACCTGCTTCACCCACGGGACGAGGACGCTGAGAGACGAGGACGCTGAAGGACGAGGACGCCGAGGGACATGTGGTTTCTTCAGTCTTTTTAAAGTGCAGCGAGGCGTTGTCCCCTGAGACGTCACCTGCTCACAAGAGTCACCTGAAATGAAACCTAGACGCAACGAAACACTACAAAACAACTAAATATGTGAACATCAGGATGAGGTGTTCCTCAGGGATCTATTTAAGGCCCTTTTATTATCTCTATTATCTCTTATGTATAAGAATAACTTAACATCTGTATGAGGTGTTCCTCAGGGATCTATTTAAGGCCCTTTTATTATCTCTTATGTATAAGAATAAGTTAACATCAGTATGAGGTGTTCCTCAGGGATCTTTTTAAGGCCCTTTTATTATCTCTTATGTATAAGAATAACCTCATAGTTTCAAACATTACTTTATGTTTTTGAGTTTCTGTTGTAAGAAGACCACACCCAGAAAAACAGTGACACTGTGCTGTTCACTGTATCACATGAATGCATCTTGTATGTAAAGCAGGGTGAGTCCCTGTGTGTGTGTGTGTGTGTGTGTTTTTTATTTCAGACCGAGGAAAACAACAGTAAACATCGTAACTCATGGGTTCGGTGAGTAAAAAAAAACATACTTTATCTTGATCTTTTTAGGCTCTTAATTAAAAACTCGCCTCATAAAATCTGCATCAGCTTAATGCTACGATATCTTTGTTATTTGTTCTTCTTTAACAGTAAACTGAAACTCACTCTGCCGCACCAAAGCCCATAGAAAAAATCAGCGTTTTAAATACATTTTAACCTTGTGTGGACACAGGAGTCATTGATCCACTGCTGCCTCCATCACTAAGTTCATACGTCTTATTTTGAACAATTCGGCTTTTAAAATCCTTTGTTCAGATTGACCTCAGTGACACAAAGTGACCACACGAGGCAGCAGTAGACCAGCAGCTCCTGTGTCCCTGTGATGTTAAAATCACTGGTTTTCTCTGTGGCCTTTGGTGTGGGAGAGTGAGTGGCTTACAGACTCGATATCACATCACTTTTGTGGCCGAAATCTTGTTTTTCCAGAACATTTCTCAGCCTAAGTTGTTGCCGGGCGACATCGTGGAGTTCCCGCGGAACAAATACTTCTCTCATTTTGGAATTTACTACGGAGACAGGGACGGCGTTCCGTACGTGGCTCACCTGACCTGTAGAGGTCAGCGCTTTGCTCTTTACTGTCATTGTCATTTTTATTTGAATTCACACACATTTTTAGGATAATTATTCACATGTTTTTGTTTGTTTTTGTCAGATTCCGACGCCAAACTCCCGCTCTTTGGTCGAGCTCTGAGGTCAAAGGTGAGACTGGACCCGCTGGACCTGCTGGGGAAGAAATACAAGGTAACACACACACACACACACACCTTCACACACATTAAAGGTGTCAGTGTTGCTGACCGCGTGTCCACCGCGTGTCTCAGGTCAGTAACATGTTGGACGACTCGTTCTCTGCGAGGGATTTTTACGACGTGGTGAAGCCGGCCATCGACGACCTGCTGAGCACAGACGTGACCTTTGACATCCTGTTCCACAACAGCGAGCATCAGGCCACGCTGCTCAGATACGGAGTGAAGAGGTCCCAGCAGGTCAGTGGGCGGAGCTACTGTAGGTCATCATCATCATCATCATCATCATCATCATCATCATCATCATCATCTTTACCTCAGATTAAGACGATCATCCAGACTGAAGTGACACAGATTAACGATCAGAATTACAACATTTCATGTAACGTCGTGAAAATGAATTGTTGGGAATGAAATAATGTTTCAAAAAGTCACGTTTTATAATATTTTATCAAAAAGTTCACAAAATTGTTTAGGAAATTTATATAAAATTGTTACATTAAAATGACTTGAGTCATAAAAAATGTTTCAAAAAAGTAACAGTGACATTTTTTTTTGTGTGTGTGTGTGTGTGTGTGTCCAGATAGAGAAAATCTACACACACATCATGCCTGCCTGGAAGAAGCCATTTGCGAACAGGGAGCTGTGAGACTTGACCTCCACCACCAGAGGGCGACGTTGTTCTCTTGAACATCAGTTTATATATTATTATATATTCCCATATCACCATTTAATGGTAAACAAAAAAAAGATGAACTTTGAAATGTAATGAAAACAAAAAGACTCGGTTGTGTTCAGCACATCTATGACGTCATCGTACTTTACTGTAAACAATCACAGAAGTGAAGGTTAAATGTAGTGTTTGCATTTTTTAAAAATCTGTATTTGTATATTTGTAACTTTCTGGTACATTTTCTATAAATAAATAAAAAAATAATTTTGCTCTAAAATAATTTTGACTCATTTAAAATTGTTTTCATTGTTATTGTTCTGTGCAATTAAAAACACACGAAGAAGAAGAAGACTACGCCAACGTTCTACTTCCGGTTCACACGCGAGCGGGAGAAACGACATCAGGTTCGTACAAATCCGTTTTTTTCAGTTGCGTCATTTAATTTAAAATAAAAAAAGTACGAAAATAAAGAAATAAATAACCGACTGTTTTATAATTCTCTGGTTTCAGGAAAGGACGAAAGACGAGAGTCGTTTTTCTTCGGCCGGGTGAGTTTTCTTTCTTTCAATCTTTGTTTCCGGTGATTCACGGACATTGACATCCGGTTTTCGAAATAAAATACTGCCGGCAGTTCCGTGTCAGAGACCTAACAACGAGACGTTTGGCTCTTTTTAATCGACAAAATGATCAACTTTGAGATGTAATAACAAACTTGAATGTCGAACACTTGTGACTGTGTTGTGTTCAGGACATCTGTGACTACTTTCATTCTGTAAATCACGTCTTTACTGTACAGTTTTAGAGATATTTCAAAGTAAAAGTCCCATATTCACAATTCAAAATCAATTTTGCGATGCAATAAAAACACAAATGTTAATAAGTTCTGACCAGGACTGACTCGGTTGTGTTCAGAACATCTATGACTGCTGTCACACTGTAAATCAGACATTTCTATTGTACCGTTGTAGTGAAATTTCTAATTTAAAGTTCCATATTTGCACTTTTTAATTGAATAATAATAAATTAATTACTGACCACAGCCTCACGTTTAGATGGTTTTGTATTTTTGTTGATTCAAGGTTGTTGTCATCATAAGGAATATTTATGAGATAAAGTCAAAAGTATATTGATGTTATTTTAAGTCAAAATTGTGAAATAAAGTCAAAAGTATGTGACTAAAACATCACTGTTAAATGTTTAAGAGTCAATTATATGATATAAAAAATCAAATATATCATAAAAGTCATGGTTAAGTGACAAGAAAGTCAGAATTCTGAAATAAAATCATACATTTGTGATGAAAAACGTCTAAAATCTGAGATAAAACTTAAAATCATGAAGTTCTTGACTTAATGTCATAATTTAAATACTTAACATTTGAATAGTTTTTTATTATTAATTATGTTTCTTCTTTGTGTCGCGTAATATCGAGCTCCCACGTCCGTTTCATTTAAAGAATAAATATTGATGTCGATGAACGAGGCTCAAAGTTCAGTTCACAGCAAACAGGAAGTAGAAGGTTTGTGACAAAGTGAAGACATGAGTGTGGATTTGTCTCTTTGTTTCTATTCACAGTCACATTATTATAGGACACAACGATAAAGGACTCGTTTACCTCATGTATACATGTTCACAGACTGAGTGAGGTCACATGACTCCCAGAATGCTTTATGGGCAAAACGGGTACAAAGATCACAAAATAAAATAAACCACAAAAACAAAACAACAGCATTAACACAAAAAACTGCTTCAAAATACTAAGCAACAGAAATAATAATAATAATAATGCACCCTTTAAAGGGAAAGTTCAGGTTATTTGTAGTGTTGTTGTTTGAGGTACTGACGAAAACCACTTCACTGTGTTTTAGTCTGCGGTGTCTGAAGAACATGTTTACGTCTTTATCTCACTGTTAGTCTGTAAACCACTCACTCTCCCACACCAAAGTCCATAGAAAAAACCAGTGATTTTAGCTCACAGGGACACAGGAGCTGCTGGTCTACTGCTGCCTCGTGTGGTCACTTTGTGTCACTGAGTTAAGTCTAAATTAATTATTTCAAAAGCCGAATTCACTAAAATCAGTCATTGTAAGTTAGTGATGGAGGCAGCAGTGGATCAACAACTCCTGTGAACTCCTGTGTGCTGTGATGTTAAAATCACTGATTTACTCTATGGACTTTGGTGTGGGAGAGTGAGTGGTTTACAAAAGTCTTGTCTTGAAGTGAGACAAAGACGTGAACGTGTTCTTAAAGACATTGTAGACTGAAACTGACGTAGACTTGTGGTTCTAATCCATTTTTTCCTGAACGATCCCTTTGTCTTGTAATTGTAGTTTGTTCTCCTGTGGCTCATTGACAGACAGTCCCTTATTATCACTGTTATTTCCACTGTTATTACAGTTATTATTATCATTTTGGATCATTAGAGCAGCTTCTTTCATCACAGTCGCCTCAGAAAAAAACATTTATATACTGTATATATATTAAAAAAAAGGCTCAGAGAGTTTGGTTAAAAGTAATAATAATAAAAATAATAAAAAAAATAGCACAGTAAGTGTGGCCTCATTGCTTTGTTTGTGATTGTCTTGTGTTTGGTTTTGAGAGACGAGACGACGTTAGGAGAAATCCCACACACACTCAGCAGCGTCACAGGGGGCAGAGGAGGAGGAGGAGCAAGGGGAGGAGTTACTGGCGTACGCCGCGTGAACGGCGGACGACGTGGAGGCGTGGCAGGAAGCGGCAGGCGGGCAGGAAACTGGAGGGTAGTCAGGGCTGGACAGAGGCACGGCCGGGTACATGAGGCTGAGGAAGGAGTCTCTGGTGTGTCGCTTCACCTGTCGCCACGACAACAACAACAACAACAAGAGTCTGAAACACAACGCGTCACGTTGTTCGTGAAATAACCGCGACAAACGCACTCACCTGTCTGAAGAAGGCGTGGCTTAGCAGAGCGGACGCTGACGGTCTGCGGACAGAAAACAACAACAACAACAACATAAACACAGAGAGTTTGTGTCACTGTTACACAAGCGTGTTTAAATAAAGTTTGTTGACCTGTGCTCGGGCTGCTGCTGCAGACACTGCTGCACCAGGTTGTGCAGCGTGGCCGAGTGGTTCTTGGGGGCGGGGCTCTGCGGTCGGTCGGTGGGCGGAGCCGTGGCGCTGTGCGTCAGACTCCCCGTGGCCACGCTCTCCCCGATCCCAGAGTCCACGCCGGAGCGCGACACCTTCAGACCGCCAAGCTCCCCCAGAGGGAAGGGGGCGACGTCGAGCAGGCAGCAGTGAGAGCCGCGCAGCTTCTGCAGCAGCATCTGAACACAACATAAAGACATCAGCCTGTCAGTAACTTAGTTAGTTAGGCAGGTGGGTAGGTAGTTATTTAGTTAGTTAGGTAATTAGTTTGTTATTTAGTTAGTTAGGTAGTTTGTTTGACAGGTAGGTAGTTATTTAGTTATGTGGGTAGTTAGTCAATTATTTAGTTAGATAGGTAGTTAGTTATTTAAGTAACTAGGTAGTTAGTTCATTCGGTAGTTGGTTATTTAGGTAGGTAGTTAGTTCGTTAGTTAGTTATTTAGTTCGGTAGGTAGGTATGCAGTTATTCATTTATTTATTTAGGTAGGTATGTAGTTAGTTATTTAGTTAGGTAGTAGTATATTTAGTTAGTTAGGTAGGTATTTAGTTATTTAGTAAGGTAGGTAATTAGTAAATTATTTAGTTAGTTAGGTAGTTTGTTTGGCGGGCAGGTAGTTATTTAGTTAGGTGGGTAGTTAGTCAATTATTTAGTTAGATAGGTAGTTAGTTATTTAAGTAACTAGGTAGTTCCTTCGTGAGGTAGGTAGGTAGTTAGTTATTTAAGTAGGAAGGTAGTTTGTGAGGTAGGTAGGTAGTTAGTTATTTAGGTAGTTGGTTATTTAGTTAGTTCGGTAGGTAGGTATGCAGTTATTTGTTTATTTATTTAGGTATGTAGTTAGTTTGTTAGTTATTTAGTTAGGTAGGTAGTTTTTTTTCGGCGGGTAGGTAGTTATTTAGTTAGGTGGGTAGTTAGTCAATTGTTTAGTTGGGTAGTTAGTTATTTAAGTAACTAGGTAGTTAGTTCGTTCGTGAGGTAGGTAGGTAGTTATTTAAGTAGTTGGTTATTTAGGTAGGTATGTAGTTAGTTTGTTAGTTAGTTATTTAGTTAGGTAGTTGGTTATTTAGTTAGTTCGGTAGGTAGGTATGTAGTTATTCATTCATTCATTCATTTATTTATTTAGGTAGGTATGTAGTTAGTTTTTTAGTTAGGTAGGTAGTTGGTTATTTAGGTAGGTAGGTAGTTAGTTACCTGAGTGGGCGCCATGTCCTGGAAGGGAACTCTTCCACTGACCAGTTCACACGCCACGATTCCTAAACTGTAGATGTCCGACTGAACTCCGTAACCGTGCAGGTCCTGCTCAGGACAGACAGCAGAGGGCGACACCACACACACACACACACACACACACACACACAAACAACACAGAGACACCACAGAGCAAGAACAGACTGTAAAATCCCATGGTTAGTTGCAGCATTAATAACTTTGACCTCACGTGTTTTAGGTGCTGACCTGACGCAGGAGTTCGGGGCTGAGCCACGGCAGGAGGGCGGGGCTATGGTGAGGCATGTCAAACACCGCCCTCATCCTCTTCCCCTCACGCATCATACTGTAAACACTGTGGAGGCCGGAGAGGTAGACACGCCCCTCTGCTGACAGCAGGATGTGACTGGCCTTCACCCCACTGACCACAACAACAAACAACAACAAAGAAACAAACACGGTAAACCTCACTAAAACTGTAACGTTCGTCACCTTTAAGGCCAAAAATGTCCACTCCTTACAAACCGTTATTAAAACTTAATGAAAAATCATTACTGAAGAACTCAAACGTAACTTTTATTAACATTATTAAAAGCTTTTCAGGCAATAAATATGTTTATTAAGCTACATTTAATCCTTATAAAGTCTTTAATGTTATCACAGGTCTATAAACCTGAAACAATGTGTCTAATAAGAGCTTATAATGTGTCTTTAAAGCAATAATAAATGTGTTAACTATACTTAACAATAGAGTCTCTGTAGAGCAATAATTAATGTGTTTATTAACACTTATAATGTCTTATTAAAAGGTTAATTATTACAATGTAAATATTTGATCCACGAGAGATTAATAAAAGGTTATTATTGTTTTCTAGGTTGACATTTTATGTCCATAAGGTGATGAATGTAACAATTATTTATTAAATCAATAAATGACATATTATTGATGAATTAATAGGAGCTCATAATTGTCTTAAAAGCTACAATAAATGTGTGAATTATCCACACACAGCTATAATTATTTTCATTAATCATTTATCACGGGTTTAGTGTCTAATAAGATAAAATAAAAGTGTCTAAGAGCAATAAATAATGTGTTTATTAAACTTATTTTAGTTTCTGGGTTGACACTTTATATAAATAAGGTGATGAATGAATTGTCAGTGTGAAAGATAAACAGTGAAAGGGTACACGAGGGTTAAAGGTCATGATTTCTGACCGGTGAACGTAGCCCATGCGGTGCAGGTACTCCAGCGCTTTGAGGACGCCGTAGAGCAGGTACGCGATCAGAGACTCGCTCATGCCGTCGGGGAAGTAGGTCCTCAGCAACGTGTCGGCAGAACCTGCGAAACACGAGCGAGAAGCTGCTCAGTCACCTCAGCGTTAGAGGACGAGGAAACGTCTGAAACAGCGTCGGCTGACCGTAGGACATGAGCGGCGTCAGGACCCACAGCTGACAGCAGGAGCTGAAGACCAGGCGAGACGTCAGGAGGTTCTGATGACGGAACAGTCTGGAGAGCAGAACCTCGTTCTGGAGTCACAGAGAGAAGAAGAAGAAGAAGAAACACACGTGAGCTCGGGTTCAGTTGTTCCACGCGACGACGTCAAACCAGGTGTGACTGACCATGAGCTGCAGAAGCTCCTCCTCCGTGCACTCGTCCAGGTTGGTGCGTTTGACGGCCACCAGCTGAGCCGTGGGCCGGTGTCGCCCCAAACTCACCCGACTCAGGTTGTTGAAGCCTCTGCCTGGAAAAGAAAAGAGTCCAATCAGAGCTGACGTGACAAAGCTCCGCCTCTCTGTGTGTGTGTGTGTGTGGGCGGGGCCTGGCGTTCTCACCCAGCTCGGACAGCAGCTGGTAGTGGGCGGGGTCAGCTGATAAGCCTGTGATGTCATCACCGCCCTCCGGTCCCTGCAGGGTGAACTCAGAACTGTCGCAGCTCTGCACAAACAGATCAGCGGTCACAATGACAGGGGAAACACTGGTGCATTATGGGAAATTCTGGGGATTTCAAACATGTGGATTTCTTGGCTTCTGTTCACTCGTGTTTAAATCAGAGATTGACTTATGTATGAATTCTAGTAGTAGTGAAACTGAACCTTTACAAATCAACTTTTGGAAGAAAAACTTTTAAGTTTAATCGATATTAAAAGTGAGTAAGATTGTTACAAATGTGGACTTCTCAGATGAATCAGTTTAAAAGTGTCTCATGTGAGTTTTCCGACTTTACAGAAGTGTGTCACGTGTTTAAACCACGCTGTAGCAGCACTTCCATAAAGCCGGTTAATGATGGATGAAGCGCGATGACAGGAAAGGGGGAGGAGCATCAGTGTCTCCATGGTAACAGCTGCTGCTGCTGCTGCGGCTACTGACCAGGAAGTGGTGACTGGTGTCCTCATACTGATCCTCCAGGTCCATCGGCTGGACCTGAGTGTGGGAGATACAGGAACAGTCCTGCAGGGAGGAGGAGGAGGAGGAGGGAGGAGCAGAGGTGAGAGCTGCTCCTTCACCACGAGGGAGGAGGAGGAGCAAACATGGAGGCAGCGAGGGAGATGAGGAGGAGGAAACATGGAGGCAGCAAGGAGGAGGAGGAGGAGGAGACGAGGAGGCAGCAAGGGAGATGAGGAGGAGGAAACATGGAGTCAGCGAGGGAGAGGAGGAGGACGAGGAAACATGGAGGCAGTGGTGGAGAGGAGGAGGAAACTAGGAAACATGGAGGCAGCAAGGGAGAGGAGGAGGAGGAAACATGGAGGCAGTGGTGGAGAGGAGGAGGAGACGAAGGAGAGGAGGAGGAAACATGGAGGCAGCGAGGAGGAGGAGGAAACATGGAGACAGCGAGGGACATGAGGAGGAGACAAGGAGGCATCGAAGGAGAGGAGGAGGAGACAAGGAGGCATCGAAGGAGAGGAGGAGGAAACATGGCGGCAGCGATGGAGAGGAGGAGGAGACAAGGAAACATGGAGGAGGAGACGAGGAAACATGGAGGTAGCGAGGGAGAGGAGGAGGAGACGAGGAGGCAGCGAAGGAGAGGAGGAGGAGACAAGGAGGCAGCGAAGGAGAGGAGGAGGACGAGGAAACATGGAGGCAGCAAGGGAGAGGAGGAGGCAGTGAAGGAGACGAGGAGGAAACGCAGATGTAGCAAGGAAGAGGGGGTGGAGACGAGGAGGAAGAAAGGGAGGAGGAACCTTGTAGGTGGTTAGGAGGAGGAGCGATGAGGCCGAGCGGCAAGCATGATGGGATGTGTGGTCGCTCACATGGCATGATAGATAGATAGATAGATAGATAGATAGATAGATAGATAGATAGATAGATAGATAGATAGATAGATAGATAGAACACACACACACACACACTCACCAAGAAAGACATGGAGTCCTGTTGGGTCCAGTAAAATCACAGGAGCTGTCATTCATCCGTTCACAGGCTGCAGAGACGAGGAAGAAGACGAACGTGAGTTCATGTAAACACTCTCATCCTCTCATCATCTACACAATCACAGGAGACAAACCTGCACACATGTTGTTTATTTAGTAAACAGTTGTGGATTTTCATTATGTTCTACAGAGTAAAACGAGTGCTTTTACTAAGTTTTAACTCGTTAAAACATTTTATGACAGTGTCATTCTTAAGTTTGTATTCATTCTCTGTGTCTTCCCTTTGGTTTAGTTTAAAATCTTCATTATCAGAATAATGAATTAATTACTTGTTTTTTGTGTAATTTCACCTTGTTTTAGAAACTGAACATTTAAATAAAGTTCATAAAAGAATGACTGTGAATAATAATCCACAATAATAAGAACATAATTCGTGCTTACGTCATAGTCGTGACACTTGTAAACATGCTACATGCTACATGCTACAAACACACTGAGCTAACGTCGTCGTTCCGAGCACGAAGCTAACGTTAGCTCGCGCATTAGCCGTGTTTCACGTGCATGAACTCGTTTGAACGATGATTCATTTCGTTTATTTTGTCTTCATTCGCAGACGAACGGAGACGCGAGGACGTTGAATAATCCTCTCACCTTCTGACGTAAACAACTCACAAACACGCCGGAAATCCCCCAAACAACAGCAACAACTGCGCGTTGTCCACAAACTCCATGTTTTCCGTTTGTTTCGCGTCTAAAAAGAAAAAAGAAAAATCAAACAGTGATAAAATGAGAGAGAAAAATCTACCGCTGCTTTTTTTTTTTTTCCCTTAAAGGACTTTTAATTTGACACAGATAACCGACGATGGGCTGTGACGTCACCAGAGCACGTGTCGCACAGTGATGACGTACACGAATATTTCTCAAAAAACTTTCCTTCTTATCCTAAACGTCTTATTTTGTCCACAAAGTTGAGGTTATTATTTTTATTGCATGTGTATTTCATCATTACTGTCGTTTTAGACGTTGAAAAAAATGAGCAAAAAATGGGTTATTGTTTAAAAACACAACTGATTCACTGAATTAATTCAGTTATCATTGAATTTTTTCAGCCCTTTACAGTTTATTTACTATATATTTATAGTAATTATTAAGATATTAAAAGCATAATTTGAGAAAGTAGATTAGATGAAATGTTATTTTATATTTTAATTAAATAAAATAGTATAACATTTTATGTAATAAAAGTCATATAAAGTTAAAAAAAAAAAAAATAACATTTTATTTTACTAATAATATAAAATATTATTTTACAAAAAAAATACAAAAAATAAAATAAATGTAATGTAATTGTACTTCTCCGTTGGTCCACTAGGTGGCAGCGCGTCTGCAGTGCAGCGCTGCGTCACTACCAGGCTCGGCCCTTAGCAACCACTCCAGTCCACATCGACAACGTAAAGGAGACACGACTGTCGCAAACGCGAACGCTCCTTTTTAACGCATATAATGAAGTGAACGTTGGAACATTTATGTCATTTGAATGAATTTAAACACAAACACAGGAAGTGCGCTGCAGTTTGAGCCTTAATTTACAAACGGAGCGGGGTTGTTTTTCTTGTTTTTTTGTTTTTTAGTCTGTCGCTGCCTGTTGAAATCCGGTTAGCTTACCAAATTAAAAGCACGTTCACGCGGATGACGAAATCACACTGGTCACACAGACGGATAGATACAGTAGTAATATAGTATAATTTCTTGTATTATATTAATAAAAACATAATGTAATTTTTGATAATAATGTAATATAATGTATTATCATATAAACATATATATTTTTCATAAATTAATTTTAACATGATGCATGAAAGACACATAAAAGAGACACAACAAACATGGACATGACCAAATATTTATAATAACAGTAATAATAACAACATCATCATCACAAATAAATAATTACATATATGTATAATAAATTATGAATTATTATAAATATCAGTTGCATTTTCCTTTGCATAGCGTGCTTTTATTGTGAAACAGTCCCAGCAGGAAGCAGCTGTAGTCGTTGTCGCTGACTGGTCGCGTTGACAGCAGCAGTGTATGTGTGTGTGAGTGAGAGAGAGAGTGTGTGTGTGTGTGTGTGTAGGAGCGTCTCCAGTGACAGTCGCTGTTCCTGTGTTTCGCGGTCAGGTAAAAACTCTCTTTTTCTGCTTCTTTTGCCCTTTTAACGTCCCTCAGCGGGGACTCGTCACTTGTTTTGTCCGCCTGTGAGCGCTGTGTGGCCGGGGAGGCTGTGGAGGACGAGGCGCTCCTGTCACATGAGGAGGTGGAGGAGGAGGAGGAGGAGGAATGGAGGCTCTGAAATATGAAATTAGTCCTTTTTTTGACAGCTAGCTGTTAGCCTTTAGCCTGCCCAGGTAAGGTTGTTGTGTGCGGGGCTGTAACAGGTTAGTTAGCATGTTAGCTCGTTAGCGACAGAAGTCGTCGCTGTGTGCAGTTGTTCCTTTAGCTGCTGTTAGCTTTAAATAGCTTAGCCACTAGTTTCACCCTGTATAAACAACAGTCTTTGATCTGTGTGGTTGTTATTGTTGTTGTTGTTATTGTTATTGACAGGGCCGGTGCTAGAGTTGTTGTTGCCCACTAATGTGGTGCCCACATCCTGAAAACACATCCAGACACAAGTTGACCAAATATGAGTATTTTTATTTTACGATAAAATGTACTTAATTCATCACTGAGTGACTTGAAAATGCTGTCTCACTCACCAGCGTACAGTCCAAGTGATTTATATTTGAAGTTCCACTAGAGGGCGCTGACATGTTTTTGTCACGTTAGTAAATTGTCGTTATTTGGTCACGAAAGTCGTTCGTAACATGTTTTTGTAATATTATTACATGTTGTAAAATAGCATTTGGCTAACTTATGTTATATTACATTTTGCAATTGTTCGTCGGGAAAGTTGTTTATTTAGAGTTAGTAACATGTTTTTGTACAATTATTTCACATTGTACAATAACAATATGCCAGACGACCTTTTTCTTATGTCATGTCGGTAAAGTTTTCGAACATTTCTTAGTCAGGAGTGTATTTGTATTTGTTTTATAACATGAGTCGGTAGCTTTAGTAAGGTAACGTTTGTGAGACAGTTGCAGTGAATCGGGATGAAAAGGATCCAAAAAGTAAACAAAACCCCCAAAAAACTGTCTAAACTTGACATGTAAAGTGGTTAAACACAGAAAAGTGCTGCCTCCTCCTCCTTGTTTGAGGAAATAAAGTGTCAATAAAAGGTGTAATCTGCCTCTTGTTGACGTCTGTGTGTGCGATACAAGTGTGCTAAAGATCAGGAAACAACAAGTCTTTGTGTCCGTCTGTATTTATTGAAACACATGCACGTTTGTCACTGTTATGACTCACTTCTTTTCTTTTCTTTGTGGTCGTGCAGCACCGACCTCAGAGCTGAAGAAGTGGAGGTTGATCTGCTCGGACTGTGACTGCTCCTCTCTGCTGCCGTCATGGACTCAACGCCTCGTCTTCGACCAGCAGCCCTGTTACACTAATGATGATGATGTTGATGAGCGCTGAAGATCATCAGCAGCAGCAGGAACAGCAGCAGCAGAGGTTCAGCTCATGACTGAAGGTCATGAAGCAGCCAGTGAAGTGAGCGCTGAGGACACCACAGCCTGACGCTGCTGCACACGAGCAACACCATGGCCTCCAAAGAGAGACTGTACGAGGTGTGGATGCTCTACTACACTAAGGTGAGACACACACACACACACACACACACACACACGATATGTAAGGTCAGCAGTCAATGCACTGTGAGCGCCCCCTGCTGCTGAAAGCCAGCCCTAGACACAGATGCTCAAGTCTGTGATGTCTTAAGAACATGTTTCACGTCTTTATTTCCCTGTTAGACAGACTTCAACAACAGGAAACTGAAGTTTGTAAACCACTCACTCTCCCACACCAAAGTCACTCACTCTCCCACACCAAAGTCCATAGAGAAAACCAGTGATTTTAACATCACAGCACACAGGAGTTCACAGGAGTTGTTGATCCACTGCTGCCTCCATTAATAAGTTCAAGCATGTCATTTTGTAAAATTCTGTGAGCTAAAATCGCTGATTTTCTCTATAGGCTTTGGTGTGGGAGAGTGAGTGGTTTACAAACTTCACTTTCCTGTTGGAAAAGTCTGTCTAACAGTGAAGATAAAGATGTGATCGTGTTCCTAAGACATCGTAGATTTAAGCTGACGTAGATTTTATCAAGTACAAAAGTCTCAAATAACAGGAAACTGAAGTTTGTAAACCACTCACTCTCCCACACCAAAGCCCATAGAGAAAATCAGTGATTTTAGCTTGTGGGGACACGTGCGCAGCTGGTCTACTGCTGCCTCGTGTGGTCACTTTGTGTCACTAATGGTAGTCCAAATGTGGGTTTTTAAAAATGCAGAATTTTCCAAAATAAGACATTGTAAGTTAGTGATGGAGGCAGCAGTGGATCAACAACTCCTGTGAACTCCTGTGTGCTGTGATGTTAAAATCACTGGTTTTCTCTATGGACCTTGGTGTGGGAGAGTGAGTGACTTTGGTGTGGGAGAGTGAGTGACTTTGGTGTGGGATTTTACTCGGTAATTCTCCTGTTATCAGTACATTTGCAGCACAATCTCCTAACATGGGATGACAGGGTGTGACGCTGTTGCAAGGATCGTGTGTGGTGGTTGTTGTTGTTGTTCCACGACAGATGAATGAATGAATGAATGAATGAATGAATGAGGCTGGAGTAGAGACGGCACCTCTTGAGTCAGCGTTTGGCTCGATTTAATTCAGCGGGCGATGCGGCGTGTTGGCGTTCCTGGCGTGGAATCAAAGCTGGCTCAGAGCCGCTCCTCACGTGAGCCGCGCTGCACTTAATCTAATCCCGCACAGTCATTAACGCACACTACACACACACACACACATTACACACACACACACACACACACACAGCATCTGTTTCCTGTACATGCAGGATATGGCGTGGGATCATTTGCAGAATTTAAGCACATGCTGACACAAGTGGACGGGATAATGTCAGCGCCGTGAGCGCACGAGTGCACACTTGTCTCAGTCACGTGTGAAAGTGGCAGCAGGTGCTGTGTGTGTGTGTGTGTGTGCGCGTGCGCATGTGTGTTCGCATGTGCGTGCGTGTGTGTGTGTGCGTGCGTTTGTGTGTGTGTGCGTGTGCATGTGTGTTCGCGTGTGAGTGTGTGCGTGTGTGTATGCGTGCGTGCGTTTGTGTGTGCGTGCGCATGTGTGTTTGCATATGTGTGTGTGTGTGCGTGCATGCGTGTGTGTGTGCATGTGTGTTCGCATATGTGTGTGTGCGTGTGCATGTGTGTTCGCATATGTGTTTGTGTGTGCGTGTGCATGTGTGTTCGCATATGTGTGTGTGTGTGTGCGTGTGCATGTGTGTTCGCATGTTTGTGTGTGCGTGTGCATGTGTGTTCGCATATGTGTGTGCGTTTGTGTGTGCGTGCGCATGTGTGTGCGCATGTGTGTGTGTGCGCATGTGTGTGTGTGCACATGTTTGTGTGTGCACGTGCGTGTGTGTGTGTGTGTGTGCACGTGCGTGCGTGTGTGTGTGTTTGTTTGCATTGAGCGAGCATCAAACTGATGCTTTGAGTTCATTGTGGCTGTGAGAATGTGTCCTCGAGGTCAGCGCTCCTGTCCGTCCGTCTTTACCCTGTGATGTCAAGTGTGTGTAGGACTTGTATCTACGTGTGTGTGTGCGTGTGTGTGTGTGTGTGTGTGTGTGTGTGTGTGTGTGTGTGTTTCCACTCACGTGGCTCTTAAATCAGATGAGGAATGTGTCTCCCTGAGCTCTGAGACCTTCTCCTGCCTCCCACTGAAGGGTTAACTCCTCCACAAACAGTCTTCTCAGGCCACAGCAGCAGCAGCAGCAGCCACTCTCTTATCGTCTGCTGTGTGTGTGTGTGTGTGTGTGCACATAAAAACACACGCCTGGTCTTTGACCAGAGAGGATTTTCCCCTCATGTCCACTGTTCACTTGGGAACGATTCCCACTTTCATTTTCTAAACCCTAGCCGATGATGTCATGTCTCGGACCACAGCTGCACATGCACGGATGTGTGTCATCGTTAAAGATCCACAATGTTCTGAAGGGATGGCGAAGTGTGTGTGTGTATGTGTGTGAGCAGACGGAAACTTTAAGCCTACCATAGCTCAAATAATATGTTCACGTCTTTATCTCACTGTTTAGATAGACTTTGTGAACCACTCACTCTCCCACACCAAAGCCCATAGAGAAAACCAGTGATTTTAACATCACAGCACACAGGAGTTCACAGGAGTTGTTGATCCACTGCTGCCTCCATCACTAACTTACATTGTATGATTTTGTAAAATTCGGCCTCTAAAAAACCACATTTGGATTAACCTCAGTGACACAAAGTGACCACACGTGTCCCTGTGAGCTAAAATCACTGATTTTCTCTATGGGCTTTGGTGTGGGAGAGTGAGTGTTTTACAAACTTCAGTTTCCTGTTGTTAAAGTCTGTCTATCAGTGAAGATAAAGACGTGAAACATGTTCTTAATCTGTCGTAGACTTAAACTGATGTAGATTTTATCACGTACAAAAGTCTCAAATAACAGGAAACTGAAGTTTGTAAACCACTCACTCTCCCACACCAAAGCCCATAGAGAAAATCAGTGATTTTTTTAGAGCTGCAACTAACGATTCTTTTCGTAATTGATAAATCTGTCGATTATTTTCTCGAATAATCGATGAATGGTTTGGTCCATAAAATGTCAGAAAATGTAAAAAAAAAAAAACGTTGATCAGTGTTTGTCAAAGCTGGAAATGACGATGTTCTCGAAAGTCTTTGTTTTGTTCACAAACCTAAAAAGATTCAGTTTTAATGATTTCTTTGTTTATGTGGAGCAAAGAAACAAAGAAAATATTCACATTTAAGAAGCTGTAACAATCAGAAATCTGGTTTTAATCATGAAAAAGCTTTAAACTGACTTTCGATTATCAAAATAGTTGACGATTAATTTGGTAATCGATTAATAATCCATTTATCGATTTATCGTTTCAGCTCTAGTGATTTTAGCTCACAGGGACACAGGAGCTGCTGGCCTGCTGCTGCCTCGTGTGGTCAATTTGTGTCACTGAAGTTAATCAAAATGCAGGAATCTTTAATGCCGAATTTACAAAATAACACACTTGAACATAGTGATGGAGGCAGCAGTGGATCAACAACTCCTGTGAACTCCTGTGTGCTGTGATGTTAAAATCACTGATTTTCTCTATGGACTTTGGTGCAGGGAGAGTGAGCAGAGTTCCCTGATGTAAAAGTCTGTCTCACCGTGAGATGAAACACTGTGTGTGAGTTGGTTTTCAAACATAAACGCACCGTCATTGACAAACAAGAGTATTTAATGTAAAATAATTGTCACATATTGGCGTTTACAGTTAAAATGGTGACATAAACACATTCAAACCAGAGCCTATGATTCCACTAGATATGACCTATTGTCCTCTGTCTGTGTGTGTAATGATTGACAGCAGTGGGGGCGGAGTCAGTGACTGTTGACTGTAGACACCTGCATTGATAGAACAGGCTCTTCCTGTTCTGTGTCACTGTTTATCTCTGTCATTATTGTTATTATCATTATTCACCTGATGATAAAACACTTCCTGCTGCTGTGAAACTGGAACTCTGTGCTGCTGCTTCATGGACTCACCATCATCGTTTCACATTAAAAAGATGAATATAATAAGGACTCGAGTCAAATATAACAAGTAGAGATGCAGCGTAGACAATTCTGATCATGATAGGAAAGTAATAACACGATAAAAACAGAACAATTTAGACTCTTTAATGCACCAGAAGAAGTTTTACAGTAAAACAATTGGAGATATTATTATTATTTTCCAAAAACTCTGAAATATAAATTGGTTTTAATGATTTTAAGGAGGATTCTAGAGATCAGGGAGCAATAACTGATATATCAATTATGAGTTATTGTCACTTTAAAAAAGCAAATTAAACAATTTGTTAAAGGCAAAAACAACTTTTAGTTAGCGTTTTTGGGGCTTAAAACGCAAAAAAATGGCACCACCCTCCACAGTGGAAATGTTAAAAACGCTCCACCGTGGCGTTCCCATATATATATATATATATATATATATACGAGAGAGAAGTAGAAGGAAGTTTCAACGCCTTCCTGCGCCCCTGGTGTTGTTGTATGGCAGTGCTTCACAGCGCCACCTAGCCACCTGGCATGCAAACTACATCACATTTCACACACTTTTGCGTCACCGCGTGCGCGCAGATGTCCACCCACAGACGCTCGTCTAAACGCGGAATAAAAAAGTTTGCGTTCAGATCGTTGTCGTGTAAAGCTTAAGCCTTAATGATTTCTTTGTTTCATGGAGCAAAGGAAGCAGGAAAATATATTATTAATATTTAAGAAGCTGTAAAAACAGAAAACCTGTTTTATTTATTTAGAAAAAACACAAACTGGATTGATGATCGTTCAGCTCTCAGCGGAGTTCGCGACTCGCGTCGCTTCATCTCTTCATTATGATGAAAGGCTGCCGTGGATTTATTGATCGGTATTGACCAGTGTGTGTGTGTGTGTGTGTGTGTGTGTGTGTGTGTGTGTGTGTGTGTGTGTGTGTGTGTGTGTGTGTGTGTGTGTTGCCTAGGACAGCTTTAATTAGAGTAATGGTGCAGTGGGAGAAGGAGAAGGAGGAGAAAGTGCCATGCTTTCACATTTCCTCAAGTGGATTACGTCGCTCTGTTTCCAGCTTTGCTGCTTGTTACAGTCTAATCTCTGTGTCTGGTTTACACACACACACACACACACACACACACACACACACACACCCTCAGGCTGCCTTTCCTCTCTCTCTCACTCTCTCTCTGTGTCATATCCATGTTTCCTCATTGCTATGAATATCACTGGAATAACATGATGAGGTCACGCTCCGTTCCGTGTGGCTTAGGCCCCGCCCCCCCCACCCCCGCGTCTATAAATACCCGCCCCTGACGCTGACGTCACGGCCGCGGTCTGTGTCACCGCGAGCAGTGACACGAGATGACCACAGGAGCAGCAGCAGCAGGATGTGGTTTCAGTCGTGACTCCACGCCTGCTGCCGCCCTGCCGGGTCACCCGCAGCCACGCCCTGTCTGCAGGCCGGGGGGGGGGGGGGCGGGGCTTCACTCAGCTGTTGCTAAGAGCTTCCACACATTTATCAGCTGATGATAATTATACGTATAATTCATCGTTTGTCTTTGTGGCTTCAAGTTTTTATTGTCTTTTTAATGTTATTATGTGGTTGGTGGTTAACATTTCTTTAAAGGGTTAGTTCAGTTTATTTGGAGCGAAAACGCAGGAAAAACAGATTCTCGCCGCTCAATTAGAGACTCATCTAATAAAAATCTACATCAGTTTAAGTCTGCAGTGTCTTAAGAACACGTTCACGTCTTTATTTCACTGTTTGACAGACTTTTCCTTGTGTAAACTGAAGTTTGTAAACCACTCACTCTCCTACACCAAAGCCCATAGAGAAAACAGTGAAATAAAGACGTGAACATGTTCTTAAGATATCGTAGACTTAATCTGACGTAGGTTTTATTAGTTTTTTTTACTTTTGAAGAACACAGAAGGAAATATGCGTTTTTTGTTGTTGTTGTTGTTGTTGTTGTTTTGGCTGGACTTATTCTCCTGATCCTTTACTTGCTTGGTTTTCACATTTCACTCTGACGTTATCAGTGAACTATCAGCTGACGTGAGAGGTTCTGTTAAATGTCAGGAGACGCTTCAGGACGACGCTGTCGATACTTGAGTGCAGAGCTCGGGTCGACTCGCGTCGTGTTTGCAGAGCTGTCGCTCACTTTAGTCGATCGGGGGGGAAACATGACACTCGTCCTCTATGAATCAGTGACATCAGAGGTTGATTTTTTTGTGAATGGAGTTTATCGATCTGTGTTTCTCACGCCGGACGACCTTTGAGAGCTTCTGCAGAATGTTTTAACACACACACACACACGAACACGGCAAGACTGTTGTCACTGTGTGTGTTCAGATTCTTCCATGGAGAAGCAGGGTCATGTGGAGCAGGGTGTGTCCCAGTCTGCCACAGTCCAAACCCTCAATGGGCATCTGTGCTGCTGCCTAAAAGAGGACATTCTTGCTCTCATAAACACACACGCACACACACACACACACACACACACACACACACACACACACACACACACACACACACACACACACACACACACACACACACACACTCTGTGCCAGTGCCCGTGGTGAGGCCGGTTATTACAGAGCGAGGCTGCAGACTTAAATCATCGTGCAGTTTTCTAGCAGTTACACCCTGTGTGTGTGTGTTTGTGTGTTTGTGTGTGTGTGTGTGTGTGTGTGTGTGTGTGTGTGTGTGTGTGTGTGTGTAAACAATAACCTGCCACTGAAGTTAAAGAGCAAACTTGATAAAATGACTTTGAGTCACTGTGTCGCGACTCACTCACAGCACAGAGACTCACTCTCAGATCAGCGAGTGACACGGACTCATCTCGTTAAATCTACACCAGATTAAGTCTACGATGTCTTTAAGAGCACGTTCACGTCTTTATCTCACTGTTAGACAGACTGCTGCCTCGTGTGGTCACTTTGTGTCACTGAGTTAAAGCTAAATGATGGATTTTTAATGCCGAATTGTCCAAAAGAACATACTTGAAGTTAGTGATGGAGGCAGCAGTGGATCAACAACTCCTGTGAACTCCTCTGTGCTGTGATGTTGAAATCACTGATGGACTTTGGTGCGGGAGAGTGAGTGGTTTACAACCTTGAGTTTCCTGAAGTTTCAGTATGTTTAATCTATGCCACCCAAAGTCTACGCTATCTTCAGAACATGTTTATCTTCACTGTTAGACAGGAAACTCAAGTTTGTGAACCACTCACTCTCCCACACCAAAGTCAAAGTGACACAGGGCAAAGAAACACACACACACAAGTATTATTCACACGTGGCTGTTGTTTATTCCATTCAGATGTCTCTCTCTCTCTCGCCCTCTTTTCTTCACTCTCTCTCTCTGGCCCTCACACACACACACACTGTGACACGCAGACAGAAGCAGCCTCTCGTCTCCGAGATCCTGAGAAAAACCTCCTCTGTTTAAGCCCCGCCCCCTTTTTAAAGCAGTCATGTTTGTGTCGTCTTTGTCTCAAAGTGACATCATGGGATGTTTCCAGTGTGTTTTCATCATCTGTGATTTTTCAGCTTCTTAAATGTGAATATTTGAGGTTTGGGAAACTCCAAATCAACATATTCTTTAATTCTTTAATCCAGAGATTAATCCATCATGAAAATAATAGTTTTTTGCAGCTCTACAATCATTTGTGGTCTCCAGGTGGAGAAAAGTTAATGAAAACTTTCTTATTTATCGATGATCAAACGTCTTGTCATCGTTATTCAGCGTCTTAAATGTAATTGACGTGTGTTTTCTTTGACTTAAAACATTCGTTGTCAGTTTGAGACCAAAAAAACTGCAGTTTTCCTCATTAAATTGAACAAAAATCCCCACTTTAATAATAAGCAAATCAGTCCAATGAAGATCAGATATTTAAGATACAAGTGAATTTCTTTGGTGAGGAAATAGAGATAAAATGCAGCAGCGTTTTCACTGAGTCATGTTCTGGTGATTTATTTCCTCCTTCACAGGAGTTTTATGTTTTAAAATGGCTTAAATGTCATTAATGTGATAATCACACTTTAACAATCGCTGCAAAGTACACAATACAATAACACAATGTTGTTCTAATCTGACCCAGATTCCTCACACTCTCGCTCTCCAGGCGTCTCAAAGTCCAATCAAAGGATCAGTTGGAAGCCGCCAGTCGCTCATTACACCTGTGGGATTAAAATAATCTCATTCTGCAGGTTCACCATGTGAAAAAATACTGACTGATGTGTCACGTTTTTAAATTCAAATTTAAATATTTGAATGAATCCTTGTGTGTTTACTGTGGCGTTTTACTGTGTTAAAGCCATAGCGACGGCGATAAAAGAGCTTTTTATTGGGACGTTAAAGAGCTGATGCTCTCGGGAGAATTGACTGACACTTCATGAGTTTTACCAGGCTTTTAAAGGGCCCATATTTTGCAAAATCAACTTTTTAATCATTTGAGTACTGATATTTGGGACTCAGGGGGCCATACCAGTCCCCAAAATGTGAAAAAACAAGACTCAGTCATGTTTTAGTGGTTCCACTTTGTGTAAGTATAGGCGATAAAACACGCGATGTTTAAACCTCCCGCGGAATGACGACATAGCAACACATTTCACCGTGAATGTTGGCTGTACTTCACAGCTCCACCGTAGCTCCTCCTTGTCCTTGTGAAATACGAGAGTGCAGGCGAGGGAGGAAGAGCGGCTGCACAGCGGAGCACAGTGTTTTACACAAACTTCCAGCCTCAGAAGACTTTTGTGTGTCCAGTGGATATATTTTATTTATGAAAAAAATGTTCACAAGCTCCACAAGCCCTTTGTTGTTGATCGTGTGTGTAAATTCCTATGCTAGAAAAACACCTTGAACCCACCAGTTACGTGCCTGCGGTTAGCGAGTGGCGTGTGTGGATCGGTGCTATGAAGAGCACGCGTTTGAAAGCACTGCAGAAAGATGTAGATGTTGTCCTGCATTTCTTCTCAACCAAAGGCTGCCTTTCTGTCGTGTTTCCACGTTCTCGCCTCATTATTGATCCACACACGTCACTTTCAGCTGCAGTTACACTGGTGCATTCAAGGTGTTTTTCTAGCATGGGAATTTACATACACGCTGCGCCGCGCGGCGCATTAATCGTTTTTCTTCGATTTTAATGTTTTTATGATCGTGAGAAGCCTAAATCGTGGTCACTCTATGCATTACGGTGAAACTCAGTAACAACGGGTAAACAGACATTACTATGGGGTATATGGAGCGGGGGTTGTGACGACGCTGCATGACAATAGGTGATAAGTGGCGACAGTATAGCTGTGGATAGTAAGTTAGATCGACACTCCCCTGGAAGCATTGGATGTGTGTTTACCTGGGTCTCATTCACATGTAAATGATCAGGCACAAAACCGAGCGTTCTGAAAAAGGCTGTTTTGGCAGAGTTATTGAACTGCTATTGTGCTTCATCCTTATGATATTTTGACTAAAGCATGACACAGACATGTTCATTAGGGCATCAGGACCTACTTTAACTTGGGTTAATAGGGTATATTATGGGCTCTTTAAAGTAGGATTAAAAACATCTCGTCTTCACCGTCGTCCCTCTGAGAGGGGGACGGGACGGGGACGTCTCTGGTCTCGTGTTCCAGGAATTTATGAAATGTGGACGAGAATGTGGTCAGGCCGGTTTTCCACCCCCAGCGTGTCCGTGTTTGAGCTTCTGATCCCAGAAAAGATAAAGACGCAAACACACACCTGAGGCGTTCCTGTCTCCAGCAGAGGACGGTTCCCTCAGCCCTGACCTTCATGACCTTCTCTCTGTCCTCTTGTCCTCAGAGGGATCCAGACTACCTGAAGCTATGGCTGGAGATCTTCATCGGAGCCTACGAGCGCTGTCTGGACGTGGACTTCGAAAAACCTCCTTCAAGGTAACGATGATATAGCTGAGTGTATGATCACGTGATTTCCTCCTGTTCCCCTGGCAACAGCAGAGGCCACGCCGTCTCAAAACTCTGAGCTGTGAGCGCCCCCTGCTTTGAGTCTGAAATATGGAGGATTTTAACTTAAGCCTTCAATATCTACAGAACATGTTTCACGTCTTTATCTCACTGTGAGACAGGAAACTGAAGTTTTAGCTCACAGGGACACAGGAGCTGCTGGTCTACTGCTGCCTCGTGTGGTCACTTTGGGTCACTGAAGTCAACGAAAAGGGAGGTTTTTAAAAGCCGAATTCACTAAAATCAGACGCTGTAACTCAGTGATGGAGGCAGCAGTGGATCAACAACTCCTGTGAACTCCTGTGTGCTGTGATGTTAAAATCACTGGTTTTCTCTATGGACTTTGGTGTGGGAGAGTGAGTGACTTTGGTGTGGGAGAGTGAGTGGTTTACAAACTTCAGTCTTTGACTTCCACTGCTGCCTTTTCTTTTTTTTTTTCTCTCCCTTGCTCTTGCATGAGCAGTGCAGCTCACATGCTGATTCTGTTTCCATGGAACAAATGTCTGAATGCAGCCTTTTAAAGGGATAGTTCAGGTATAAACAGACGAGGAAAAACGGAAACAAAGATTTGCATGATATAATATCTGTCAGTTTGAGTCTGTCATGTGTTATTATGTCTTTATCTCACTGTTAGACAGACTTTTCCAACAGGAAACTCAAGTTTGTAAACCACTCACTCTCCCACACCAAACCACATAGAGAAAATCAGTGATTTTAACATCACAGCACACAGGAGTTCACAGGAGTTGTTGATCCACTGCTGCCTCCATTACTAACTTCAAATGTCTTATTTTGTAAAATTCGGCATTGAAAAACTCACATCTGGATTAACATCAGTGACACAAAGTGACCACACGAGGCAGCAGTAGACCAGCAGCTCCTGGTTTTCTCTATGAGGTTTGGTGTGGGAGAGTGAACGTCAGTTTCTGAAGATGTCGCGGACCTACAGATGCGTCATGTTCATCTTGCTCTCTCGGTTTGACGTGGTGTCTCCAGGCCAGAAGAGCTCCCCCCGGTGTTGACCCTCCTCCCCGACAACATCCTGCAGGTTCTGCGTCACCAGCTGCTGCAGTGTGTGCAGAAGGCGTCTGACGGCCTGGAGCCGGAGCAGCAGAACCTGGCTCTGCTGCTGCTCAAGTTCCTCATCATCGTCTGCAGGTCAGCGCACACACACGTTCACACACACTCACTCACACACACACACACACACACACACACACACACACACACACACAGATAAACGCTGAAGTGTGGATTTGTCTCTGGTGTTTCCCTGAAGGAACCTGTCCAACGTGGAGGAGATTGGCACCTGCTCTTACATCAATCACATCATCACCATGACAACGCTCTACATTCAGCAGGTCAGACTGACTCCTCCCCCTTTTCTCCTGCAGATCCTGCAGTTTAAGACATAGATAACCCAGATTAGGATTATTAGTTCCATTATTTTCACACTTGTGTGTGTTTTTTGTTGGTTTTTGTGCGTCGCTGCAGCTCAAGAGCAAGACCAAAGAGAAGGAGATGGCCGACCAGAGTCAGGCCGAGGAGTTTGTACGCCACGCGCTGGCGTTCTGCGAGAGCCTCTACGACCCGTACCGCAACTGGAGGCATCGAACCTGCGGGTAAACGACAACAACAACAACAACAACAACAACAACAACATAATTATTCTCAGCAGACAAAGTGATTTATTATGATGGTGAACATATTGTGTGTGTGTTGTTTGGACAGAGAGCAGCTGGGAACAGTGGAGAGGAGCAGACAGAAGTACAAGGCTGCTACACTCACTGTGGAGTTTGTACCCTTCTTTTACCGTAAGACACACACACACTCACACACACACACACACATTCACTCAAACACTCACACAAACACTCACACTAACACAAACACTCTCACACACACACACACACTCACTCACACTCACTCACACACACTCTCACAGACACACTCACACACTCTCTCACACACACACACACACTCACACACACACACACACACACACACACACACACACACACACACACTTCCTATCTCACAATATTTCCTTGACATTGTGAGATATGATTGACTGATTGACAGAGAAAAAGAACAAACGATGAACCTTCATACACAAACACAGAGTGTTGAACTCCTTCAGGTGTTTTCTCGACAGGTTTCAGAGTAAACAAGAGCGTCAGTGTGTGTGAACGTATGTTTAACTCTTTAATAATGTGGACTCAGATGCCTCAGTGGCTCTTCTCTCCTCTTCTTCCTCCTCCTCCTCCTCCAGTGGCTCTTCTCTCCTCTTCTTCCTCCTCCTCCTCCTCCAGTGGCTCTTCTCTCCTCCTCCTCCTGGTTCAGTCCTCTCTTTGTGTTCCGTGTTCTCCAGATGAAGTGATAATGAAGAGTCTGACACTGTCGGCCATTTTAAACAAACACTCCTGTCTCTGTGTGCGGCTGCTGCTGCGGTTTGATACCAAAGATAACACACTGGTGTGTGTGGGTTCAGACGTGTGTGTGTGTCTGTGGGTTCAGACGTGTGTGTGTGTGTGTGTGTGTGTGTGTGTGTGTGTGTGTGTGTGTGTGTGTGTGTGTGTGTGTGTGTGTGTGTGTGTGTGTGTGTGTGTGTGTGTGTGTGTGTGTGTGTGTGTGTGTGTGTGTGTGTGTGTGTGTGTGTGTGTGTGTGTGTGTGTGTGTGTGTGTGTGTGTGTGTGTGTGTGTGTGCGCGAACGAGTGTGCGCGAACGAGTGTGTGTGTGTGTGCGCGAACGAGTGTGTGTGTGTGTGTGTGTGTGCGAACGAGTGTGTGTGTGTGTGTGCGAGTGTGTGTGTGTGTGTTCAGACGTGTGTGGGTGTGTGTGTGCGTGTGTTCAGACGTGTGTGTGTGTGCGCGAACGAGTGTGCGAGTGTGTGTGTGTGCGCGAGTGTGTGCAAACGAGTGTGTGTGTGTGTGAACGAGTGTGTGTGTGTGCGCGAACGAGTGTGCGAGTGTGTGTGTGCGCGAGTGTGTGCAAACGAGTGTGTGTGTGTGTGTGTGTATGTGTGCGAGTGTGTGTGTGTGTATGTGTATGTGTGCGAGTGTGTGTTCAGACGTGTTTGTGTGCGTGTGTGCGAGTGTGTGTTCAAACGTGTGTGTGTGTGTTTTATGCAAAGAGTAAAGTATGAGAGAGAAGAGAAGAAGCAGTGTTGTGTTGTGGCATGAAGGAAAGAGACGATCACACGTGTTGACAGATGAGTTAATGGATGACGATGACCACCGTGAACCAGAGGTTATTGACAGGACCTCTGTGTGTGTGTGTGTGTGTGTGTGTGTGTGGATCTCACTGACCTGTTGTCTGTCCTTTTGTGTATTGATCAAAAAGTACAGAAGAAACATAGCGAGGCATGGTTGTGTTTGCATATCTACAGATGAAACTTATGCACTGTGCGTGTGTGTGTGTGTGTGTCTCTCTCTCTCTCTCTCAGAGTGCTTCCAGGAGAGCGAGCACCTGAAGGAGAGTCTCAAATGCTGCCTGCTGCACTTGTTTGGTGCCATCGTAGCAGGTGATCAGGTAAATGTTTACCTGCTTTACAAAAAACACCCGTTTTAACGTGAAATAACCTCAAGAAAAACTGAATTTAGACACTTAATATAAGATTAACTTGATAAAAAAGATCAACTACATTATGTCTACGATGTCTTCAGAACTTCTTTATGTCTTTATCTTCACTGTGAGACAGACTTTAACAACAGGAAACTCAAGTTTATAAACCACTCACTCTCCCACACCAAAGCCCATAGAGTAAATCAGTGATTTTAACATCACAGCACACAGGAGTTTACAGGAGTTGTTGATCCACTGCTGCCTCCATCACTAACTTACAATGACTGATTTTGTTAATTCAGCTTTTAAAATATTTACTTTAGACTTAACTCAGTGACACAAAGTGACCACACGAGGCAGCAGAGGACCAGCAGCTCCTGTGTCGCTGTGAGCTAAAATCACTGGTTTTCTCTATGGGCTTTGGTGTGGGAGAGTGAGTGGTTTACAAACTTCAGTTTCCTGTCAAAAAGCCATGTCCAATGTCCCTCACCTCTCATTGTTTCCTCTGTATCCCCCCCACCACCACCACCACCACCTTTGTCCCCCGGGGCAGAAGAACGCCGTGCTCGCCATCTCCCCCGCCACCATGGAGGTGCTGATGCGAGTGCTGGCCGACTGCTCCACGGGCAGCTGTCCGTCGGACGAGGGCGAGGACTGGGACAGCGAGGCCCCCGACAGGAAGGCCCTGCTGACGCTGGGCTGCCTGCGCGAGGTGGTGCAGCGCCTCCTGGCGTCCAGCTCCGACCAGCGGCAGGTGGAGATCGCCTCGGTGCTGGAGAACTACTTTAAGCTGCTCAACTCGGACCCGGCGGCCGTGGTCGCTGCACGACAGCAGCAGCAGCAACAGCAGCAGCAGCAGCAGCAACAACAGGCCAAGGGGCGAGTGCCGACGCTGGGGCGACACTGGGAGAGTCGCTTTGTGGCGCTGCAAGTGCACATGCTCGGTAGAGATGAACTTTAATTACATTAAACTAGTTATTTCTGCAGAGTTAAAGCCAGTATTTGAACTGGTGTTTGTGTTTTTCTGCCTCAGACACGATCAGGGACATGTTCCTGTGCTCAGATCGACCCGTTCTTCAAGCCATTTTCCTCAACAGCAACTGTTTCGAGCATCTGACGCGACTGCTGCAGAACAGCAAGGTAAACACACACACACACAGCTGTTCTCCACCACTTTATTCATCTGATAACACAAGAATATGATGATTTTTTTTCATATATTTATGACATTATTACCTCTATAACAGGTGTTCTCAAAGTTTGGAATTTTTTGAATTTAGGGACCCAACATTGGACTGAACAGAAAGAAATCCCATTTGTAATAATTTTGCAGTTCTACAGTTTAGCGTTAATTAATATAAGCGTTAATATAATGTAATTTAAGCATTAATATAATAACGCTTTATAATTTATTGGGTAATTACTCAGTATTTTGGCCATTGTTCTTATCTTCTAATTACAGGTTAATACCAAGTAACACATTTCTGTTACCATATATTTACTGGGTAAATAGCTAGTAATTGGGGGCTGTAGCTACCTGCTTATTACCAGCTTATAACCCAATAATACACTAAAATTCACCATATAGAAACCAGGTAAATACCCAGTATTTTTGTTTACACTTATTGGTCTGTATCCAGTAATGTCCAATAAACATTTAACAAGCTTAGTAGCTCCTGGATTAAAACTATCAACTGTAATTCATTGCTGGGCCGTCAGAAATGTTTCTGCGGGCCGCCATTGGGCCCCAGGCCACACTTTGAGAACCAGTGCTCAGCCTGTTTTGAATTCTGAAAGATTCCTACACCACTAAAATATAAATCATAACAATAAAAATCAGAATCAGAATCTCTTTATTGTAATTGCACATAACGAAATTAAGAATTAAGTCAAGGTTTACAGGTATTTTCATGTCACAACGACACAAATAACGCCTACTTTTTCATGTTATAACACCTTCTATCCTCTTTTTCCGTTAAAAAGCATTAGTTTACTGGAGAGCAGGGATATAATATAAATTCATCTTATTTCACCGGTCAATGGTGTGTTTTATGTGTCAAAGACAGTATTTGCCTGCTGACATCTAATTCAAAGTTGATTTTTTTTAATCGTTTTGGACTAATTTAGTCACATCGAAGTGTGGTGAATCAGTAAAGTTTGGAAAATAGCTTTAAAACAATCACCAAATCAAAACTTTGGACAGAATTGATATGAGGTTCTTTATAATAACAACAACAATCATGCACATGTGTTCTGTTTTAGGACAAAAGTTGATGTTTTAATGTACTTTAAATTACTCCCGTGAAGGAATAGTTTACAAGCTTGAAAACGAAGAAGAGTTATTTCAGAAAGTGGACGGAGAGGAACAGGCTTCCATCTTATTCTTTACTAAATATGTGGTTAAAATGTTCTGTTTTTGTTAAAAATATCAGGATAAATTAATGATTATTACCTGCACTAAAGTGTGGAAATTAGCTTCTTTTTTTTTAGCCCCTCCAGACATTGCATGTTTACCTCTCCACAGCAAGGCTGGATCACCAACACGCCTCCTCCTCCTCACGGTGACCTCTGTGAAGGTCACGGCTTCTAACCCCCCCCCCCCCCCTGTCCTCCACTGACAACCTCCCTCTCCCTCTCCCTCTCTCTCTCCTCCTGTCTCCCCTCTTCTCTCCCCCACATGTTGACAATGTTGCCTGTTGTGTGTGTGTGTGTGTGTGTGTCAGCTGGTTAACGCGAGGTGCACGGCTGCAGACAAGGACCAGAAAGATTTAACCAACAACAGGTTACTGACAGCAGAGAGGGACACTCAGGTACCGCCGAGAAATAATACAAAATAAAAGACCACACCCCCTCCTCCTCCTCCCTCCTCCCTCCGTCCCTCCCTCTCTCACTACCAACACCCATCAATCACCTCCCTGCCCCTCCCTCACCCTCTGCTGCTGCCACGCCCCCCTTCCCTTCCACCTGGAGCTGGAGGCCTCTCCACAGCAGGACGCACACTCTCACATTCAGACACACGGTGGCGCTGTTGTTATGAGGAGATTAAAGAAACATGCCGCGTTTAAGGGATTAAAAATCAACATCATTTGCATTTTAATGACTATAAAGTAACTTCGATGCATTAAAATAACACAACAGGTGCTCAATCTTTGCTATATTTTATGAATTCTATGTCTTTTGGACTTTGAATAACTTTATTTTGAAAAACTGTCGTTCTTTCTAAATGAGCCAAGCGGTAATAGAACTACAAAAATGGCCGACATGAGCTTGGATATTTCCGAAAACTCGAGGGTTCCACCTGCGGCAGAAAAAAAAAGTCGTAAGATTGAACATATAATCTTAATTTTACCAGGAGAATATCCACATTGAGATTATTAATCTCAGGCGAGGGGCGGAGCCTGGCTAAATTTGATGAATTCTACTTCTTTTGCAACTTTATTTTGAAAAACCATTCTTCTTTCTCAATGATCCAAGCTGTCATAAAACTACAAAAATGGCCGATGTGAGTTTGTATATTTCCGATAACTCGCATGAAGTCATAAAATGTAATTTATAATCTTAATTTCATCAGGAAAATGTCCACATTGAGATTATTAACCTCAGGCGAGGGGGCGGAGCCTGACAGGACGCTGGATTACCCGTTGCTCTTGTTACTTTAAAAGTCCTTTAATTTGAAACACAGTCACAGAAAGGTCACCTTTGTTCTTCCCACACACACTGAGCCTTTATGAGGTTTAATCCGTGTATTGATGTGGATTACGTGCACACACACGCACACACACACACACACACACAGCAGTGTGCCCTCAGAGCGGCTGTAACCTGATGCTGCAGCAGCATTGAAGCCACACTGCAGCAGCAGCAGCAGCAGCTGCTTTAACTTTGTTTTCACCAAAACAAAAACGACAAAAGTAGCCTTGGATGTGTTCTCGCTGTGGAGAGACCACACCCACTCAGACCCCGCCCCCTTTCACCCCCCCCCCCCTCCGCCCTTCATTGTCCTGGTGTTCTGCGGTGTTCCCCTGGGCTCCACTGGAATGCTATCACCTCGTCCTGGTGTGTGTGTGTGTGTGTGTTGTCACAGAGTTGGTGATGATGATGATGATGATGATGATGATGATGATGTCATCAGAGTGTATTGATTGTCCCTCTCCAGCAGGGCCTCAATGATCCAGCATGTGTGGGTCATGAGCAGCACAGAGCTGCTGGACAGGGATGTGTTTGCATGCTTTTTTCTTCGGTGTGAGGACAAAGAGTCTGTTTGTGTTGTTCTGTGTGAGGAGTGGGCGTTTTTTTTATTTACTTGTTTGTTTTTGACCGAACCCTAACAGCTTCCTGCTTCAGCTTCATCTTCACCCTGGTTTTTTGTTTTGTTTTTGTTTTACCTGGAGCAGAAAGATGAATTTTAACTTAATTATCTGCAGTAGAAGCTTCGATGTCGGCTTCTCCTGCAGCAACAAAAACGATGATTTAACTCACATTTTCTCACTAAATGAATCAAACTCAGAGGCATTACGTTTCCTCCTCCTCCAACTGTGATGCATGTGGCCTTAAATAAGTCAATCCTAGCATCATAAACCATGTTCATGAACGTGGCGTTAATTTGTGTGATAACATCCACCTGGAATAAGAGGAGATTCACCTTCCACCAGTATCTCACCTGTATACTTGTTCTTCAGGTGTTTCAGGGGCGACTCGACTCCCTCGCTGTAGCCACCATCAAAGCCCTGACTGTAGTGATGCACAAATCACCAGCTGCAAAGGTAACAAAGGCCCCAAGATACAACTGTTTTCAATGTTTATGAATGTTTATAAATGATGGGGCCTGGTATAGAGCCTTGTGGTTCACCACAGTGATGTTTTATACATGAGAGAGGGTAAAAGAAATGTGGTTTGAGAAGTTAATAAAAGTTGCCTGAGTCCTTTTTGGTACTGTGCTAAATCATTACCTGAAGTTGAGATGTAGAGATTAGAATAGGGCCCAGGGTTGAGCCTTGTGGTACACCACAACTATGTTTGATCGACGAGAGAAGGAAGAAAGTTTTAAGGGAGAAAAAAAAACTTGTTTTGAGGGGTTTGCTTAAGTTAATGTATCGCTGCTACGTCTGTTCTTGAAAAAATCTGTTGAATCTATACCTGAAGTTGAGATATAGAGGTTAGAATAGGGCCCAGAATGGAGCCTTGTGGCACACCACAACAATGCATTATAGACAAGCGAAGGAAGGAGGCTTTTAACGTATGTAAATTGTGGTTTTAGAAGTGAACCAACGTTGCTTAAATCCTTTTTGGTCCTGAACTTAAAAATCTGTTCAACCGTAATCTGAAATTATAACACGGAGAGAAAAAATAGGGCCCAGAATCGAACCTTGAGGGCTTTCAAGGTTAAAGAAATGCAGTTCAAGAGGTTTCCTGAAGTTGCTTGAATCCTTTCTGGAACAATCTGGTAAATCATTTCCCAAACTGAGTTACTGAGAAAAGAGTGAGCCTTGTTGTACACTGCATGTAGTAAAAGTATTAGAAGAACAGATGCCATAAATTCAGAGTATCAGAGTCCTGATTTGTGCCACTCCTGCAGGAGGTATTCAAGGAGAGGATCGGTTACAACCATCTGTATGAGGTGCTCATCTCACTGGGCCAACCGTCCCGACACCTTCTCAAAGAGCTGATGAACATGGTGAGAAGAACAGTATCTCCAGATCTTTATTGTCTCGCAGATACACGGCGTCTGTTGTTGACTGAATCTCTGTCCGTGTGTGTTTCTGTTGAGGCTGTGGAGGGCGAGCACAGCTCAGTTGGGCTCCTGGGCATCAGTAACGTGGAGCCCTTGCTGCTGCTGGTCCAGTGGCTCCCGGAGCTGGACTCGTCGGAGCTGCAGCTCTTCACGGCCGATTGGCTCCGCCGCCTCAGCTGCCTTAATCGCCAGACCCGCGCCACCTGCGTCAACGCCAGCATGGTCATGCGAGCGCTGGCCGCCCTGGAACGCCATGAGCGACTTCATCGAGCTTGTGCCGAGAGCCTCCTGGGGCTGGTCGGCTCGCTGGGCTCCCAGTCCTTGAGCGCGAGGGAACTTCTGGGCTTCCTGCGCCTCCTCAGGCCTCCAGAGTCGCGCCAGGCTCATCCCTATGTGGGTCCCGCCTTGAGAGCCCTGCTGACTATGGTTCGCAAACAGGGCCTGGAGAGTGCTATGCAGTATTTTGACCTGTCGCCCAGCATGGCCGGCATCGTCGTGCCAACAGTGCAGCGCTGGCCAGGCTCCGCCTTCAGCTTCCTTGCCTGGTTGTCTCTGGACCAGGATCAGTTGGGTCCACCCAGCAAAGACAAGAGGAAACAGCTCTACAGGTGAGATGACACAACCACGTTTATTGACCAAACTTTAAGAAACGCTTCTGCTTTAAACAACGTCTCGCTTCATTTTTACGGCTCTGCAGCTTTTTCACCCCGGGAGGAACGGGGTTTGAGGCCTTCATCAGCTCCGCCGGTGTCCTCGTGGTGGCCGTTTGCACCAAGAAGGAGTACGTCACCGTCATGCTGCCCGACTACTGCTTCTGTGACTCTCTCTGGGTGAGTTTCAGACGTCGTATCAGACGTCGTATCAGACGTCGTATCAGACGTCGTATCAGACGTCTTATCAGTGTTGTTTTTGACAACCATCTTAGATTTAGTCTTAGTCTTTTGGACGAAAATGCTTATTAGTTTTAGTCACATTTTAGTCATTTCTATATGTGATAGAAATGACTTCCTGCACGTTTATCTCGTCGCCGTCTCGACATCGTCATGAAAAAAAGTGGCGTCGATGAAAAGATTTTGTCATCATTATCGTCGGCGAAAACAACACTGCGTCGTATGACAATAAACACAGTTTGGCTGCAGTGAGCAGCTCTCGTGTGTGAATGTCTTCCTGCAGCACAGCATCGGCGTCGTTCACGTACCAGGAAAGAGGCCGTTTGGACAGAGCCTCGTCTACATTTATGTTGATGGACAGCAGAAACTGTCTGCGCCCCTCAAGTATCCCACCATGACAGAGGTGAGACCTGCACATACTCTGAACACTTTTATCGAGAAAAGAATGGGGCCCAGGGTGGAGCCTTGGGGGACACCAAAAGTTTCCGTTTTGTGATTTGCTTTCGTCTCTTTGACTCGCAGCCGTTCACGTCGTGCTGCATCGGCTCGGCGGGTCACCGCACCACGACGCCCCCGCCCTCCCAGATCCCCGACCCGCCCTTCTCCTCCGCCACCACGCCCACCACTCGCTCCTCGCTGGGCAGCATCCTGTCGCCGCAGACGTGGGGCGGGCTGCTGGGCGGCAAACCCGAGTCCGTGACCAAGCTGATCTCGGCGGGGACGCAGGACAGCGAGTGGGGGAGCCCCACGTCGCTGCAGGGCCAGCTGGGAAGCGTCATGGTGTTCCACGAGCCGCTGCAGCCCAACCACGTCAAAGCCATCTGCAGCTCTGGTAAACAGTAAACAGGATGTGACGCGAGAAGGAGGACGGACACACTCGTCCTTCACCTTTAACCCTCACTCGTCTTCTTTGTCTCGTGCACAGGACCAAACTGCATCTCACCGTTAAAGGCCCAGGAGTCGGAACACGGCGACGTTTCGTCCAAACTGCTGCTACACTACTCGCCCAAGGTGATTGGAGCGCTGTGGTGTCAGCCCCGCCCCCTCAGGATCAGCCACATCATCCTTCATTTCCTGTGGTGGATGAAAAATCGATGACATGGATCTGTGTCTGTGTTTGTTTGTCTCATCACAGGCCTGTAAGAATCCAATCTGTCTGGATCTGTCGCCCAACAAACTGCACGGACGACTCACTGGGAACAAAGTCGTCAACTGGGATATCAAGGTGGGAGGAGCCTAATATTCATGACATACTCAGTATATGTGATGTTTCCTTGCATCAGAATTAACATTTTGATGGAATGTTGTGTCACATTTTGAATTTATTTTACAGAATATTGATATAATCTCAGTTTGAATTTATATTTGTTAGCGCTGTAACGATAAACAAACTCACGATTCGATACATTCCACGATTATTTTTAAATTTAATTTTTTTTTATTTAAACAACATTTACTTATAGCAACTTAATGTAACATTTAATAACAAATATTTTAGAACACTGAACAGATTTGAACATAAATAAATAAATAACCAAAGATTTCTGTAACAAAATAATACTGTGGAAAAGTACAAAGTAAATGATCAATCAGACTGGGATTTGTCCCCAAAGCATACTGGGAAGTGTAGTTCTTCATGAGAAGCAGTTTTGTTCCAGTGGGAATAACTTGTTTTGATAAACAGCAAAGGTAAGACAACATTTCCGCTTGTATTTCTTGAAAGTCGGTTGTTGTTTTGCTCTTATTTTGGGGCTGGATCCGTGAATCTTGTTCGTAGAGTGATAAAAATCGGTGAATTCTCCGCTGTTTACATAATCACGATGACACTCCGGTGCCTCTTTTAAACGTGTGCGCTGGAACAGGTTTTTTCCGCTCCTGCGGGTTCGATCCATCTGTGTTTTAACTGTGTTTGGTGAACATAAGACTGGTTTATATGAGCTTTTAGCTGAGTTTCTGACCTTTCTGTGGGTATGCAGCATGTCTGTGTTTGTTCAAGTTAGACATGGTTTTATGACGCTTTTGACAATGTAATATTTGTCTCTTTAGGACATGGTCAACTGTGTGGGCGGAGTCTCCCTGCTCTTCCCCGTCATGGAGCAGTTGTCCCTGACGACGTCGGACCAGGACCAGCACGGCGGCGACCCCGCTGCGGGGTCAGAGTTCATCACCCCGGACGTTTCCACTCCGGCAGACGGAGACTGGGTCATCCTCCCGTCCAACAGAGCTTCAGGTGCGTCCTCTCTCCTCCTCCACGTCCTTCACCACATCGCGGAGCAAAGAGCGGGAGACGACACGTCTGTGTTTGGATGTTGTGTTTCAGAGGCTCGTCTGGAGAAGAACCTGGTGGCCACCTTCCTGTTGGTGCTGAAGCACTTCCTGCAGAGGCATCACATCAACCAGGAGAACCTGCTGCACTCACACGGCGTGGCCACACTTGGAGCTCTGCTTCAGAAGGTCTGTGCTTTTAATCCTCAATCCAGTTCAACAAGGGCGTTCCGCTGTGTCTTTACTCTCCTCTTTGTTTGTTTGTTTTGTCTCTACGTGTTTACGTGTTTATTCAATTCAGGTTCAAAGCCTGAATCAACGTTCCACACGCATGGAAAGACAACAGAGACTCAGATTAAATATTGTCCACAGAGACACAGATTAGAAAAGTCCACAGAGACGCAGATTAAAGAAAGTGTGAGAGATGATGTGATAATAGCTGCTCAAAGCAAAGAGACCACACCCTGGAATAGAAAATAAACCACGGTTGTAGTAATTCATTTCTATAAATAACCGTCTATAATTGCAGTTAATTCAGTCCTGTGTTTGTCCTCATTGTCTCCTCTCTGTCCTCATTGTCTCCTCTCTGTCCTCATTGTCTCCTCTCTGTCCTCATTGTCTCCTCTCTGTCTCTTCAGTTGTCTCCTCTCTGTCCTCGTTGTCTCCTCTCTGTCCTCGTTGTCTCCTCTCTGTCTCTTCAGTTGTCTCCTCTCTGTCCTCATTGTCCTCTCTGTCTCTTCAGTTGTCTCCAGGTCACGTGGACGTTAGCGTGCTGGTGGCCGTGCAGCTGCTGATCGAGCAGGTGACGTACGAGAAGAACGCGTCTCTGCTGCAGCAGCTTCACACGCATCTGCTCTTCAACTTCAACATCTGGAGCAGAGGAGACTTCCCGCTGCGCATCGGTGAGAATACAAGACCAGAACCAGAACCAGAACCAGAACCAGAACCATGTTCATACAAGACCAGAACCACTGAATTCTGACTCTTTAATCTGGGAGATCTGAGATGAAATTCACAGAACTCTAAACTTTAATTTGAGAGTTATTTTTCTTAACATTTTGAGATGCAAAAGAATTCTGTCCTTTTAATCTCAGAACCCTTCAAGTCATTTCAGAATTATGAGGTTTTTCTCATACATTTTTGAGATTAAAAAGTCAGAATTCTGTTTTTGTAATCTCTGAACTCCAACTTTCATTTCACAGTTTCTTTTCTTAAAGTCGGAACTCTTCATCTCTGTTTATTTGTGTTTTTTGTTTCCAAAAGAAGAAGTCAGAAGAATGAGATTAAAGTCAGAACACTGAGATTAAAGTCAGAAACACTAAGATTAATGTCAGAAACACTGAGATTAAAGTCAGAACACTGAGATTAAAGTCAGAAACACTAAGATTAATGTCAGAAACACTGAGATTGAAGTCAGAACACTGAGATTAAAGTCAGAAACACTGAGATTAAAGTCAGAAACACTGAGATTAAAGTCAGAAACACTGAGATTAAAGTCAGAAACACTGAGATGAATGTCAGAAACACTGAGATTGAAGTCAGAACACTGAGATTAATGTCAGAAACACTGAGATTGAAGTCAGAACACTGAGATTAAAGTCAGAAACACTGAGATTAAAGTCAGAAACACTGAGATTAAAGTCAGAACACTGAGATTAAAGTCAGAAACACTGAGATTAATGTCAGAAACACTGAGATTGAAGTCGGAACACTGAGATTAAAGTCAGAAACACTGAGATTAATGTCAGAAACACTGAGATTGAAGTCAGAACACTGAGATTGAAGTCAGAAACACTGAGATTAAAGTCAGAAACACTGAGATTAAAGTCAGAAACACAGGGATTTAAGTCAGAAACACAGGGATTATTATGTTAAATGACAGATTAAGCTGCTGTACTCTATGTCTAACATGTGTGTGTGTGTGTGTGTTTGTTAAAGGTCATATCCAGTACATGTCCACTGTCATCAAAGACAACAGGAAACAGTTCAGGAAAAAATATGGCGTCCAGTTTCTGTTGGACACCATTCGTCTTTTTTACGGGTGAGACTCTAATCCCGCTGTTCCCACACACACACACACACAGAGTTCATGACCCTGGCGTGTTGTGTCCACTCTGCAGGAAGAACAACAACAACAAGGAGAGCGACCTGAGCGAGGACGACGTCCGCACCATCCGCGCGTCGCTCTGCGGCCTCGTCAAGTACTACATCAGCAAGGGCATGACGCAGGAGGAGATGAACAGCATTCTGGGATACATGGCCGCCATCGGAGACGAGGACCAGGTCAGACGACATCATCAGACGTTTGGTTTTTGATTTGAAGAAATGTGGAGTAGGTCGGGGTGTTATTTTCAGCGAGGATGACACACATGCACAGGAAGCTGGAAAACTCATTTCCTCTTCTACAATTGACTTATTTATCTATAAAGCGTCTATAAAGCGTCGGTTGAGCATGAACCGATGGTGTGCATCCTTGATTTTAACATTTTTTGGAGGAGTTTTATTTTCACTGATTTATCATGCTGCACCAGGGAGGCAGCGGCTCATCAGGAAAAAAAAGTATCTCGGAATGACTTGAAATTTACCATCATAATAGTCGGCATCACCCTGAACAAGGATCTGTTGAAAATATTTGCAAACCTCTTAAGGAATAATTTTAATGAATTTTTTAAATTCAGTAAATGATCCATTTGCCCTGATGCACTTTGACAGTGAGCTGAGTTTCTTCATAAAAACAAAAAGTATCTCGGAATGACTCGAAATTCACCATCATAATAGTCAGCATCACCCTAAACGAGGATCCGTTGAAAATATTTGCAAATCTCTTAAGGAATAATTTATATGAATTTTTGAAATTCAGGAAATGATACATTTGCCCTGATGCAGTTTGACAGTGAGCTGAGTTTCTTCATAAAAACAAAAAGTATCTCGGAATGACTCGAAATTCACCATCATTATAGTCAGCATCGCCCTGAACAAGGATCTGTTGAAAATAAATGCAAACCTCTTAAGGAATAATTTTAATGAATTTTTTAGATTCCAGGAAATGATTTATTTGCCCTGATGCACTTTGACAGTGAGCTGAGTTTCTTCACAAAAACAAAAAGTATCTCGGAATGACTTGAAATTTACCATCATAATAGTCGGCATCGCCCTGAACAAGGATCAGTTGAAAATATTTGCAAATCTCTTAAGAAATAATTTTCATGAATTTTTGAAATTCAGGAAATGATCCATTAGCTCTGATGCACTTTGACAGTGAGCTGAGTTTCTTCATAAAAACAAAAAGTATCTCGGAATGACTCGAAATTCACCATCATAATAGTCGGCATCGCCCTGAACAAGGATCTGTTGAAAATATTTGCAAACCTCTTAAGGAATAATTTTAATGAATTTTTTAGATTCCAGGAAATGATACATTTGCCCTGATGCACTTTGACAGTGAGCTGAGTTTCTTCACAAAAACAAAAAGTATCTCGGAATGACTTGAAATTCACCATCATTATAGTCAGCATCGCCCTGAACAAGGATCTGTTGAAAATAAATGCAAACCTCTTAAGGAATAATTTTAATGAATTTTTTAGATTCCAGGAAATGATTTATTTGCCCTGATGCACTTTGACAGTGAGCTGAGTTTCTTCACAAAAACAAAAAGTATCTCGGAATGACTTGAAATTTACCATCATAATAGTCGGCATCGCCCTGAACAAGGATCAGTTGAAAATATTTGCAAATCTCTTAAGAAATAATTTTCATGAATTTTTGAAATTCAGGAAATGATCCATTAGCTCTGATGCACTTTGACAGTGAGCTGAGTTTCTTCATAAAAACAAAAAGTATCTCGGAATGACTCGAAATTCACCATCATAATAGTCGGCATCGCCCTGAACAAGGATCTGTTGAAAATATTTGCAAACCTCTTAAGGAATAATTTTAATGAATTTTTTAGATTCCAGGAAATGATACATTTGCCCTGATGCACTTTGACAGTGAGCTGAGTTTCTTCACAAAAACAAAAAGTATCTCGAAATGACTTGAACTTCACCATCATAATAGTCGGCATCGTCCTGAACAAGGATCTGTCGAAAATATTTGCAAACCTCTTAAGGAATAATTTTAATGAGTTTTTTAAATTCAGTAAATTATCCATTTGCCCTGATGCACTTTGACAGTGAGCTGAGTTTCTTCACAAAAAAAAAAAAGTATCTCGGAATGACTCGAAATTTACCATCATAATAGTCTGCATCACCCTTAACGAGGATCCGTTGAAAATATTTGCAAATCTCTTAAGGAATAATTTATATGAATTTTTGAAATTCAGGAAATTATCCATTTGCCCTGATGCACTTTGACAGTGAGCTGAGTTTCTTCACAAAAACAAAAAGTATCTCGAAATGACTTGAAATTCACCATCATAATAGTCGGCATCGTCCTGAACAAGGATCTGTTGAAAATATTTGCAAACCTCTTAAGGAATAATTTTAATGAATTTTTTAAATTCAGTAAATTATCCATTTGCCCTGATGCACTTTGACAGTGAGCTGAGTTTCTTCACAAAAACAAAAAGTATCTCGGAATGACTTGAAATTTACCATCATAATAGTCGGCATCGCCCTGAACAAGGATCAGTTGAAAATATTTGCAAATCTCTTAAGAAATAATTTTCATGAATTTTTGAAATTCAGGAAATGATCCATTAGCTCTGATGCACTTTGACAGTGAGCTGAGTTTCTTCATAAAAACAAAAAGTATCTCGGAATGACTCGAAATTCACCATCATAATAGTCGGCATCGCCCTGAACAAGGATCTGTTGAAAATATTTGCAAACCTCTTAAGGAATAATTTTAATGAATTTTTTAGATTCCAGGAAATGATACATTTGCCCTGATGCACTTTGACAGTGAGCTGAGTTTCTTCACAAAAACAAAAAGTATCTCGAAATGACTTGAAATTCACCATCATAATAGTCGGCATCGTCCTGAACAAGGATCTGTCGAAAATATTTGCAAACCTCTTAAGGAATAATTTTAATGAGTTTTTTAAATTCAGTAAATTATCCATTTGCCCTGATGCACTTTGACAGTGAGCTGAGTTTCTTCACAAAAAAAAAAAAGTATCTCGGAATGACTCGAAATTTACCATCATAATAGTCTGCATCACCCTTAACGAGGATCCGTTGAAAATATTTGCAAATCTCTTAAGGAATAATTTATATGAATTTTTGAAATTCAGGAAATTATCCATTTGCCCTGATGCACTTTGACAGTGAGCTGAGTTTCTTCACAAAAACAAAAAGTATCTCGAAATGACTTGAAATTCACCATCATAATAGTCGGCATCGTCCTGAACAAGGATCTGTTGAAAATATTTGCATATCTCTTAAGAAATAATTTTAATGAATTTTTTAAATTCAGTAAATTATCCATTTGCCCTGATGCACTTTGACAGTGAGCTGAGTTTCTTCACAAAAACAAAAAGTATCTCGGAATGACTTGAAATTTACCATCATAATAGTCGGCATCGCCCTGAACAAGGATCAGTTGAAAATATTTGCAAATCTCTTAAGAAATAATTTTCATGAATTTTTGAAATTCAGAAAATGATCCATTTGCCCTGATGCACTTTGACAGTGAGCTGAGTTTCTTCATAAAAACAAAAAGTATCTCGGAATGACTCGAAATTCACCATCATTATAGTCAGCATCGCCCTGAACAAGGATCCATTGAAAATATTTGCAAATCTCTTAAGAAATAATTTTCATGAATTTTTGAAATTCAGAAAATGCTCCATTTGCCCTGATGCACTTTGACAGTGAGCTGACTTTCTTCACAAAAACAAAAAGAATCTCAGAATGACTCGAAATTTTCCATCATAATAGTCGGCATCGCCCTGAACAAGGATCCGTCGAAAATATTTGCAAACCTCTTAAGGAATAATTTTAATGAATTTTTTAAATTCAGTAAATTATCCATTTGCCCTGATGCACTTTGACAGTGAGCTGAGTTTCTTCACAAAAACAAAAAGTATCTCGGAATGACTTGAAATTTACCATCATAATAGTCGGCATCGCCCTGAACAAGGATCAGTTGAAAATATTTGCAAATCTCTTAAGAAATAATTTTCATGAATTTTTGAAATTCAGAAAATGATCCATTTTCCCTGATGCACTTTGACAGTGAGCTGAGTTTCTTCATAAAAACAAAAAGTATCTCGGAATGACTCGAAATTCACCATCATTATAGTCAGCATCGCCCTGAACAAGGATCCATTGAAAATATTTGCAAATCTCTTAAGAAATAATTTTCATGAATTTTTGAAATTCAGAAAATGCTCCATTTGCCCTGATGCACTTTGACAGTGAGCTGACTTTCTTCACAAAAACAAAAAGAATCTCAGAATGACTCGAAATTTTCCATCATAATAGTCGGCATCGCCCTGAACAAGGATCCGTCGAAAATATTTGCAAACCTCTTAAGGAATAATTTAAATGAATTTTTGAGTGAGCTGACTTTCTTCAAAAAAGTGAGCTGACTTTCTTCAAAAAACATTAAGCACATTTGCGTTGCACAGTGTTTGTATTATCTTAGCCTTTACGTTCCTCATCATTCATTACCATAACTGAAACATCTTCTTCAGCTCCCACTATAGGAACACATACTTCTTACAGGAGCTGCACTAGTGTTTAAAAAATAAAAAACATTTTCCCTCTGTTTTTCCTGTGTTCCCATGTCTCCCCCTGTCTGTCACTGCGTGTATCACCTTACACTGCAGTTCTATATATAGAGACTTACATCACCTTCTGTTCACATGTGGTCAATATAATCACGTGATCATCCTCCTCCTCCACAAATCTACAGTTTTATGCTTTTTAAACGAATATTGTGATGTTAAAATCACTGATTTTCTCTATGAACTTTGATGTGGGAGACTTCTTATGTGGACTGTGTGTGTGACGGTGTTGTGTGTCTGTGTGTGTGTGTGTGTTGCAGTTGTGCGTCCTCCTGGAGCTGCTGCTCAGCCTCTTCCAGAGCAGTCCGGCCCGGGACCAGCTCTTCCTGCTCCTCTTTGAGCCCGGAGCGGCCGACTCCTGCTACTCTCTGCTCCTCAACAACAAACACTCGGACCGACTCCGGGAGCTCGTCTTCAAGGTCAGTCGACGACCTCTGACCCCTGGAAACACACACACACATGCACAGACTTTAACGCGTTGCCATGAATACACATTAACCCTCAAATCTGCCAGTTGAGTTGAAAATGGTTGAAAAATTGTGTAATTTTTTGGTCTTTTAAGGCAGAATGTGTTGCTGTCAATCACGCCCAACATCTGTGATATTTTCTCGCGTCGAACCTGGTCGTTATTTTTGCCGAAAAACGCGTCCATAGGGTGTCTTTTCTAACCCACACCACCATAATAACTCGTACTCGGATCTTCGGTCGTCACATTAACACACAAGTAATGTAGTGATTTTGTCTCTCCAGCTGTTTGAGCGCATGCTGCGCTGCGACCGCGTCTACGAGAAGAACAAGCAGCGCCTGAGGCTGAGGGAGGCCGGTTACTCCGGGCTGTCGCTGCTCTTCTCTGAGCTCCACATCACACCAACGCTCGTCCGCTGTCTCCTCAACCAGGTCCTGCACACAGGTCAGTCCTCCATCATCATGCATTTGTGGAGAACATTTTCAGATACTAGTGTCAAATTCTGCTTGACTTAAGGCTGATTAATGGATTATTTTTGACCATTTCCTGCATTTTATGAATAAAACAACTGTTGGATTCATCAAGAAAAGTCCACAAATATACACTTTTATGCTTTTTAAACACGATTACTGAGGGATATTTAAGGAAAAACACATTATAGCCCCTTAACTAAAGACTCGCTGAATACTCGCTTAAATCTACGATATCTCATGAACGTGTTCACGTCTTTATCTCACTGTTAGACAGACTTTTATAAACCACTCACTCTCCCACACCAAACCCCATAGAGAAAAGCAGCGATTTTAGCTCACGGGGACACAGCAGCTGCTGGTCTACTCTTAATCCACCACTGCCTCCATCACTAAGTTCAAATATGTTATTTTGTCAATTCTGCATTTAAAATCCTTCGTTTAGATTGACCTCAGTGACACAAGGTGACCACACGAGGCAGCAGTAGCCCAGCAGCTCCTGTGTCCCCGTGTCGCTAAAACGCTGATTTTGAGATAAAGATGTTAAAGTAATGTCGATTTTACGAGGTTTTTCTTTGTATACGTGGTTTTAATCCACGCAAGACAAACTTGACTTTCCTGGTTGTCATGGTTACAGATAACGTGGTGAACTACAAGGACCTGATGTCTCTGGTGCAGCTCACGCACCGGGCCGGACCTGCCGTCAGACTCATTGTCTGCAAACGGGTGAGAAACCGCTGAAATGCTGACGTTTACCTTTACTCTGAAGGTGTTTGTAACTGTGTGTGTGTGTGTGTGTGTGTGCAGGTGTACCAGCTGCTCCAGTCTCAGCAGGACGCTGCCGTCCAGATCTCAAAGCAGCAGTGTTGGCAGGACACGCTGATGCGTCTGTACCTGCGCAGCGACGGCTCCGTGCCGCCGCGCTGCTCCGACGCCGTCAGCACCTGCAGCCTGGAGCTGAGCCGAGGCGCCGCCAGCTACACCTACAACCGCCTGGAGCTGCCGCCGGAGAGGAGGACGCGCGTGGGCAGCGGCGGCGGCAGCGGGCGCGTGGAGGACGACCGGCTCAGCGTCGGCGACGCGCGCTCCGTGGACAGCCTGGACAACGGCGACGCCGTCTCGCTCCTGGACACGCCCTCTTCGTCCGCGTCGCTCCACGCCAAGCCCTGGGTGGTGGGGAAGTCCGGCGGCCTGACGCTGGACCTGTCGCACCTGCAGGCGTTCGAGGGCGGCGACAGCGGCAGCCAGACGCCCGGCAGCGCGCCCAGCACGCCGTCGCCCGTGGAGGCGGCCAAGCCCTTCCCGGGGATGTCGGGGGACGCGTCCAACGAAGACAGCTTCCTGTTCAGTGACAGCATCTCGCTGGGAGAGTCCTTCAACAACGCAGAGGTGACAGTATTTCACAGGATTTCAAAATAAAAGTCTTTGTTTTGATATGGAATGATACATAATTCACAATAAACATGTATTTATGAGGCGAAATTAGGTACTTTTTGGGTCCCTACACACATTTTTCACAGAAGTTAAGATTTTTTTGTTTGTATAGGTTTTTTAATTAATTTAATTTAATTTTAATTAATGTTAATTAATTACTAAAAAAATACTTTTTAACTTTTTAGCTTGATATTAAGTTTAATTTCACCGAAATTGCTCTGGTTTCCAAACACTGGGTGCGTCACAGGAGAGTTTTTTGTGTATATGTTTTAAATAAATTGAATTTTAATTAATTACTTAAAAAAAAGACATTTTGACTTGAGATTAAGTTTTATTTCACTGTCTTTTAAGTTTACTGTCTTTAAAAAGTGGTTCTCAAACACTGGGTGTTTTTAAATAAATAGAATTTTAATTATTTACTTTTTTTTTTTTTTTTTTAATAAATTTTAACTTGAGATTAAGTTTAGTTTCACTGTCTTTAAGTTTACTGTCTTTAAAAGTGGTTTTCAAACACTGAGTGGGGACCCACAGATGGGTCACAGGAGAGTTTTTTGTGTATATGTTTTAAAAACAAATTTATATAAATTAATTACTTAGATTTCTTTGTGTATATTTTTAAAGTAATTTTAAGTGTCTTGGTGACTCTGTGTGGCCCTCTAGAGGACGGAGGAGGAACTGTGCAGCATGCTGCTGGAGATCGTGCTGTGCGTGATGTGGCGCGGCGTGGAAGGCTCCGACGACTCGGCGTGGCTGGAGCGTGGCCAGGTCTTCTCCGCTCTCACCAAACTGGGCACCAGCAACGAGCTGCTGCTCCCCGTCGACCACATCAAGCTCAGGTACGCCCCCTGCTGGCCCCCGAGCGGCCTCTAAAGACGCGAACAAACACTAATATATAATCTCTCTTGTGATTTTTTTTCGGTAAATGTCCAGTCTGATGGAGCGGATGTTGGAGAGCGCGGTGGGCGATAACCGCGAGGCGTCGGCGGCCACGCTGCCGCAGCACACGGAGAACGCGGTGCGGCTGCTGCACATGGTGCAGGACTTCCTGCAGGCCGAGGGTCTGGTGAGTCCGGCCCTGTGGACCGAGAAGGTGCTGGAGGAGACGGTGACGCTGATGGACAGCCTCATGGTGTGGTACTCTGCCGGAGACCAGTGGTTCCAGCTGTCGCAGCTCGGACTGAGGCTGCTGCTGGGCTTCATGGCGCAGGAAGACGCCGAGGTGAGACGGAGGTTTCACAAACACGGGCTCCTGGGCCCGTCTGTGGGTCACAGGAGGTGCTTTTCTGGGTTCTCTAAGTACATTTTTCTGAATTCTCCCAGTCTTAAAGTTAAGTTTTTAATAAAAATGGATTTTATTTATGTTATTTAACAAATTTGTTACAAATATGGCTGTAAATATGTTGTACAGATTTGCTGTTTGCTCAATTTTGGTTCCCAAACACTGGGTTAAGACCCACAGATGGGTCACAGGACATGTTTTTGGGGTCCCTTAGCAGTTTTTCTGAATTCTCCCAGCCTTCCAATCCAATCCAACTTTATTTATAAAGCACTTTAAGAACAACAACAGCTGAAACAAAGTGCTGTACATCACAGATAAATGAATATTAAATAAATTAAAACAACTAAAACATACAAACCTGTGACCTAATAGACCTGAGAACAAACAATATGAAAATACTGTAGAAAATATAAAAACAACACAAATGAAAAAGGTCATACAATAAAAAAGGATCGAAAGCGAAAGAGTAAAAATGGGTTTTAAGATGCATTTTGAAAGCCTTAAAGTTCAGTTTTTAATAAAAATGTATTTTATTTATGTTATTTAAGAAATCATTTGTTTATTTATTACAAATATGGCTGTAAATAAGTTGTACAGATTTTCTCATGCTCAAATTTGGTTCCCAAACACTGGGTTGGGACCCACAGATGGGTCACAGGAGATGTTTTTTGGGATCCCTAAACACATTTTCAGCATTTTCCCAGCCACAACAAATTATTGGTTAAACAAATCAAAATGATATTAACTATTTCAAATACGGCTGTATATGAGTTGCTATTTTATGCACATATTTGTTTTCTTGCCATTTATGTTGTGATTTCTATGTCTCGATAGTTTGTGTCCTGAAAGAGTTTTTGTTGTGTCCCCAAAGTAAACTTGTGTGTTTTATTGATTTATCAAACAAATGATTTGTTTACCGATTCACAAATTTGCTCTGGTCACGTTTTACATGTCGTGGTTTCACTGACGATCATCTCTAAATGAAGTGTTTCCCTGTGTCTCAGGTGTGCGCCATGGCCACGGCCAAGCTCAACGGCATCCTGCAGACCAAGGAGGTGTCGAGCCAGGACGAGGCCTGCTACCTGCTGGGGAAGGTGGAGGGAATCCTGCGGCGCTCCATGCAGGAGTCGCAGGAGGAGCAGGTGGAGCAGGAGGAGGAGGAAACCTACTCCTTCCTGGTCCCTCTGCTGAGGACGCTGCTGTCCAAAGTCCACCGTCTCCTCTACATGGAGCTGCACCTGCCGCAGCTCCCCGACACCAACGGCAGCCCGTCCTTCTTCGAGGATTTCCAGCTCTACTGCAAGTCGCCCGAGTGGCGCGTCTACCTCGACAAATACGTGAGAACGACCTTCTTCTTCTTCTTCTTCTTCGTCTCCCGCCACCGCTGCGCTACGTTAAAAATGAAACTTGTATTGACTGAGACGTTTCCCCGCAGATAATCCCGTACATGAAGCAGTACGAGATTGAGACGTTCAGTCAGGGACACGAGACCATGGCTCTGTACTGGAAGGAGTGTTACGAGGCGTTCATGGTCAGTCTGCACCGGAGAGAGAGGGAGCGCGGCGAGAGTAAGATACGCTTCCAGGTCAGAGTTCACCCACTCTCTCACTCACTCACTCACTCACAAAAACATCAGGATTCTAAATCCATTCAAAGTTTCCAAAAATGCTTCAGGTGAGTTAGTGGCTCCATGTGAGGATTTAAAGGATAAAACAACCAAATAGCATCATTTTAACACATAACGTTAGCGTACCTGTGTACTGCGTATGTTAAAGTTTAGCATTACTTTAGAGACTCATTTTAACAATCCGGAGTCAACAATGACATCACGCTCGTCTTTTTCTGGTCAGTCGTCATGGAAACACATCATGCGTTAACGTGTGCTAACGTTTGACAGCACTATTTAAAATACATTGTTGGTTTAATCTTGTAATCTCAAACTTAAATGAATGAGAGTTTCATTTTCGCATTAAATTTAATAATTTGAAGTCTAAACTGTTGAATTAAGACACCGTTTTAGGATTTAAAGTCCTCGTTTTCAGTCGATCTAAAGATAATCCCATAATTAAACATCTCGATTCTAATTTAAAACTCATAAATTAGTCTTGTAATCTTGACTTTATCTCTGAGTGATGACTTTAATTTGAAACTCGACTTCAGATTGGAATAGATTCTGTTTCAAATGAAAAGACCTGCTTTACTACAGCGTAGCAGAAAACCAGGGTTTATAGTAATGATAATATAAATAATAATCAGATTAGAATTATAATCTCAAGATTTCTGATCATTTCAGAATATGTTTTAACACATATACACAAAAATCTTGAGTAAAAGTCACTTTTCACTTTGTATGAAAAGTTTTTTATTTTTTTTGTTTTTTTTAATCTGTGACATCACTTCCTGTTCCTCAGGAGCACTTTGTGGAGCCCTTCTCGCGGCGAGGACGTCAGGAGAACCTTCGCTACAACAGCATGTTGAAGCAGCATCACAGCCTCAGCGGCGCCATCCTGAGGCAGTGGAAGGCGGCGCGGCGAGGCCTGGTGTGTGAGAGAGGACCGTGGGCCGACAGGTATGTCTGCTGCTGCTGATGCTGCTGCTGCTGCTGCTGAAGCTGCTGCTGCGTTTGTGTTTATATCAAGTCAAACATGAGATAAACGTGAGTGTTGTTCTCTAACAGGCATCAGGACGACATGCACTACAGAGTCTCCAGCGCTGAGAACTTCTCCCGTATGAGGCTGAAGCTCGTACGCAATTACAACTTTGATCCTCACCGAGAAGCCAGCGCTCTCAGAGACAACCTGGGTGAGAACACACACATGTAATCCTTTAAAAACCCTTAAAAAATCCTTTTAAAAACCCTTTAAAAACCCTTTAAACATCCTTTAAACATCCTTTAAACATCCTTTAACCATCCTTTAAAAATCCTTTTAAAACCCTTTAAAAACCCTTTAAATATCCTTTTAAAAATCCTTTAAAAATCCTTTAAAAACTATTTAAAAATCCTTTAAACATCCTTTAAAACCCCTTTAAAAATAATTTAAAACACCTTTAAAAATCCTTTAAACATCCTTTAAAAACCCTTTAAAAACCCTTTAAAAACCCTTTAAACATCCTTTAAAAACCATTTAAAAACCCTTTAAACATCCTTTAGAAATCCTTTAGAAATCCTTTAAAAACCCTTTAAAAATCCTTTAAACACCCTTTAAACATCCTTTAAAAACCCTTTAAAAATCCTTAAAAAACCCTTTTAAAACCCTTTAAAAATCCTTTAAAAATGTCACTCTGGACAAGATACGGATTAAAAGTTACCAAAATCTTCAATGAGTCACACGGTGTGGGCACTAGGGGGCAGCAAATTGCAGCAAATTTTAAAGTCTCGCCAAAAACAACAAAAACTGTTATAACTCAACGATACAAGACCCAATCTGAAGCAAACTTGCTTGTATTGATAAAAACCCCTCCATGAAGATGTCTATGTGGAAATAATCAATTTTGAACATAGCGCCCCCTACAGCAAATTTACTCAAACTGCCAAAAACAACAAAAACTGTGATAACTCAACTATAAAAGGTCCAGTCTGAAGTTGCTGTGATAGATGTTCGTCCCACCTTGTGTAACCGTGTGTCCTCGTGATCTCAGGTGTTCATCAGCAGCGCGTGAACGCCGAGTCTCTGCTGCTGGAGGCGGCGAAGCAGGTGAAAGTCAGCGACCTGGACGACGACATCCTGGATCTGCCCGAGGACGACCCTGCTGCTGCCGCTGCCGCCGCCGCCGCCACTCAGTCTGAAGCCGAGGAGGCCGCGCAGAAGGAGAAGCTGGTGCTGTTTGAAGACTGTGAGCTGGTGACGGTGGTGGACGTGGTGCCCGGACGCCTGGAGCTCACCACGCAGCACATATACTTCTACGACAGCAGCCAGGAGAAGGAGGAAGGTGAGAGTCTTAGGCTTATTTTTTATTAATCTGCAGATTCTGAGGAAGACTCATAGAAAATAAAGTGTTTTTTCTTTTTTTATTTATTTATTTATTTATTTTTTTCTCTTTTTCTTCTTCCTTTTTCATGTGTATGACGTTGTGACTGTTATGTTGTCTATGTCTTGTGACCTTCTTTCATGTGTACATGTAAATGTACAGACACGTGGTGACTTTAAAAATAAAGTACAAAAAAAAAATATAAAAAAAATAAAGAAAATAAAGTGTTTTTGTGAGAAATTCAGCTGCTTATAAAGCAGGAAAAACATAAAAAGTATGAAAATAATCCATTAAACATTATATCATGAAGTAAAACGACTTAAAATTAAAGATTAAAGAGCACCAGGCTCCACTAATCTGGATTAAAAACACACAATAATGAATGAATACACAAATAGCAAGAATTAAAACTATGATGAATAAATAAATAATGTGCAGAATCACACGTGTTTAACTCGTTTGCTGCTCATATTTCCTGTTATGTTGCTGTGAATCTGGATTAACTGCTGGATTATTTGAGTCTAATCTCGTCACCATCTCGTCTTAAGGCGTGGGCCACGACTTCAAGTGGCCGCTGTCTCAGATCCGTGAGGTCCACCTGCGGCGCTTTAACCTGCGGCGCTCGGCTCTGGAGATCTTCCTCATCGACCAGACCAGCTACTTCCTCAACTTCAAGAAAGAGGTGAGAGAGCGCCACCTGTCCACAAAACTGAGGAAATAAATAAACAAATAAACAAATGCATGTGTTTCTCACGAGTGACTTTGTGACTTTGTGACTTTGTGACAGGCGAGGAACAAAGTCTACGGACGCATGTTGATGCTGCGATCGCTCAATCTGTACGGAACACGCTCTCCACAGGAGCTGCTCAAAGCCTCAGGACTCACACAGGTCTGAATCAGTGTTGTTATTATTATTATTATTATTATTATTATTATTATTAATAAGTTTAATGTTTTGTTCTTTTATTGTGGAGAATCAGGAATGTTGAGTCAACGCCTTCTTCTGTTTTCCTCTCAGAAATGGGTGAACAGGGAGATTTCCAACTTTGACTATCTGATGCAGCTGAACACCATCGCAGGCCGGACGTACAACGACCTGGCTCAGTATCCTGTGGTACGTCCTTCTCTGCTGTCACTCTCTCACTCTGTCACTCTCTCACTCTGTCACTCTCTCTCACTCTCTCTCACTCTCTCACTCTCTCACTCTCTCACTCTCTCACTCTCTCACTCTGTCTCTCTCTCACTCTCTCACTCTGTCTCACTCTCACTCTGTCACTCTCTCACTCTCTCACTCTGTCACTCTCTCACTCTGTCACTCTCTCACTCTGTCTCCCTCTCACTTTGTCACTCTGTCACTCTGTCACTCTGTCACTCTGTCTCTCTGTCACTCTGTCACTCTGTCACTCTCACTCTGTCACTCTCTCACTCTGTCACTCTCTCACTCTGTCATTCTCTCACTCTGTCACTCTCTCACTCTGTCACTCTCTCACTCTGTCACTCTCTCACTCTGTCATTCTCTCACTCTGTCACTCTCTCACTCTGTCACTCTCTAACTCTCTCATTCTCTCACTCTGTCACTCTCTCACTCTGTCTCTCTGTCACTCTCTCACTCTGTCACTCTATCACTCTGTCTCCCTCTCACTTTGTCACTCTGTCTCTCTGTCACTCTGTCACTCTCACTATGTCACTCTGTCACTCTCACTCTGTCTCTCTGTCACTCTCTCACTCTGTCACTCTCTCACTCTGTCACTCTCTCACTCTGTCACTCTCTCTCTCTGTCACTCTCTCACTCTCTCACTCTGTCTCTCTGTCACTCTCTCACTCTGTCACTCTCTCACTCTGTCACTCTCTCACTCTGTCACTCTCTCTCTCTGTCACTCTCTCACTCTCTCACTCTGTCACTCTATCACTCTGTCACTCTCTCACTCTCTCACTCTGTCACTCTCTCACTCTGTCACACTCTCACCCTCTCTCTCTCTCACTCTGTCACTGTCACTCTCTGTCACCAGTTTCCCTGGATTTTGTCAGACTACACGTCAGAGGAGCTTGACCTGAGTGACCCTCGCTCCTTCAGAGATCTGTCAAAGCCTGTGGCCGTGATGAACGAACGTAACGCCAAGGTGGTTCGAGAGAAGTACGTCCGCTGATACTAAAGCATGTGTGTCAGTGATTTAGAACAAGAGGAGAAAGGCAGAATAATCTAAGAGTCTGGACGTGTTCTTTCTTCAGGTACGAGAGCTTCGAGGACCCGACTGGAACCATCGACCGCTTCCACTACGGCACTCACTACTCCAACGCTGCTGGAGTCATGCACTACCTCATCAGAGTGGAGCCATTCACCTCCATGCACATACAGCTGCAGAGTGGACGGTGAGAGGGATAGACCACTGGGACAACAATGTCCAACTGTCCATCAGTTAAAAAGACTTAAAAGTCCTACGTATCATTCCAAATTATACTTATAATCCCAAATTATACTTATAATTCCAAATTATACTTATAATCCCAAATTCTACTCATAATACCAAATTCTACTCATAATCCCAAATTCTATTTATAATCCCACATTGTACTTACTTAAAATCCCAAATTTGATTTATAATCCCAAATTCTATTTATAATCCCAAATTCTACTCATAATCCCAAATACTACTGAAAATCCCAAATTCTATTTATAATTGCAAAATCTACTAATAATCCCAAATTCTACTGAAAATCCCAAATTCTATTTATAATCCCAGATTCTACTCATAATCCCAAATTCTACTTATAATCCCAAATTATACACATAATACCAAATTCTACTCATAATCCCAAATTCTATTTATAATCCCACATTGTACTTACTTAAAATCCCAAATTTGACTTATAATCCCAAATTCTATTTAAAATCCCAAATTCTACTCATAATCCCAAATTCTACTGAAAATCCCAAATTCTATTTATAATTGCAAAATCTACTAATAATCCCAAATTCTACTGAAAATCCCAAATTCTATTTATAATCCCAGATTCTACTCATAATCCCAAATTCTACTCATAATTCCAAATTCTACTCATAATCCCAAATTCTACTTATAATTCCAAATTCTACTCATAATCCCAAATTCTACTTATAATCCCAAATTCTACTTATAATTCCAAATTCTACTCATAATCCCAAATTCTATATTTCTAATTTGTCCTTTAAACAGTGTCTTTTGTCCTCTCCTCTGCTCAGGTTCGACTGTGCAGATCGTCAGTTCCACTCCATCCCTGCCACGTGGCAGACGCTCATAGAAAACCCCAACGACGTCAAAGAGCTCATCCCAGAGTTCTTCTACTTCCCAGAGTTCCTTGAGAACCAAAACGGTAAAATGTTAAAACTCAAAAACCTTCTCACGTCAAGTCTGTCGCCTTATCTTTGCTTCTGTCCTCCTCCGTCCTCCTCTGTCCTCCAGGTTTTGACCTTGGTCGCCTGCAGATGTCTAAAGAGCGCGTGGACGACGTGGTGTTGCCTAAATGGGCCAAATCCCCTGAAGACTTCATCTACAAGCACCGCAAAGCCCTGGTCAGTCTGTCTGAGATTAAGTGAAGAAGCGCCGCCATCGTGTGGATTTTCATGCCGGATTATAATCCCAGTGTGTGTGTGTGTCCAACAGGAGTCAGATTACGTGTCCGCTCACCTTCACGAGTGGATCGATCTGATCTTTGGCTTCAAGCAGAGAGGCCCCGAGGCCGTGGAGGCGCTCAACGTCTTCTACTACTGCACATACGAGGGTGAGAGCGCCACACACTGGGGTCAAAGGTCAAGACAGGAGGGGGCGTGGCTCAGGGATCTTTAACTAACTAATGTTCTGTCACATTTTTAATAGTTATTCTGAGAAAAATAAAAGACTCCTCTTTTTATTTTGTTACTACTTAAAGTTCCAAATCCTATCCTAAATCTACTTAGAATTCAGAATTCTATGTATAAATCCAAATTCTACTTAAAATCCCACATTCTATGTATAATCCCAAATTCTATTTATAATCCCAAATTCTACTCATAATCTCAAATTCAACTTCGTTATTTATAGAAAAATAAGACTCCTCTTTTTATTGTGATAAAAAGAGGAGTCTTATTTTCTTTATTTTATTTGTCACTAATTATAGTTCTAAATCCTACTTAAAATTCTAAAATCTACTTATACTTCCGAATTCTATTTATAATCCCAAATTCTACGTATAATCCCAAATTCTATTTATAATCCCAAATCTACTTAGAATTCCAAATTCTACTTAGAATCCCAAATTCTACTCATAATCTCAAATTCAACTTCGTTATTCTTAGAAAAATAAAAGACTCCTCTTTTTATTGTTACTTTATTTTATTTGTTACTAATTATAGTTCCAAATTCTACTTATAATCCCAAATTCTACTTATCATTCCAAATTCTACGTATAATCCCAAATTCTACTCATAATCTCAAATCCGATTTATAATCCCAAATTCTCTGTGGATTACCTGTCTTTTCATTGTCTTTGTGATTCCTGTGAAATAATCCGACTGATGTCGTCTGCTGCAGGTGCCGTGGACCTGGACTCCATCACTGATGAGAAGGAGAGGAAAGCTCTGGAGGGAATGATCAACAACTTTGGACAAACACCGTGTCAGTTACTCAAGGTGACCACACACACACACACACACACACACACACACACACACACACACACACACACGCACATTGTTTCTCCTGTGATGAAGTTCTTCAGCTCACGTGGACATCTTTGTGTCTTCAGGAGCCTCATCCAGTGCGTCTGTGTCAGGAGGACGTGGACAAGAGGAAGACTCAGCTGGACTCGTCTCCTCTGAACATGTTTGAACACCTCAACGACCTCAAGTCCTTCTTTGTCCAGGTTTGATCTCCACGATTATGAGGGTTTTAGTGGAAGGGACTGAGAAATGAAGGCTGTTTATGTGAACGATGTCTTTAAGAACAAGTTCACATCTTTATCTTCACTGTTAGACAGACTTTAACAACAGGAAACTGAAGTTTGTAAACCACTCACTCTCCCACACCAAAGTCACTCACTCTCCCACACTAAAGTCCATAGAGTAAACCAGTGATTTTAACATCACAGCACACAGGAGTTCACAGGAGTTGTTGATCCACTGCTGCCTCCATCACTAACTTCAAGTGTGTTATTTTGTTAAATTCAGCATTTGAAATTTTTGGTTCATACTAACCTCAGTGACACAAAGTGACCACACGAGGCAGCAGAGGACCAGCAGCTCCTGTTTCCCTGTGAGCTAAAATCACTGATTTTCTCTATGGGCTTTGGTGTGGGAGAGTGAGTGGTTTACAAACTTCACTTTCCTGTTGTTAAAGTCTGTCTAACAGTGAAGATAAAGACGTGAACGCGTTCTTAAGACGTTGTAGACTTAAACTGACTAGTTTTTCCAACCGAAAATCTGAAGTTTGCAAACCACTCACTCTCCCACACCAAAGTCCATAGAGTAAACCAGTGATTTTAACATCACAGCACACAGGAGTTCACAGGAGTTGTTGATCCACTGCTGCCTCCATCACTAACTTACAATGTCTTATTTTGTAAAATTCGGCTTTTAAAATATTTACTTTAGACTTAACTCAGTGACACAAAGTGACCACACGAGGCAGCAGAGGACCAGCAGCTCCTGTGTCCCTGTGAGCTAAAATCACTGGTTTTCTCTATGGGCTTTGGTGTGGGAGAGTGAGTGGTTTGCAAACTTGAGTTTCCTGTTGTTAAAGTCTGTCTAACAGTGAGATAAAGATGTTAAGATGATGACTGCCTCCTTCTGGATTAAACCTGAACTGTCCCTTTAAATCCTCATGGTCTCAGGGCATCAGTGACAACGTGCCTCTGGTTAAAGCTGTGGTGCCAAAGAATCAGTCGCATTCCTTCATCACCCAGGGGAGCCCTGACACTCTGGTGAGCTCTGCTGTTGAGACTTCATATAATTAATTATTACCATTTACATTTAATTAAAGATGAGATTTAATGACTGAATGTTGTCTCCAGGTGACGGTGAGTCAGAGCTGCTTGGTGGGGACTCACGGGTGGCTGCCGTACAACAAGAACATCTCCAACTACTTCACTTTCATCAAAGACCCCACGGTGTCGCACACAAAGTGAGAACACACCTTTAAAACACACACACACACACACACACATGTATTCAGTCTGAAGCTGTTTGTAACCACAGTCTCTCGTCTCGTCGCGTTAGGACCCAGCGTTTCCTGTCGGGACCCTTCGCCGCCGGCGTGGACGTGACCACGGGTCTGTTTGTGGTCTCTCATGACGGGAAGCTGCTGTTCAGCGGCGGACACTGGGACAACAGTCTGCGCGTCACCTCGCTGGTCAAGGGCAAGACTGTGGGTCAGCACATCAGACACATGGGTAAAGACGCTGGACTGAAGGAAGACGCCTGTATCTCTGTTGTGTTTGTGCGTGGTTTAGTCTTCAGTGTTTTTTCCTCTGTGCCGCAGACATCGTGACCTGTTTGTCCACCGACCACTGTGGCATCCACCTGATCTCCGGCTCCAGAGACACCACCTGTATGGTGTGGCAGGTCCTGCAGCAGGTGACCACCAAACACACCACACGTCCTGTTTTTACTTACTGTTGTCAGGAAAAGTCGCTTTGTTTCCGTCTGGACGAACAGAAAGTTGAGACTTTTATTTTGAAAATCTGCAAGGTTTTGTTTTAGTTTGGACAAATACAAGTCAAGACTTTTATTTTGAAAATCTGCAAGGTTTTGTTTTAGTTTGGACAAATAAAAGTCAAGACTTTTATTTTGAAAATCTGCAAGGTTTTGATTTAGCTTGGACAAATACAAGTCGAGACTTTTATTTTGAAAATCTGCAAGGTTTTGATTTAGCTTGGACAAATAGAAGTCGAGACTTTTATTTTGAAAATCTGCAAGGTTTTGATTTAGCTTGGACAAATACGATCAAATCTTTTATTTAGAAAATCTGCAAGGTTTTGTTTCAGCTTGGACAAATACAAGTTGAGACTTTTATTTTGAAAATCTGCAAGGTTTTGTTTAAGCTTGGACAAATAGAAGTCAAGATTTTATTTTGAAAATCTGCAAGGTTTTGTTTTAGCTTGGACAAATAGAAGTTGAGGCTTTTATTTTGAAAACTCTAGCTGGTGTTTTAGCGTGAATGAACAGGTGCTGAGACTTTTATTTTGAAAACTGTGGGGTTGTGGGTTAGGTTGTACAATAAGAAACTGACCTTTACTTTGAAAATTGTGATGTTTTGTTTCAGTGTGAACGGAAACAGAGACTTTTACTTTGAAAACTGCGATGTTTTGTTTTAGTGTGAACAGCAACTGAGACTTTTATTTTGAAAACGGAAGCTTTTATTTTGTTTTTTTTAGTTTGTTTATTTTGAAAACTGCAGTCTGTTTTTAATGTGGATAAAAAGAAACTGAGGCTTTTATTTTGAAAACTGCAAAGTCTGTTTTAATGTGGATAAATAGAAACAGAGGCTTTTATTTTGAAAACTACAAAGTCTGTTTTAATGTGGATAAATAGAAACTGAAGCTTTGTCGAAATAAAAGTTTCAGTTTTCAAAATAAAAGTCTCAATTTCTATTTATCCACATTGAAACAAACTTTGCAATTTTCAAAGTAAAAGTCTCGGTTTCTGTTAATCCACTGTTAAATCAAAACCCTGCAGCTTTCAAAGTAAAAGTCTCACATTTTTCAAAGTAAAAGCCTTGGCTTCTGTTTGTTCACATTAAAATAAAACCTTGCAGTACGTTAAAAAATAAAGGTGTTCAGAGTTTTAACTGCTTCCTGTTTACACCTGAGTGGTCATGTGATTGAAATGCTCTTCAGGACTGAGGTTGATATTTTCAGAATAAAAGCCCAGCTTTAACGACGTCTCTGCTGTCGTCAGGGCGGAGCTCCTGTGGGTTTGTCTCCCAAACCTGTGCAGGTGTTGTACGGACACACGGACGAGGTGGTCAGCGTCTGCATCAGCACGGAGCTGGACATGGCTGTGTCTGGATCACGGGTAACACACACGCACACACACACACACACACCAGGCTTTATGCTGAGTCATGTGTCCCATGTTCAGTCACATGCTGAGTCACTGAGCTGGAAAACAGGGTTTTAGAGTACTGTCAGGTTTAAAGAGTGTTGTTATGATCGCAGACGTGGATTATCATAAAGAAGCTTAAACACTTAACTGTTAGAGTCTCCACATGGTTAAAGACATAGTTCACACTTTTTTAAAGCATTAAGCAATGATTTTTAGCAGCTAAATAAAAGACTCGTCTTATAAAAATACGTGTCAGATTAAATCTATGTTATCTTAATGTCTTTATTTCACTCTTAGACTTTTGTAAACCACTCACTCTCCCACACCAAAGCCCATAGAGAAAACCAGTGATTTTAGCTCACAGGGACAAAGGAGCTGCTGGACTACTGCTGCCTCGTGTGGTCACTTTGTGTCACTGATTTAAATCTAAACGCATAGTTTCAAAAGCCCAATTTTTACAAAATAAGACATTGTAAGTTAGCGATGGAGGCAGCAGTGGATCAACAACTCCTGTGAACTCCTGTGTGCTGTGATGTTAAAATCACTGGTTTACTCTATGGACTTTGGTGTGGGAGAGTGAGTGACTTTGGTGTGGGAGAGTGAGTGGTTTACAAACTTCAGTTTGCTGTTGTTAAAGTCTGTCTAACAGTGAAATAAAGACGTGAACATGTTCTCAAGATGTTGTCGACTTAGACTGACGTAAATGTTATTAGTTTACTACTTTTTTTTACATGCCTAAAATCTGTTTATAAACCACTCACTCTCCCACACCAAAGCCCATAGAGTAAATCACTGATTTTAACATCACAGCACACAGGAGTTCACAGGAGTTGTTGATCCACTGCTGCCTCCATCACTAACTTACAATATCTGATTTTAGTGAATTTGGCTTTTGAAAATCTTAATTTATGTTTATTTAAGTGACACAAAGTGACCACACGAGGCAGCAGAGGACCAGCAGCTCCTGTGTCCCTGTGAGCTAAAATCACAGATTTTCTCTATGGACTTTGGTGTGGGAGAGTGTTTAAAAATGTAAGGTAAACAGTAAGTTAAAGCGGTAGACATGTTTTTTAAGATACTATAGACTTAAATTGGCAGAAATAAAACATTTTTTGTTAAATTAGGGTGACATTGACAAGATATTGTCTCTCTTGAAGCCAATTTGACCATATTTTTATTCAGCGTTATTGTTTTTAACAAAATAAACAAAGCATGTGAAATGAAAGGTAATAACAACACAGATGAATTACACCTGCAGGACGGGACGGTGATCATCCACACGGTGCGTCGCGGTCAGTACATGCGCTGCTTGCGGCCGCCCTGCGACAGCTCCCTGCCTCTGTCCATCCTCCACCTGGCCGTGTCGTGGGAGGGTCACCTGCTGGTCCACACCTGTCTGGAGGGCAAGGCCACGCTCAAGGTGAGGCAACTGGACCACCAGCAGATTTAAACAGTAACAGAAGCAACAGGAGAGTGAACGAGTGTTTATGTTGTTGTTGTTGTTGTTGTTGTTGTTTCCCCCTCAGGATAAAAACGCCCTGCACCTGTACTCTGTGAACGGCAAACACCTGTGCACTGAGACTCTGAAGGAGCAGGTGACTGACATGTGTGTTTCTGGAGAACACGTGGTCACCGGCAGTGAGCAGGGATTCCTCACCGTCCGTGACCTCTACAGGTAAAAGAAGTCGTGATGTCTCACTGTTTTTTTCACGTTTGTAAACCACTCACTCTCCCACACCAAAGCCCATAGAGAAAACCAGTGATTTTAACATCACAGCACACAGGAGTTCACAGGAGTTGTTGATCCACTGCTGCCTGTTGATTTTAACGGTGGATGAACAACAGCAACTGAGACTTTTATTTTGAAAATGGAACCTTTTTATTTTGTTTATTTTGAAAAACTGCAAAGTCTGTTTTAATGTGGATAAATAGAAACTGAGGCTTTGTCAAAATAAAAGTTTCGGTTTTCAAAATAAAGGTCTCCGTTTCTATTTATCCACAGTGAAACAAACTTTGCAATTTTCAAAGTAAAATTCTCGGTTTCTGTTAAATCAAAACCCTGCAGCTTTCAAAATAAAAGTCTCACGCTTTTCAAAGTAAAAGCCTTGGGTTCTGTTTGTTCACGTTAACTTAAAACCTTGCAGTTTCAAAAAATAAAGGTTTTCAGAGTGTTTTATTACTAAGCAACCAACTGCTTCCTGTTTACACCTGAGTGGTCATGTGATTAAAATGCTCCTCGGGACTGATGGTTGATATTTTCAGAATAAAAGCCCAGCTTTAATGATGTGACCACTGTGAGCTAAAATCACTGATTTTCTCTATGGACTTTGGTGTGGGAGAGTGAGTGGTTTACAAACGTCAGTTTCCTGTAGTTAAAGTCTGTCTTACAGTGAAGATAAAGACGTGAACGTGTTCTTAAAGATGTCGTAGACTTAAACTGACGTAGATTTTATGAGGAGATTGTTTTGTTAAAGGTACAGTGTGTGAAATTTATCTGTGAATTTGCACGTCGCAGCTGAAAATCCCTCAAAACTCAAAAAGTTTTTGGATTTATGTTGGTTTTTAAGTTTGTTCCACTGCATCACCTCCTCCTCCTCCTCCTCCTCCTCCTCCTCCTCCTCAGTCTGTCCCTGAGCTCCGAGCCCATCTCCATGCGAGTGCCGGTTCGCTGCGTCTCCGTCACCAAGGACCAGAGCCACGTGTTGGTGGGTCTGCAGGACGGCAAGCTGATCATCGTGGGCGTGGGGAAGCCGGCCGAGGTAAAGAACTCACTGAGGAACTACATCGCTCAGAGTCTGGAGGGATCTCCGCTCATGGCCTCGCCGCTGCTGGCGCCGCTCAGAGCGCGCTCGCCAACGCGGCTGCTGCACCAGCGCGACCAGCTGGTGTTCAGCCCCGCCTCCAGCTCACACAAACGCTAGCGCTCGCGCTCACTGCACTCACCCGTGGCTAAGCCCCGCCCCCCTCAAACACAGAGGGCCAATCAGAACAGAGAGAGTTTGTGGCGTCTTAAACGCGTCAGTGAGTAAGAATTAGAGACCTCTAGTGGTGAAATCAGTCGTAACACTGTGTTATCGCAGCAAACGCAGCTAACATCGTATTATGTACCTGTGTGAGTTACGGAGGGGGCGGGGCTTAGCCATCAATCATTCTCAGGGTCTCCGCCCACCACACACACACACACACACACAGTGTTTTGTTTACCTGGGGTTAACGTCCCTCTCTCATTGTTTACCTGATGTCACACGACCACAAACAAACAACATTAATGTAAACATTAATAATGTAAACGTCGTTGTTGTTGTTTACATTTGAGGCACATTGTTTTTTTCACACCTCGTCATCTTTTCTGTTCAAGTCGATCATAAACTGATCAATCACTCATCAATCATTTCCCTCCTCCTCCTCCTCCTCTTTCACTTCCTCTTCCTCCTCTTCCTCCTCCTCCTCCTCTTCCTCCTTCTCTTTCACTTCCTCCTCCTCCTCCTCTTTCACTTCCTCCTCCTCCTTTTCCTCTTTCACTTCCTCCTCCTCCCCCTCCTCTTTCACTTCCTCCTCCTCCTCCTCCTCTTTCACTTCATCCTCCTCCTCCTCCCCCTCCCCCTCCCCCTCCCCCTCCTCTTTCACTTCCTCCTCCTCCTCCTCCTCCTCCTCCTCCCCCTCCTCTTTCACTTCATCCTCCTCCTCTTCCTCCTCCTCCTCCTCCTCCTCTCAGATGCGTTCAGGTCAGATCAGCAGGAAGTTGTGGGGCTCCAGCAGGAAACTGACTCAGATTTCTTCAGGAGAAACCGTCTACAACACGCAGCACGACCATCATCACTGACCAATCACAGCCCTGACTCCTCCTCCTCCTCCCTGACTCCTCCCCCTGCACGCCGTCAACCCAGTCAGCCTACACACACACACACACACACACTTTTACCTTAATCTGACGACAGGATGATGATGTTCAACACACGTGTGTGTGTGTGTGTGTGTGTGTGTGTGTGTGTGTGTGTGTGTGTGTGTGTGTGTGTGTGTGTGTGTGTGTTTTCCTGCGCTGGATTGAGCGTATGGTGCTGGCGCTGTGGTTCAAATCCTCAGCAGCACACACACACACACACACACACACACACACACACACACTCACACATCATATGTTGTTCAGATGCACTGGTTATGACGTGTGTGTGTGTGTGTGTGTGTGTGCGCCCTCATCAGTCACATGACCAAACTCCGCCTTCTTCCTCACTCACACATGATTTTGTTTGTTGTTGTTTTTTTTGACAAATATTTGGACAAACGACAAACAAACGTTGTCGCGTTTTTCTGTCGGACTGTAAATAAAGACGTTGTGATGATGTCACGTGGAGTCAAGACTCCGCCCCCCACATCCCTGTCAGCTGTCAATCATGATGGTTTTTTTCCATAAACATCGATCACGTTTTTTTTGTTTTGTTTTTATTTAAATTACGATGCGACCACACATTATCTAATCTGCTGACACGGAGGAGGCGGGGCTACTGACCTGTACTGCCACCAGGGGGCCATCTTCATTTTCACACTACAAGCTTCCGTGCGAAGATTTAAGACACTTTGATTTCCTGCGAATGATGTTTTTTTTTTACTTGAATCCGTGTTTTTGTTCGTGAATCTTAACGAGTGTTTCCGACGTCTGAAGAAGAGAAATCGTTAAGGGCTGTTTTGTTTTTTTTACAGACGTCCGTGTTGAAAGCAATACTCCCCGTTTTTTCTCGTCTTCCGATAAATTGACCGGGATCGTTAAATGTGCTCTAACCCCGCCCACCGTCGTCTTCACGTCTCTTTTTACGCATTTAATTTGCGTAAACAAACGCAAAATCATGCAAGAAACGCGACATTAAAACATCTGTTTGCGTTAAGTTTCCTTGCCGTCGTTCGTCTTGATTTTTTTTGTGATTTTTTATATTTAGCTTTATTTAAACGTGTCAGTGAGACGCAGACGTCCGTCCGTCCGTCTTCTCGTCTCTGGTCCACGTTCAGACTAAAGTCCACTGTTCGAGTGCCTTTATCTCGCTGTGACGTCGTGTTTTCTCTCTCGTTACTGAAGCTCATTCCACTTTAATCCACACTTTGAAACAAAGTCGTACTCGTCTGTGTCCTCTCACCAAAATGGATGTGTATATATCTGTGATTATTTATGAATACAGTATATATATATATATAAATATAAATATAAATATTATGTACAGCATGATTTTTATTTCATCGTATTTGAAAAATGTCCTTTTGCACTTTCCAGGTACTAAATAGTTTTAACTGGGCTCATTAATCTGTACAAAAGCTTTGTATACACACGTGGAAATGATCATTAAAGTCTGTCCTGAACTCATCTGCGTCTGCACCGACCGTTTTTATCATAAAACACAAACACAAACAAAGAAGGTGAAATGGACTTTTATTCACGTTTGTCTTCATGCAGTGACGAGGTACGAGCTGATGGAGGCGCTCTTCTGCTCACAGTCTGCTGCTGTCCAGCCGCTCTCGCCTGCACAACAACAACAACATTATTACTATTTATAGAGTGATGTTTAATATCATTTAATATCACATTTTAAATATATTTGTGTATTTGTTAAATGTGTGTGTGTGTGTGTGTGTGTGTGTGTGTGTGTCTCGTACCCATGCAGAACATCTGCACACACCCGTTCACTGGTGTGGATGTTTGGAAGTCCCGGCATCCAGACGCTGTAATTCCACTCCCTGTCTTAAACCATCTGGGATTGACAACATGGGTTCAGTACCCTGTCTGAAACCCTCTGGGATCTGATGAACGGGTTCGGTTCCCTGTCTAAAACCATCTGGGATTGACTTCTCAGGTTCGGTTCCCTGTCTAAAACCATCTGGAATAGACAACATGGGTTCAGTTCCCTGTCTGAATCCATCTGGGATGTTGTAAACAGGTTCGCTTCCCTGTCTAAAACCATCTGGAATTGACTTTAAGGGTTCAGTTCCCTGTCTAAAACCATCTGGGATTGACAACATGGGTTCAGTTCCCTGTCTAAAACCATCTGGAATTGACTTTAAGGGTTCAGTTCCCTGTCTAAAACCATCTGGAATAGACAACATGGGTTCGGTTCCCTGTCTGAAACCATCTGGGAGATGAAAAGAACTGGGTTCGGTTCCCTGTCTGAAACCTTTTGGGAGATGAAAAGAACTGGGTTCGGTTCCCTGTCTGAAACCTTCTGGGAGATGAAAAGAACTGGGTTCGGTTCCCTGTCTGAAACCTTTTGGGAGATGAAAAGAACTGGGTTCGGTTCCCTGTCTGAAACCTTCTGGGAGATGAAAAGAACTGGGTTCGGTTCCCTGTCTGGACCCATCTGACATTGACTTCTCAGGTTCGGTTCCCTGTCTGAAACCATCTGGGATCTGGTGAACTGGTTCAGTTCCCTGTCTAAAACCATCTGGGATTGACAACATGGGTTCGGTTCCCTGTCTAAAACCATCTGGGATTGACAACATGGGTTCAGTTCCCTGTCTGAAACCATCTGGGATTGACTTCTCAGGTTCAGTTCCCTGTCTAAAACCATCTGGGATTGACTTCATGGGTTCAGTTCCCTGTCTGAATCCATCTGGGATCTTGTAAACAGGTTCGCTTCCCTGTCTAAAACCATCTGGAATAGACTTCATGGGTTCAGTTCCCTGTCTAAAACCATCTGGGATCTGATGAACGGGTACGGTTCCCTGTCTAAAACCATCTGGAATTGACTTTAAGGGTTCAGTTCCCTGTCTAAAACCATCTGGGATTGACAACATGGGTTCAGTTCCCTGTCTGAAACCTTCTGGGAGATAAAAAGAACTGGGTTCGGTTCCCTGTCTGAAACCATCTGGGATCTGATGAACGGGTTCGGTTCCCTGTCTGAATCCATCTGGGATTGACAACATGGGTTCGGTTCCCTGTCTGAAACCTTCTGGGAGATAAAAAGAACTGGGTTCAGTTCCCTGTCTGAAACCATCTGGCATTGACTTCTCAGGTTCGGTTCCTTGTCTGAAACCCTCTGATAGTTGAGGATCAGAAGGTAGCTCCACTCGTACCCATCCACCAGCTTGGTTCTTCTGAGCAGGAACATCATCAGGAACTGGAGAACAGAAGAACATTTGTACATTTGGCTTTGACGTTTGTATCAATTGCGATAGTTTTATGGTCTGGTTTCCTCACGGTCGTCTTTCAGCCAGTGTCTTCTCTCCATCTCACCAAACCCTTTCCCCAGAGACGCTCTGATGTCAGCTGGAGGAAACAAGAACAATGAGAGTCCTGGTCCTGGTGTGAAGCTCCAGATGTTTGGTGTCGGTGGTTTACGTACCCACTCTCCTGCTCATGTCACTGATGTCACGTTGCACCTGAGCAGGAAACCTGCTGCGATCATCACTGTCTCCAGAGACGAGTCCAGAACCAGAGTCCTGGTCCAGCTGGAGGGTGAACGTCCTCTGGGAACCTGGACGAGCTGCGATCGGGAAAGCTCGGATTCCTGGGAAACGGAAACGTGAATAAGCGCAGGTTAGCGTTCGGGATGCAGGTGGTTTGGTTTTTATCAAAAGCAGAAACCACTTGGAGAACATTCAGGTGTGTCGTTATGACCACGGTTGCTATGGTAACACGCAAACAGGTTAAAAATCTGCGTTGTTCACCGTGGTGACGTGAGTCACATGACAAGTTTGACGTCTGTTGAACGAACGGTCTGAGATTAAAATTACGAGATTAAAAGTCTTGGATTAAGTCCAAACTAAAAACAATAAATTCTTAAAAATCTTTTATTGTTGCTCTGATTTAAATGTATGTATTTGTATGATTTTATGGCTGAAACATTTCTCTAATCTCTAATCTAATCTAATAAATGCTGAGGTTTTCGTGACGAATGATTAACTGTCGTCGTAAAAGTCTTTAATCTCTAATGGTCAAAGGTTGAATTAGGGCTTGGTTGATTATATTATGACAGATTTGTTGCCGTGGCGACAAAATAGGTCAGAAAAATATGGTTAAAAAAATGAATACAAAGTAAAAAAGTATCAGTTTATATGAAAAACAACCTCATTTAAATATATAGACATAATAAAACTATTCATACAAGAGTAAAACAGACATTTTTTACTTCTACATCTGAACTCATTAAATCACTTTATTTAAAAACAACAAAAAAGGTTTATTTAGAGTCAAAAATCACCACAATAATAATAATAATAATAATAATAAAGTTGATTTATATTCTTCACAAATGTCACCAGTTTAGTTTTAAGGTGATAAATGAAGTTTTTCTCACCTGACAGAGTCAAGAACAGCAGCAGCACTGACGTCAGCATCCTGTCAACAACAAACAATCAACAACAAACAATAAGAAGAAGAAGAAGAAAAAGATCAGTTTGAGTCTGCGTCGCTGCTTATTTACCTGAGGTGTGACTGTAAACAGTGAACGACTGTAAACAGTGAACGACGGTGAACGCAGCTCGCAGTCAAACGGCTGCTCATTATAAACAGCCCTGAAGCTCCGCCCCTGAAGCTCCGCCCCCTTCTGATAAAACACTATGACAAACTTTGACCTGAGCCGTTTTACTGATAAATGTGAAATAAATATTTATTACGCTGAACAATGAACAAACAAAGACGTCACAGACGTAATGAACGACTGAACTCAAGAAAAATTAAATTCACATACACATAATAAAACTATAATCGCAATAATCTGCATATTTTATGTTGTGTAAATGTCTTAAGTGTTGTATTTTATCTCTTAATGAGTCTGTTTCTTTTATTTTGACAGGAACAGGAAGCTTTACATGTGTTGTTTTACATTTATTAAGTCAATTCTTATCAAATTTGGTCAAAAGTGTTTTATTTCTGGTTAAATTTCATTTAATTCTTAGTTTAATTTCACAAAGTTGACGCCCGTCATCACTGAAGAGGGTGAGGTCAAAGGTCACGTTGGTCATGTTGATCATTTACATTTCCTCATTTTAATCTTTACTTTATATATCAAGCATCATCATTTAATTTAAATTAATGCATGTTTTAAAATATATATCTTTATATTTAAATATATATTTTAAATATATGTGTGCATTTAATATACATATATATATATATATATATACATCTGTGTATATTTCTTTGTAATTTGAGGATTTAAATTTTCAAAAGTACAAAACAGTTGCATAAATAAATAATGAACAGTTAAATAAGAATATGAAGAGAAATATAAAGTACAACTAACTATATTTTATTTTATTTATTATAATGATATCGCAGTTGTCCTGTTTTACTCTTTTAAACTTTTTTAAAAACGATTAAAACGTGAACATTTTAAAACGTGACTCAGCAAAATCAAGCTAACGTCACCAGGAAGCTAAGCGGCGAAGCCTTCAAAATTAAAAGTTAAAAGAAAACAAAAATAAGGTAAAAAAAGAAAAGAAGAAAAGAAGAAAAACATCTGACATTAACTATATATGTTATCGTAATAAATATATCACTGTTTATTGAAAATTTAATTATTTAGCTATTTAATTTTAGCGCTTTGGCGATTAGCGCTTTTATTTTTTTGAGTCTTGGCCGGATGTTGTAAAAAACCAGCCCGGAAATGGAAGTAAAATACATATCGCGAGACCTCAAACACAACGCGCTGTTGCCATAGGCTGCACGTTACGTTACGTAAGAAGCGCGACGGTGACGACACGTCGATGCTAACACGGGCTAAGTTAGCTCGTGAACTTGCTTTAAAAGTCAAACAGTCGCCGCGTTTCCTTCACAGAGACGCGGAGGAGTCGAGAGGAAAAGACGGACGGACCACTGTGTGTGTGTGGGACTGCGCGTGAGAGACGGAAACACGTAAAGACTTTGTCGTAGAAGAAGAAGAAGAAGAACATTCGTCCCGGAAATGGCTTTAGCGACAGCGCTGCGACGACTGAGCGACGCCGGGTTACGAGGTCTGTGTGGACGGACAGCGGCGCTGCTCACCGCCGGAGCCCGAGCCGGAGCCGGAGCCCGAGCACAGAGGAGCTTCACCGCGGGGACACACGCTCTCAGGTCGGTCACTGTCCTCACACAGAGGCGGAGGGAGGAAGGGAAGGAAAACAGAGCCAAAATGGACGCGTTTGTCCTCAGTTTCTTAAAGTTCACAGACGAAACAAAGTCACTTAAAAAAAACAACTTATGTAACTTTAGAAAAAAGTGTTAAAAATATATATATTATATAGTTATTACAACGTTTTGTAGTTTTTTTTTATTGAACAGTGAAAAATACAAACTCTAATGAGGAAAATGGCTCAGATTGTTAAGTTAAGTATAATATAAACAAAGAATATTTAAGGAAAAATAAATAACAAATACACTAACAATAAATATACTTTAAATAAGGCATTTTAAATTAACAAACTGCAGCAAATATGAGAGATTATACTTTAACACAACGACTAATCTCTTGGGTTATTCTACTTGTTTACATGTTTTTAAGGGACAAAAAAAAAGAAGTGTTTTTTTACCCTGTAATAAAATAACGTTAATAATGAAAAAACATAATCTGATATAATTGTAAAGATGAAACATCATTAATGAATCATTTATAAACACTGTGATACAGCATCAGGAACTATGACATTATGAACATTTACTGGTGACAAAATAACTTAAAAAATGTTGTAAACGACTCAAAAGAGTCATTTAAATGTCTGTTACAACTCTGTCAGACATTTGACCATTTTAGATCAACATAAAAATATGAAAACATGTACGATAATCTAAAAAATAACATTAAAAAGTGAAAGGAGAACAAAAAAAGTGTTGCGTTTGTGACGTCGTTCTTTAGTGAATGTGTGAGAATGTTGTCGTTTTATGAAATAGTTTGTTAAAGTTTCACTCACAAGTTAAACCATTCTTTAGAATGGAATCATGTGTTTTTTAAGAACTATCACCTGTGTTAGAAAATGGTACAAATATAACGAGAACGTTGCTCTGATGATTGTCACTAAAATGTTCCAGAAAACGTCGACGTATTGACAAAAAATTGTCTGAATGATCAAAATCTGACCCGAGTGACTGGAAAAGCTGCTTTAATGTTACACAATATTTACATTATTACCTTAAGAACTTAGTTTTTACTTTTTATTTAGTATATTTGTACTTTGTAACAGATGAATGAATCACATTCTTATCAAACACTGAATCTGAGTGAAATCCCGTCAGTGTCTTTATTTCATGATTCAGACGTCTTCATCAGTGAGAGCAGGATTCTTTGTGTCCTGTTTGTTTGTTTGTCTCATTATCTCCTGACAACAAGACCTTTACACAACCGTTAGCCCAGAGGCCGTCGCTCACCTCAACACTGCAAACGTCCTCAGGATCAACACAAACACACACCAGTGTATCCGCGGGGTCTTAAAAAGTCTTAAATCCAATCATTTGAATTTAAGGCCTTAAAATGTCTTAAATTCTCATAAAATCTCATAAAAAGTCTTAAAAATCTAAATCGAAACGCATTTTATCTCACCGTTAGACAGACTTTTCCAACACTCACTCTCGCACACCAAAGTCCATAGAGAAAACCCTTGATTTTAACATCACAACACACAGGAGTTCACAGGAGTTGTTGATGGAGGCAGCAGCGGATCAACAACTTTAAATAAGTTATTTTTTTGAATTCGGCATTAAATATCCTTCATTCAGACTAACCTCAGTGACTCAAAGTGACCACACGAGGCAGCAGAGGACCAGCAGCTCCTGTGTCCCTGTGAGCTAAAATCACTGATTTTCTCTATGGGCTTTGGTGTGGGAGAGTGAGTGGTTCTTAAGACATCGCAGACTTAAACTGAGTGTTTTAAACATTTGGATTTGATGAAAAATGGTGATTAGAGTCAAACTGCTGATGTGTTTCTCTGCTGTTTTTGTCCGTGTTGGTGTGTAAACACACACAGTCAAGGTGGTCCAGTACACACACACACACACACGTCCTTCAGTGTGTGTTTGTGTGTTTAAGTAGTGTGTGTTTTTGTGTGTCCACTTTGAAGGCTTCTTCCTCTCAGGGACAAACAGTCGCTGTCGTTGCTCAATCGCTGTTGACGCTCAGCTCAGGGTGAAGGTTTGGTCCACGAGGACCGGCCTTAAACTGTCCATCAGTGTGTGTGAGTGTGTGTGTGTGTGTGTGTAGCAGATTATGGAGGATTTTCACTGATCTCAAGTTTCCTTCAAGTTCACTGAGTTTCAGTCATTTTTCTCATATGAGCTGCAGCAGTTAAACAACAGCCGTTCTGTGCTTTTGATTCACTTCTCGTCATCGTTGGACGTCCAGTTCAATAACACGTCTGTCAATATGTCTCCGTTTGTCTTTACCGGACAAAATATACTTCTGACAAATACGAAAACAGCAAAAATGAGACGTCGCAGCAGTTTTAAATCATCAAAAATCACAATATCTGTCCAAAATAATCACGTGTGTGTTTTTTTTTGACCAGGCACCGTCTACAAATGACCACACCTACATCTGTGGTGATTTTAGCTGAAATTGTGGATTAAAAATTACCCCAGAAATGAAGAAAAAGAACGTTATTTTTCAAACGGATGTTGTCGTATTCTGTACGGGAGATAAGTGAAGTCGAAAAATGAAGAATCTGAACATTTGCTTGACCTTTGTTGAAGATTGTTTTAGTTAATGTGTGCTTGTGTCTGCTGATCATTTAAATATTTGAGTTAATATGAGAACACAGTGAGAACAGTGTCTGGTTACCTGTTGTGCTTTAAAAATAAACATAGAGTCATTTATCTGTTTCAGGGTTTGTACAGGTGCTGGAAATCCTTCTGTGGTTTTGGTTCATTCTGTCACTTTAATTGTGATAAAATAGTGAAATAATCCCTTTTTAATGTAAATATTTATTCAGCAGAGTCACCAGGTGCTGGAAAAAGCATTGAAAATGACCTTCAAAGTGCTTGAATGTGACCTTGAGACCGTGTGTGTTTGTTTTTCCAGGTCTGAAAACAAGGTGACGGTTCACTTTGTCAACAGAGACGGAGAAAAGATCACAGTGAAGGGTTCACCTGGAGACTCTCTGCTGGACGTCGTCATCGACCAAGACCTCGACTTTGACGGATACGGTAACGCACGCACACACACACACACACTGACTGTAACGGCTGTACAACACTGTGCTGAATCTGTGTGTGTGTGTAGGAGCGTGTGAGGGAACGTTGGCGTGCTCCACGTGTCACCTGATCTTCGACGAGGACACGTATAAGAAGTTAGGACCGGTCACAGACGAGGAGCTGGACATGTTGGACCTGGCGTACGGACTCACAGACACGTAAGACACACACACACACACACACACACACACACGGTTGAATCGTTTGTTGATAAGTTTGTTGACTTTACTTCTTCATTTAAAGGTGATGTAAGTTTGTTTGAAACTGTCAGAAAGTGAGTTAATATTTAGAATAGTTGAATTCAGTTGAGACCTGAGGCTTTTGAAGTGTTCATCAAACAAACAAACAAACAAACAAACAAAGTGATGCTGTGAGGGGGCGGAGCCTGAAGTGGAAACTTCGATCATTTCACTGTTCCTGTCGTCAAAATGACAATATGATGGTTCAACTCACTGCCTGATTCATATCGTGTATTATTATGACATAAGAATGCAGATATAAATCAAAACAAACTGATTTATTTCATATTTTTCATACTTGAATGTAAAGAAATCAGTTTGGGCTTAAATTAATATACAAAGTAAAGTTGTATCATGTTGAAAAACGCCCAAAAACACTATATTATGTCATAAAAATACTGATAAAATGTCCGAATGTCTTTAAAAATGCTCAAAAAACACTATAATATGTCATAAAAATATAAATAAAACGTGTTGAAAAATGCCCCAAAACACTATATTATGTCATATAAATACAAATAAAATGTCAGAACATCTTTAAAAATGCCCAAAAACACTATAATATGTCATACAAGTACAGACACAATGTCTTGGTGTGTTAGGAAATGCTAAATAAATCCATAGTATGTTAAAAAAAATGTCCAAAACATACTATATTATGTCATAAAAATAAAGATGAAAAATCCAAGAGATGGTAAAATGTTAAAAAATAAAATAAAACAATTTATTCAATATATTTTGTAAAAAAATTACATATTTTTTAAAATGACTAAAGTAACCATGGTAACATGCCTTGTTTTATCTGCCAGGTCTCGTCTGGGTTGCCAGATCTGCCTGAGCAAATCTCTGGAGGGAATCGTGGCCAGAATTCCAGAGAGCGTCGCTGACATCAGACAGACGAGCACAGACGGATCTGTTTAACGCTAACTAACAAACAAGCCCCGCCTCCATGCTAGGTCACAAACAAGCCCCGCCTCCATGCTAGGTCACAAACAAGCCCCGCCTCCATGCTAGGTAACAATCTACCACCGGTACTGCTCTGCTGCCATGGCGACGGGTTTGTTTGTTTGTTTTGTTTTTTTAAACTTGACGACGACAACTAACAAAACAATGATTGTTTTAGAAAATAAATGATGTTTAAGAATAAGAGATATTTATTATTACATCGAAGCTTTTTCTGTTTTTTTTCTCGTTACTTTGTTTTCACGTGCAGTTGTAAAAACATGAAGATGTTGATGTATGTTGAGACTTTAACTGACACCACTCACTGTATTTTATTTTACTACACACACACACACACATATATATAAATATATATATACAACTATATAAATAAGTGAATGTCTGATGTATCCTGGTGTGATCGTACAAACTGAAGAACACACATCCACAAGAATTCAATAAATAACAACAATGATTTTAAAAAATGTATGTGTTTCATGCTGCTTTGTTCACTGATTTTCTCTATGGGCTTTGGTGCAGGGAGAGTGAGTGGTTTATAAACTTCAGTTTCCTTCATTAAATGTTTTTTACATCCTTGAATGATGGTGAATTAAAGAGTTATTTTATCTTTTCCTGGTAGTTTTCATGTGGTTTAAAATTTAAACTCCACTTAAATAAATGGTGAGTGTTTGTCCACCAGAGGGCAGCACTTGTCAGGAGCTGTTACTAATGATATCAGTTCACATCTTCACCAGCAGGGGGCTCAGTGTAACTATAACTATACAATCCACTGATTTACTGTGAAAAATGTCGCAGCGTTACCTTGGCAACAGGTGAGTGACAGCTCGTGTGTTCTTTCCACGTGGGGGCGGAGCCTGAGCCACGCGCGCAGGTGCGTGTGTGTGCGTGTGCGCGTGTGTGTGTGCGTGTGTGTAATTAGAGGGCAGGTGTGGCTTTTTCACTGCACCGTGAAGTCAGAAGATCCTGCTCTCATGTCAAAACACACACACACACTACTTCCGGTTTTCAAAATAAGTGTGGTAAAAGTGAAAAAAAAAATATAACAGAGTAAAATAGATTAACATAATTCAGTCTGCTAATTTAACACACATGAGTTTAATTGATAAAACACACTGTAATTCATGTTATTTGTACTTATTTATTTAAAATAAAAGTGTCTGTAATAATAAAATAATAAATAATAATATTAATAATATTGGTGAAAAAACTCTAAAGATAAACCAGAAGGTTTTTAAAAACTAAATGTAAACATAAACGATGACGTGAAGAACGAGGAGGACATGTTTTATTTTGTAGTTTGGTTCCTGTTTCCTGTCGCTGTGAGGAACTTGACTTGTGCTGCAGCACAAACAGCAGAACCTGCTGCTCCTCGTCATCTTCCCACCTCAGTGACACATTCTTCACTGGAGGACAGGATGATGATGACGAAGAAGAAGAAGAAGAAGAAGAAGAAGAAGGAGAAGACCACCTCCTCCTCCTCCACAGTCCAACACCAGAGACAACAGCAGGACCAGGTCTGTGGATGTGGACTCCAGCAGCAGCAGCAGCAGTGTGGTGGTGAACAGACGGTGTGTCCAGCAGAAACTGATCCAGGAGGTTCAGGATCTTCAGGGTCTTCAGGAGGAACCTCAGAGGAGCTCAGAGTCACAGTCACAGACGGAGAGCAGAGACCATGGACCAAGAGATGAAGATCACTGACAGCATCGAAGACAAAGGTTCTTCATCACACACACACACACACACGCACACACACACACTTGTGTTTTTCTGTCAAATGGAAAAAATCTAGATTTTACCACTAATTTTAATAAGATCATATTTTGAGCTTATTAAAATTATAAAAGTGACCATAACATGACCTTGTGTGTGTGTGTGTGTGCATGCGTGTGTGTGTGTGTGTGCAGGTCTTCTGGAGAGCAGTGTGCGTCTGAAGCCTCATGAAGCTCAGAGTTACAGGAAGAAGGTTCTGTGGGTTTCCTGGTTCTCCATCGTCATCACCATCATCCTCGCTTTCGCTGCGTTCAGTGAGTTCATCTTTAACTCACCACATGTTAACTAGTCCTCATCGTCATGGTTAACTAGTCCTTGTTTAGTAAAACTCACCACAGCTCTTTGCTGAGTGTTTCTATGGACACCAAAGTCACTCACTCTCTCACACCAAAGTCACTCACTCTCTCACACCAGTCACTCACTCTCCCACACCAAAGTCACTCACTCTCTCACACCAAAGTCACTCACTCTCTCACACCAAAGTCACTCACTCTCTCACACCAAAGTCACTCACTCTCTCACACCAAAGTCACTCACTCTCTCACACCAGTCACTCACTCTCCCACACCAAAGTCACTCACTCTCCCACACCAAAGTCACTCACTCTCTCACACCAAAGTCACTCACTCTCTCACACCAGTCACTCACTCTCCCAAACCAAAGTCACTCACTCTCTCACATCAAAGTCACTCACTCTCCCACACCAAAGTCACTCACTCTCCCACACCAAAGTCACTCACTCTCTCACACCAAAGTCACTCACTCTCCCACACCAAAGTCACTCACTCTCCCACACCAAAGTCACTCACTCTCTCGCACCAAAGTCACTCACTCTCTCACACCAAAGTCACTCACTCTCCCACACCAAAGTCACTCACTCTCCCACACCAAAGTCACTCACTCTCTCACACCAAAGTCACTCACTCTCCCACACCAAAGTCACTCACTCTCCCACACCAAAGTCACTCACTCTCCCAAACCAAAGTCCATAGAGTAAACCAGTGATTTTAACATCACAGCACACAGGAGTTCACAGGAGTTGTTGATCCACTGCTGCCTCCATCACTAAGTTACTTCAGTGACACAAAGTGACCACATGAGGCAGCAGAGGACCAGTAGCTCCTGTGTCCCTGTGAGCTAAAATCACTGGTTTTCTCTATGGGCTTTGGTGTGGGAGAGTGAGTGGTTTACAAACTAACAGTGAGATAAAGACGTGAACATGTTCTAAAGACACTTGTCTCTGATGTCTCTGTGTCTTCACAGCTGTCTCCATCATGCGTCACAGTGCGTCAGCGTTTGGTTTCGCTGTAAGTTTCCTCGCTTCACTGCAGTTCAGACAGAGTCCAGTAAACGCTGCAGCTCAGTGAAGTTAAAGTGTTGTTGTTGTTTGTTTGTTGTTGTTCGTCTGCAGTTTGACGCCACGCTGGACGTGTTGTCCTCCATCATCGTGTTGTGGCGCTACAGCAACGCTGCAGCCGTCCACTCTGCACACCGTGAATACATGTAAATATTCACTTTTAAGACTTAAAGTGATGAATCGAGGAGTTGTTTGATTTATAGCATGTTGGAAAACGTGGAAAAAACATGTTCTCATATGAATGTTTGTTATTTTATAATCAGACAAACATGGTATATTCACTCAAAGATGCTTGTTGTGTCTTTGCTCGTTACTTCAGGAGTTCCTCAGGGATCTGTCCTTGGCCCAATAACATTTACATTTATTCACTTTATTATATTTAAGTTATCAAATGTTTCCAGATAATAATATGATTTATTTTGTGTTGTTATTGTTGTTTGTGTGTGTTTTCTTCTCTGCAGAGCCTGCATCATCCTCGGCGTCGTCTTCATCCTGTCGTCCCTGTGCATTCTGGGTAAATCCATCCATGACCTGGCCACCAGGCTTCTGCCTGAAGTGGTGAGAACGATCCCGATAACTTCAGGTTTAACTCGGGTTCATCGAGATAATTCCAGGCTTAAACTCTGAGTTTACCTCTAAATCTTATCTGAAGATGATGGCGATTAATTGACGATTCATCGACGATTCTTTAACGATTCATTATCGATTCATTCACGATTCTTTTTAACGATTCTTTGTCGACTGAGTGATAAATTCTATTTTCAGAAGCGTGAGATTTGTGACATTCTTCAGCTCACACACACATTCTTGCACAGCATGCTTATGAAGGACCGTCATTAACATGATGCATTCTCAGGCCCCTAAACTTAAGCTTAACTTTAGCCTTAAACTAAACTTAATTCTAACCATTAAACCAGGTCTTAACCCACCACAAATAAATATGTTGTGAGGACCAGACAAAATCCTCATAAAGAGACACACACACACGCACACACACACACACACACACACACACACACACACACACACACACACACACACAGATCCTCTTGTTAGAGGTCACACAGAGGTCAAAGTTCACTCAGCTCGTGTCTGTGGAGTTTTAAACACACACACACACAACTGTGAGTTCTTTTAATTTGAGTCATGTTTCTTTCTTACTTTCTTGTCTTTGTGTCTCTGTGTGTTTGTGTCTTTGTGTCTTTGCGTCTCTGCGTCTCAGGACGACTTCCTGTTCAGCGTGTCCATCATCAGTGGTGTGGTTTGCGTGGTCTTGGCTGTGATGAAGTTCATGTTGGGGAAAGTCCTCACGAGTCGAGCTCTCCTCACAGACGGTGCGTCCACTCGTTTGTCTCCTGACCTTTATTATTATTATGATTATTATTATTATGGTCTGTCTGTCTGTAAATGGAGAGAGTCTTTTATTTTGTAGGATTTAACTCTCTGGTGGGAGGAGTCATGGGCTTCTCCATCCTCATCAGTGCTGAGGTGTTCAAGCATGAACCCATGGTGTGGTACCTGGACGGGACAGTAGGGGTCCTCATCGGCCTCGTCATCCTCGCTTATGGAGTCAAGTGAGTGTCATCATTTGACAGGATGATAAATATATATATATATATATATATATATATGTATATATATATACATGTGTATATAAAGATGATATCTCAGTATGTTCTAGAGAATGTCCTTGTCCTTCAGGCTGCTGGTGGACATGGTTCCACGAGTTCGACAAACCAGAAACTACGAGCGCTTTGAGTGACGGACAGAAGAGACAGAGGAGGACGGACTGAGGGACAGTCCCTCACACTGTCTCCACAGACAGTCGCCGTCAGTCCTGCAGCTGCCACTGGAGGCGCCAGTGAGCCCAGGATCCAGGAGGACGACGACTGTGTGAGCGGAGAGAAACGTCTTAGCACTTTGACGTGTTTTATTATGTGACTGTGTGTTTTATTATGATTATGTGACTGTATGTACAATACCTTTGTTTTCAAACTGTTAGTGGAGCCGACATGGTGGAGCTGTGAGCGCCCTCTGCTGGGTGGCAAGGAAAAACTGATTTTAGCCACAAAACAAAAGACCACCTCATAAAGTCTACTTTATTTCACTATAAGACAGATTTGCAGATGCAAACTTCTCCCAAAGATCTTCTATCTCTTTTATGACACATTCATACACATTGACCTCTTGTGCCATCTAGTGGCCGTGCCTGCAACATACATAACAATATTTAAATGTGAACTTTTATGTTTTTAAACGTGTGACATTAAAATTAAATGAAGATTTAATTAAATGGTTGTCTGTGTTTCTATGGAAGTAAATATGCCTGTTTTATTGAATTAGGATTATTGAATTATTATAGTAGTTTTCAGTCACGTGACTTCTCACCCAAAACAAATATGGCGACCGGCACCGGAAACGCCGTTAAACCGGAGTCGGCGTGACCTTCGATTTAAATTCGATTTCACATTAAACACTTTAATTCACATCGTAACGTGAACGAACAGCGGAGGGTTCGAGAATCGGTCTTTACGGTCCTCTGAACAGCGCTACCAGTGGCTGGCAGTGGGAACTGCAGCCCCTCACAGTCCCGTGTCCAGTGACGGCTTTTATTTTGCTTTTATTGAACAGAACATAACCAAACTTACATCATTCACATGAATCAAACTTCATATAAATTGTAATGAAAATACAAAATTATATTAGTAATAAACACAATATCAACAATGAAGTCTCCAGTTTACATTATTATATTTTGTATTGTACAATACAAAATATAATAGTCCTGAAGCAGACAAGAGTTGTAATGCTCAAATTGGCCAGTAGAGGTCTCACTTAGATTACAATTTAGGGATCACTGAGTGTTCACAGTATTAAAGGTTAAGTTGCAATGTTAATATGTTCAATCATGTGTCAAATTAAATAATACAGATTTATTTGTTAGTCTTAGAGAACCAACTTTCTGTATAAATTGATAATTCATTTTTATTTTATTTTATTTTAGCATCAGGACACAGACCAAAAAATGAACTCTTACCGTGAAATTATGACGCTATTCTTGATGAATTAATGTCAAAGTAGAGCAAATTTTAATGCTTAAATATGCAATTTATTCACAAGTTATTACAATCCAACACACTTATTGATGCTAAAAAGTACTATTTCTTTATGATAAATATGTTTTTACGATACTTGTTAAAATAAATAAATAAATAAAATAAAACACAAGTTCCATTTTGGAATACAGTTTTCTTTTACAGATTCATAAACAGACACTTTGATTTGTCAGAATATTTACAAATCCATTACACAGAGACACAGGAGGACAAGATGACATACATGCTCACGTCAAATTAAGTTGTTAGAAAAAAATCATCAAATATTCAAAATGTTTTCTAAAAACGAATAAAACAAATGTTACATAAAATACAACACACGCCCATGTTCCAATGAGTCGATTAAGTTTCAGCTCTAATTAAAACAAGTTTTCTAATTATTATTCGTGCTCGGGCCCTAAAGAAAACAAAGGGGCGGGGTTAGCGACCACAATAATATCGAGAATCGCAGACAACAATTGTGGCACATTTATTTATTTATTTTTCTTCGCGACAGTAAATTTTCACATCATAATCGTGTGAATAATTTCACGTTTTCCGCGGATCGCGAACGTGCAGACGGTCCCTGGCTGGCTGCTGTGCTGGTGGGCGGGGTCAGCGAGCACAGGCTCGAGCCTCACCTTCCACTCAGTCAGTCCGTCCGCTGCTCCGCGCGCACACAGCGACACCTCCGCTACCCTCTCAACCCGGCGAAGGGGCACCGTGTTACCGCCGCACAACGACCACGGAGAGCCGCAGACACTCGCCGCCTTTTCGTGAAGGTAAGGTCGCTTTTGTCACCGTCTCTGGCCGCCGGAACGATAACGGTTTAACACCGCAGCAGTGAGCCCGTGAGTGGGGAGTGGGCGACTTGTCATTGCGGCTGTGTGTGTGTGTGCGCGCGCGCGCGGCTCTCTCTCTGTGTGTGTGTGTGTGGTGGTCGACGTCGTCTCCCCTTTAAAAAGAGGAAAAAAAGCTAAGCTATGCTAACAGCCGTGCTAGCTGCTGTCGCTCTGTTTTAAACGGACGTCTGAGCTCGAGAAGCTAACAATCAATGCTAAGCGTGTGTCCCATTGTTAGTGAACGGCAGCCTTAGCTAGCCCCATTGAACAGGTTGTAACTGTCACTGACGAGCAGCTGCTGCTTATTTTTACACCGTTTGTTGTCAATTTACTTCATTTTCCCCCGAAATATTTACATGTTTTTGTCGTTTTTATTCAGTTATTTCACGATTTGTAATCATTTATTGTCATTATTAATCATTTAAATCTACCAAATTGTCCACACAGATACATTTTCAGCTACAGAAAATGACTCTTTTGTTATGTGGTTGAAAATGTTAAAACATATATTGATGGTGCTCTTAAATGTCTTAAATTTTTGTTATTTTTTGGTAAATGGAGCAAAAACCAAACTCCACACTATGAATATTTAAAATTAGAAAACATGATTTAATTAGGGCTGCAGTTGGAAATGATGATCTACACAAATGTCTTGTTTTTGTTCACAAATCAAAATGATTTCTTAGTTTTATGGAGCAAAGAGACCAGGAAATATTCACCTTTAAGAAGCTGAAACATGATCACGCTTGTTTGAATGAATAAAAGTCAGTTTCTATGCAGATGATACATGATGACGTTTCTCTGATTATGTTCTCTAAAAAAAAAAAAAACATGAAAATATTCATATTTAAGAAAACGAAAAATCAAAACAAACTAGAAAATATACATTAATTTAAAGAACTTGTTTTAGTGTGTAAGCAAACCTACGTTGTCAATTTATTTAGTGCAATTTTTGATATTGGTGCCAAAAACATTTGTGTCACAAATATCACGATATAATTCAGTTAAAATGCAGCCTGTTGTCATTTTTCCAGCCTGTGTGCTGTCATTTATTTATTCTTTCTGTGATAAACACTAGAAGCTGCTGATGTGATTATTGTGTTATTATTATTTATAGTGCAGTGTTGTTGGCGTCTTCTCTGCTGTCAGGTGATGATGATGATGATGATGATGATGGTGATTTCTGATAACTTTATCCTGAGATAAAAGGGAGTGAAAGAAAGACAATAGAATTATGAGTGATGTGTCAGAGGCTCATAAAATGCTTCAAAGTATAAAGAATGAATTAACGTCAACTCTTATTTCTAATATAATCGGAATGTGACTGTCCTGAATTTTTCTTCTCCTTTTCTTCATCTTCTGTCTTCTATGACTTTGCCATATTCTGTCTTCCTTGTCTTCATCTTCTTTGTCTCTTTCTCTTCATCATCGTTCCCTTTTTCTTTGTCATCCATGTCTTCTTTGTGTCCTTCGTCCTTCCTCGTCGTCTACATTGTAGAACTTTCCAGCAGTTATTCAGCGTGTGCAGGGCGATTGTCATCAAAGCAGTCGTCATCAAAGCTTTGATGACCAAAGTGCTTCTTGTATATAGCTAACCCTTTATTTGTTTGTCGTCATCTGTAACTGATCATCAGAACCCGTACGCTTTGTCGGTTTACAACCTGTTAAGTAGTGTATTAAGTAGTGTTTAGAATAAAATCCCTTAAAGACACTCGAGTTGTCCACCATACTTGTTGTGGTCGCCCTTTCCAGAGGGAATCTTTGTCAAAGAACACCACAACAGGCAAGCCATAGCTGAGGGCCAACAGGGCCGTTAAAGGGCTAAAGGGGCCACTGCAACGGAGGAGCCGAGGACAAGAGCTAACGGGACCGTTAAGGGGCAGAAGAAGAAGAAGAAGAAGAAGAAGAACCACAGTTGTGAGTAAAGTAGAGCTGCGTCGACTGCTGGTGAGGAGACCAACAGTCACTGAACAAACTACTAAATACCGAGGTTTACTTTAATTTCGCACTGCACACGCTGGATAACTGCTAGAAAGTTCTACATACATCTTTGTCTTTCTCTTCCTCATCGTTTTTTTACATCTTCGTCCTCTTCTTCGTCTTCCACGTCTTCTTTGTCGTCTTCTTCAGCTCCTTCTTTATCTTCTGTCTTCTACGTATTCAGCTTCTCCTTCGCCTTCCATGTCTTTCCAAGTCTCCTTTGTTGTATTCGTCAGCTTCTCCTACATCTTCTGTGTTCTACGCATTCGGCTTCTTCTTCGCTTTCCTCGTCTTCTACATCTTATATCTTCTTCTTCTCTTCCTCATCGTTTTTAACACCTTTGTCCTCTTATTCGTCTTCCATGTATCCTTTGCCGTCTTCTACGTCTTCTTTGTCGTCTTCCATGTCTTCTTATTCGTCTTCCACGTCTTCTTTGTTGTCTTCCACGTCTTCTCTGTCGTCTTCTTTATCTTCTGTCTTCTTCGTCTTCCATGTCTTCTTTGTCGTCTTCCACGTCTTTTTTGTCTTCTATCATCTACGTATTCAGCTTCTTCTTAGTCTTCCATGTCTTCTTTGTCTTCTTTGTGGTCTTCTTCTACATCGTCTTTATCTTCTGTCTTCTATGTATTCAGCTTCTTCTTCATCTTCCACGTCTTCTTTGTTGTCTTCTTTATCTTCTGTCTTCTTCGTCTTCCACGTCTTTTTTGTCTTCTATCATCTACGTATTCAGCTTCTTCTTCGTCTTCCATGTCTTCTTTTCGTCTTCCACGTCTTCTTTGTCGTCTTCCATGTCTTCTTTTTCGTCTTCCACGTCTTCTTTGTTGTCTTCCACGTCTTCTCTGTCGTCTTCTTTATCTTCTGTCTTCTTCGTCTTCCACGTCTTCTTTGTCGTCTTCCACATCTTTTTGTCTTCTATCATCTACGTATTCAGCTTCTTCTTCTTCTTCTTCCTCGTCTTCCATGTCTTCTTTGTCGTCTTCAGTTCTTCATCTTCTATCATCTACGTATTCAGCTTCTTCCTCGTCTTCCATGTGTCTCTCTTGTTTGTCTCCTCCCTCTCTTTGACAGTCAACAGCTGTTTTAGATGTTGAACATCACAGTGGATCACACATTATTCGCGTCGTTTGTACACGACACTAAAACATCTTTTTTTTACACAGAATAATTCTATTAAACTCACATTCTCGCGCCACATTTTCCCTCCTATAAACAGTTTTACTGGCCCTTTAATTGCCGGCGCTGGTCGTTAAAGGTAACGATGAGAACGCGGAGGCGGAGGAGCCGAGTGTTGGCTAATCTGAAGTGTGCAACACGAGTAGGTTGATGGAATCAGGTTAGAAGCTGCTGATGTGATTAAACCAGCGGTATCAGCGTCTCTTTGTCTTCAGAGACGGATGTGGTGGAGGTGGAGGTGATGGTGGAGGTGATGGTAGGGAGGGGGGGTCAGTGAGCTGAGGCTCAGTGTAGTGAGTGGTCAGAGGTGAGCACTGACCGCTGCCCCCCCCCGGCTTAATAAAGACTTCTTTCACTCACATTTTTAACCACAGACCCTGGGATTATAAATCCTGAGCAAAAGGAGCTTTGCTTCACTGGCAAGAAATCGTTGCAGTATGTGTGTGTGTGTGGACGGACAGTGTGTGTGTGTGTGTGTGTGTGTGTGTGTGGTGGAGGGGGGGGGGTTGTGTTTGTGGGTGGAGAGCCAGCAGAGTCAGTGGAGGGATTGAAGATGGAGGAGAAGTGGGCTGTGGTGATGGATGCCACGCAGGGAAGTGGAACACTCGGCCTTTCTGTGATTAAAGGGCTCCTGTTCTCTCAGTGTACACACACACACACACACACACACACACACACACACACATACACACACACACACACACACACACACACACCTGTCTGTTCTTATTTGTGTGCTCGGTCAGTGTGGTTACTGATCTCAGAAATGTCTAAACGTGATTTAATTTCCAGCCAGAGTCCACGCGCGAAGGAACGCACACACTTAAAGCGACAGAAGCAACACAAGTGCGTTTTGTACGAGGCGTAGTGAGTGTAGTGAGCGCCACCTACTGTCTACAGAGGTTCACCCTCAGTGAAAACATGGCTGTGTGAACAGATTTTAGCCACTAAATGAAGGTCTCTATGAACCACTCACTCTCCCACACCAAAGCCCATAGAGTAAATAAGTGATTTTAGCTCACAGGGACATAGGAGCTGCTGGTCCTCTGCTGCCTCGTGTGGTCACTTTGTGTCACAGAGTTAAGTCTAAATTACATATTTCAAAAGCTGAATTCACTAAAATAATATATTGTACCTTAGTGATGGAGGCAGCAGTGGATCAACAACTCCTGTGAACTCCTGTGTGCTGTGATGTTAAAATCACTGGTTTTCTCTATGGGCTTTGGTGTGGGAGAGTAAGTGGTTTATAAACTTCAGTTTCCTGTAGGAAATGCTTGTTTAATAATAAGATAAAGCGCAAAAAATGGCCTTAAATGGGTGTTTAATTTCTCCCTCACAACAGAAACCACTCACTGTCTCCTTGTGTTTGAGTTGATTAAGAACATTATGTTTTATGTCACTGAGGTTAAAACAAACGGGCAGACTTTTCCACTCCTGAGGCCTTTTTAAAGGGTTTTTAGAGGATTTGGACGTGCATTAAGAGCAGCGGACTTAGGATTAGCTTTATAATTCAGTAAATTCCACACACAGGCTGTGGATTTAGTGGAGTTTCATCGTCAAAATGTGAACATTTAAAAATACATGTTGGCGTGTTTCAGCCGTGAAAACAAGCCGTGGCACTCGACGTGAATGTATTTGTTAGATTTATCTTGATAAATGTAAGATTGTTGGTGCACGTTTGAGGAAAAGATGACGAGTTTTATCTGTTTTCGGCACAAACGCAGAACGTTTGTTTCTCTAATATATTTATGAAGTCTTCTTGTGTCCAGACTCTTTCAAAACAAGGACAGTGATGTGAGACTCAGCATGTTTTTCCTCCTCCTGTGTGAAAGTGCTGATGTGATTCCTGTTGGTGACAGTGAGAGGTTCACTGACTCTCAGTAGCGTCTGCTCTTTCCAAGGACGACTGCATTTCCAGGCCGGTCCTGGCGGAGGTCAGAGGTCAGAGGTCAAGCTCGGCCTCTTCTCGTCCATGAGCAGTCGATGCACAGCACAGATAGACCTTTTCTTAAGAGTTATTGTGGAATTTAAACCTTTTATTCTTGTTTTAGGAACACGGTGATAATACAAATCTCACTTCAGTGGCAGTTTTCAGCCGTTTATACTGTTTTTGTGAACATTATATGTTGAAATTATAGCAGTTATATATAAAAATACAAAACAAGATATTCACTTTGTACTCAGACATCTGTTTATTCTTCATTTATTCATATGTGGCACAAAGCTGAGCCGATTATTCAAATGATAACAGTTAGATGAAAGGCAAGGTGTTTATTGTAATCTCGGGCTCAGCGAGATCTCTGAAAAAACCCGGTCCGGTTACGTAAACAGCGGTTCTCCTGAACAGCAGATCCTCCTGCTCCGGGCACTAGTCCGGGCACATCCTGGTTGCGTACATTGAACCGCAGAAGAAGAATAACGTCCGTTGTGGAGGTGTTTCACGAGCGACAGTGTCTTCTGACTCTGGGTCTGACTCCGGGTCAAAGGTCGTCAAAGGGACTGAGGCGGGGAGTCGTGAAGAAGCTATTTTTAAACTCTGTTAAAACAATGTTTTGATAATGAGGAGCAGTGCATCCACCGTTCCAGAGGGGGGAGCTGCGCTTCTGAGAGCAGGTGTTGTGCTGATTATGTCACTTCCGGGTATTGGCCAATCACAAGACTCTGTCTTCTGGGGGTCAGAGTTCAGTCTGAAATATCGTGGCTGAGGACAGCATCAGTAAGGAGAGATTTCTATTGGCTCGTTTACAGCAACTAGGAGGTTTTTGAGCATAAAAACAAGTTAATGTATGTAAGTAGACCTCCATAACTAACATAGCAACAGGACCACTCTATGTGACCTTTAAAAGTCCTTTGTTTCCATCTACTTCAGTGACACAAAGTGACCACACGAGGCAGCAGTAGACCTCCTGTGTCCCTGTGAGCTAAAATCCCTGATTTCCTCTATGGGCTTTGGTGTGGGAGAGTGAGTGGTTTACAAACTTCAGTTTCTTTGTTGGAAAACGACTCGGTAACGACAAGATAATGATGTGAAAACATTCTGAAGATATTACAGACTTTTTTACGTCTTCTGTTGATATTATAACACATTTGACCTTCGTCTGGTGATCAATCGTGGAATCGTCCCAGCGAAGAGAACACTAACATTGATTTAATGAAGAGCAGGGAGCGTGCACGTCACCACATACTCCACATATCTGCTTACACACTGCACACAGTCTGGTGAGGTGGTCAAGCTGCTCCTCTGGAGGCTCTGATGAATAATGGAGAGAGGCGGGGCTTAAGTGAAGGAGTGCATTAAGATGCAGGGTCACACTGGTCTCCATGGCAGCAGCAGGGACACAGCATCAGCGTCAGGATCAGCTCAGAGATGATGACACGCGTCACTTCCACCTCCTCGGAAAATAGCTTCACAACTTTCTTTTGTTTACATTCCACGTTACGTCGCCTCTCAACAGGAAGTCGGTGTCACGTGACGGCCTCTTTATTAGCGTTTGGAGGTCTTAGCTAACGCTAAACCGACACTTTCAGCACACAAGATGCACTTTACTTGGGGTGGGGGAAAAAATCACATAGGAATCACGATTCTAATCATCCACGATTCTGAATCGATTCATAAACTTCATTCACTATTTTGAAAAAACACACAAAACACCAGTTTGTGTTATTTGTGTACATTTTATTTTTGTAACTTCTGGTAGAAAAAAGAAGCTAGCATAAGCTTTTATTTATGCTAGTTATTTTGTTGTACAGTAAGTAAGTTTTTATTTGTTTTGAATGCAAATGTTTGCCTTTGTGTGATCACATGATCACATTATCTTATACAAACTGGATTGTTTTGATGCCATAATTTGCCTTAACACACTATGCATTGTATCAATTTTTGAGCCGAGAATCGTTTGAATCGAATCATGACTCTAAGAATCGGATTAGAATCGAATCGTGAGCCACCCAAAGATTCACATCCCTACACTTTACTGTTATTTTATTCACCGTTTATTCTTGTCTTAGTTATTTTCATGATCTAATCATTAGGTATTTGTTCCAAAGAAGTCCTAAAATGCAAAAAAAAAAGTTTTTCTGCTTTTCCGATATCTTTCCAAGCCTAAAAAGTAAGAAACGACACATTTAAAGGTACAGCGCGTCTCTTGATACGTCTCGTCTCAACTCTTCTGAGCTGGATTGTCGGGCGTAAACGTGACCGTCGCGTTGACGCCGCGTCTTTCCCTCAGACTCCGCTCTCCTGCCCAATGAACCTCTATCACTTCCTGTTTGCTGTGTACCGTGACCGTGCAGGTCGCTATGACGCTCTCAGTGACCTAAAACTGTGATGTTTTTCGGGCGTCTTCTCTCTGCCTCTCCTGACCGTGTTTGTCCACATGTATTTGACATTTCTTGACTTGGATTGTTTGTTTTCTAGCTGCCGCTGCAGCACAGCTCTGGCTGTTCAAGCTCAGCTATATGGAAGCTTATTTAAAAAGAAATAGAGACGTTATCCATAATTGATGGGCAAAGCTACATCTTGAGCATATTTCTCTGCTCTGTAGTTATACAACAATCTCTCAGGCTGTATATTATTTAAGTTTTTCTACCTGAAGTCGCCCTTTTCCTCCCTGAGCTTCACTGTTCGTCCGTTGATGAGATGGACGGCGTTGACCTCGCTCTGCCATCTGGAGCGTTTGTCTATGATATAAAACAAGGGCAAAGGCTGGAACCATATCAGAGCCCCAGATGATTAATTTGACAGTGATGCAGTGATATCGTCGTTTAAATCCTCAGGATTTTCCCCCGGGAGAATAAAGAAGTTCATGAACCACAGCAGAGGAATAATACATACATTTAGTCAGAAGATTATAATCTAATCTGAGCAAAAAACTAGGAAACGGAAGGCTCACGTGATAGAATATGCATCATCCTGTGAGATCTTCACTGTTATGACTGCAAACTAAACTTTATGCCATATGTAAGAATGTGGCCAAAAACAGTTACTACACTCAAATTCAATATACCGAGGTCTTTTAGTTTTTGCTTTCTCCGCTATTGTAGCTCAGACATAACTGGCAACCCGTGGTACACGCCAAAACATGATTTCAAAACAAAAACATGATTTGCGATCTGAAAAAGATTTTTTTATGCCAATATTTTGTCTGTATTGTTGTTGTTGGTGAGTTCGTATTGTATGTTTGTTAAATGAACATTATTCCTGGTCCTCTGTGACATATTAGGAGGATTTAATAGCCAACATGTTCACGTCTTTATCTCACTGTTATGACCCTATGTCACTTTGTTAACCACTCACTCTCCCACACCAAAACCCATAGAGAAAATCAGTGATTTTTAGCTCACAGGGACACAGGAGCTGCTGGTCTACTGCTGCCTCGTGTGTTCACTTTGTGTCACTGAGGTATGCGGTGCTTTATCGGTCTCTTATAGCGACCGTCATAGATGTCTTCTCAGTTTTCTCTTATGTTGTTGTTGACCTCGTCGTCTAATTCCTTCTCATTGACTTTTTTGTGCTCCTCAAACATCATCAGCTGCTAAAGATTTAGCTGCTGTTTTCATTTATATGCAGAAAATAAAGTGCTCTCCGTGTTAAAGCTGTAAAACTGGTGAAGTGGTTTCAGGATGAAGATCATACAGTTATCTGCTACAGTTATCTGCTACAGTTATATGACAGGGAACACATTTCCCTGTCATTTCCTTGTTGTTGGTGTGTGTGTATCTGTGCTGCGGCGTGTTTGATGATTCACTTTTCAGCTGAAATTCCAGCTCTTTCATCGCCGCCGTTGTCCTGGACAGGAAGTCGTCCTCTGGAGTGACTTCTGGGGGGACGACGCTCGGTTTCTCTCGGGGCTTGAATGAGTCGATTGTTTCTGTCCTCGTGGGTTTTTTTTTTCTTTTTAATGTGCTGATGAAAAAGAAACCTTCAGCAGGTTGTTTCGTTATCATCTCCCGTTGCCGAGGATAAACTTTAGCTGGCTGTCAACGCGCTGGAGTTTGACTGGGAGCCAGAGGGCGTCGTGCCAGACAAACGAAGGGTCCTGAATTAGAGCAGGAGGTAACTGAGAGGACGTGTTAGCACCGACACGCAAGGTTACAAGAGATTCAGCTGTAAATGTGACCTGGTTTTAGCTCGTTTTTATTAGTTTCAGTGTTCGTTTTTTGTAATATTATGAAATTGGATTTAAAATATCGATTTGATCATTCAAAAAGATTGTATTTTATTGTATGAAAATGCACTTGTTCTTTGCACCGTGGTTTTTTTTGTTTGTGGGTGAGTTTTGGAGCGACAGCTCAATTGACCGCAGCTATCCAACGTTTATAATCTGACAAACGTAAGATATGTTTACAGTTATTTTGTCATATGTGGACGGGGGAAAACCTGGAGAGTGAGTTCCAGACGGACAGTGACTCCAAAATCCAAGCCCAGGACACATCAGGGAGAGAAAAGGTGTTCAAGTGCACTTTGCTTCTTAAAAAGCCTGATATTCATTCTCTATTTGTAACTTTCTTGTTGGGTCTGTGGTTTCATGAGTCAGCAGAAATACAGAAGCCTCTCATCTCTTTGTTTGCTCAGACCTGGAATCTTTGGTTTTCTTCCGTCTTCAGTTTAAAAAAATGCAAATTCATCTCTAATTTCATAACTTCATTTACTTCCTCCTTTGTGTGGAGAGAGGAAATCTGTGCAGCTCTCAAGCTGTTGGGCAGAGGCGTGAAGCAATCTGCAGCCTGATGACATCAGATGTCGTAAATCGCCACCTACCATGTTATTTATCAGAGAGAACGTCGGCTCATCTCAACATGGACACTCGCTCTGCTCTGATTTATCCAAAAATAATCCATTATTAATATTAAAAATCTCTCTTAAATCCGTACGACAGAGAAATCATTCAAACTGAATCAGTTAAGAACGTCATCATTAGTATTTTTCAGTTTTGCGTCATTTTTCTTTAGTGTGGACAAACTGCTTTAGTGTGGTTGAATTCATCAAGATTTATTTTGAAAACGGCATTGTGAAACTGAGACTCTTATTTTGAAATGTCAGGGTTGTGTTTTCATGATGAGACAAATGGAAACTGAGATCGTGTCTCGTCATAAAGCGGACGTTTACGTTGAAGACGGGTTTGAGTTGACCTTTATTTTGAAAATGATTTAGTGTGGATGAATTCGAGTTGACCTTTATTTTGAAAATTATTTAGCGTTTACTTTGGATACTGCAGGGTTGTGCTTCAGTGCTTTAATTCAAGTGTGCCAGAACAGTTGACGCATCATTTTTTTATATTGGAAATACTGTCTGTATATATACATAAACACACACACATATATATATATATATATACATACACACACATACATACATACACGCATACATACATACATACATACATACATACACACATATATATACATACACACACATGTATATACATACATACACACACATATATATAAACATACACACACATATATATAAATACATACACACACATATATATATATATACATACATACACATATATATACATACACACACATATATATATATATACATATATACATACATATACACACTCATATATATACTTACACACACACATATATATATATACACATACATATACACACGCATATATATACATACACACACATATATATATATATATATATATATATATATATACATAATATATATACATATACATACTGCATGTCAGTGCAGTGCACAGACCATAGAAAAACCATGTGGGTCGACCTCTAATATCTTCTCATGCTTCTTTGCATCCATTGTGGTGTTGGAGGGTTCTGACCTGGTTTGTAAGAACATTATGAAGCTGCAGCTCAGGAGCAAGGCAGCAGCAGCAGTGGCGTCTTCCCTCTGCTCTGCCTCACAGAGCGTCACAGCAGCAGCAGCAGAATGCAGATGAGCGAAGAAGAAGAAGAAGAACATCTAATCTATTCTCTGCTTTATCTCTCCTGCTTTGCCCTGATTGCAGTGTTTCAGTCGTCGATGTTGTTGTTGTTGCCTAAAGCCAGGGGTAATAATTTAGCTGTGTGTGTATATAGATCGCCTCAAGGTCGGTTTAGACTTGATGAACTATTTAACGGCTCCACCAGTGCTGCAGAGCCGCTCGGCTTTTTACACCACGGGCAAACAACGCTGGAGGGTCGGGGCCAAATGTGTTGATACTGGCTCAATCAGCAGGGAGGAGAGCGAGCCGAGGAAAACGGCGTATTACACTTTAATGTGTGCATTAATCAGCCTGCTCACAGCGCAGCGAGCAGCAAGTGTGTTTAATGAGCAGAAACGTTGAATAAGCACCAGAGTTAGTCGTGATCTGAGGCCGATCAGAGGAGCATCAGTGTCGTCGGCCGCAGAAAAGCTGCTCAAAATGATGTCAAAGAAAACATGAAATATAACATCTGCAGATATGACAACCAGCAGTGTTTACACTAAAAACAATTCAATAACAAAATATAAGAAGTTTTCACATTTTGACGTGGGTTTTAAATTTAATGTGGATGAAGGGAAACTGAGACTTTTACTTTGAAAACTGCGTGGATTGTGTTTCAGTGTGGCTGAACAGAAACTGAGACTTTTACTTTAAAAAAACTGCAGGGATTGTGTTTCACTGTGGAGGAACAGAAACTGAGACTTTTACTTTGAAAACTGCGTGGATTGTGTTTCAGTGTGGATGAACAGAAACTGAGACTTTTACTTTGAAAACTGCGTGGATTGTGTTTCAGTGTGGCTGAACAGAAACTGAGACTTTTACTTTGAAAACTGCGTGGATTGTGTTTCAGTGTGGCTGAACAGAAACTGAGACTTTTACTTTGAAAACTGCGTGGATTGTGTTTCAGTGTGGATGAACAGAAACTGAGACTTTTACTTTGAAAACTGCGTGGATTGTGTTTCAGTGTGGCTGAACAGAAACTGAGACTTTTACTTTGAAAACTGCGGGGATTGTGTTTCACTGTGGAGGAACAGAAACTGAGACTTTTACTTTGAAAACTATGGAGATTGTGTATTAGTGTGGAGGAACAGAAACTGAGACTTTTACTTTGAAAACTGCAGGGATTGTGTTTCACTGTGGAGGAACAGAAACTGAGACTTTTACTTTGAAAACTATGGAGATTGTGTTTCAGTGTGGAGGAACAGAAACTGAGACTTTTACTTTGAAAACTGCTGGGATTGTGTTGAGACTTTTACTTTGAAAACTGCAGGGGTTGTGTTTCAGTGTGGAGGAACAGAAACCACAGTCTCTTCCTGATTGGCTTGTACTGTTTCCTGTTGCTTAGCAACCATCTACAAGTGACAAAAAACAGAAGTTAAAGACGGAAGAAGAATTCCAGCTTTTCCTCTGACGTGGAATATTTCCTCCCGTTGGTTTTGGGAGCAGGAGAAAGTGGATAAAGGGTAGATCATGAGGGCTGGTGTTGTGGGTGTTGTCAGTGAAGAAGATGGATTGTGGCCTCTGTAAATGTTTAGATTTGCACTGAAGTGTAAACACTGGTGCATAAATGAATCCCCTGCAGCTGCATCACTCATAAATGTCACTGCGTCTCTTCCAGGAACTGGAGGAGCTTTTATTCTCTGTTTTGTTTAGTTAGAAGTTGCAGAAATATTTAGTTTAATGTTCAGTCAGGTTTGATTTGTGTTTGAAGAGCAGATTTATGTATATATAAATATATATATATAACCCTATATAACACAAAGTCAGTATTCTGTTGTAACAGTATTTACCTACGACGATCCTTCTATGTCAATGTTGGTTTGGTCCAGTGACGACACACTGCAGCTCTGTGCACTAAAGTCACATTTCAGGTTTTTTTTCACAGTTACTGACTCATGATCAGCATCACGGAGGATTGGCCGCTAAACAAAGTCCTCTTTAGTTAAATCTGCTCAGACGCAAGTCCAAAGTATCTGAAGAATGTGTTCAGTGCTTTATTTCATTGTTGGACAGACTTTTCCTTGTGTAAACTGAAGTTTGTAAACCACTCACTCTCCCACACCAAAGTCCATAGAGTAAACCAGTGATTTTAACATCACAGCACACAGGAGTTAACAGGAGTTGTTGATCCACTGCTGCCTCCATCACTAACTTACAATGTCTTGTTTTGGTAATTCGGCTTTTAAAACCCTGCATTTTGATTTACCTTAGTGACACAAAGTGACCACACAAGGCAGCAGTAGACCAGCAGCTCCTGTGTGAGTGGTTTACAAACTTCAGTTCAAATGCCTGATTTTGTCAAATTTGGGGTTTGAAATCCTTTGTTCAGATTGACCTCTGTGACCTTTTAAAGTCCAGTTCTCGCTCAGATCACTTGTTTTACTGAAGAGCTGCTGTGTTATTGGGATTCAGTGAACAACAAACGATGAGTCAAACTCTGGTGTTGGATGACGTCCCCAGTGTCTCACTGTGAGACGACGTGTCAGAAATGTTCTATAAAAAGAAGGTGGTACAATGGTGCGACGACCACACCTCAGAACCTGAGGGAGGGGTCGACCGTCCTCACCTTCTGTCTGTGTGTGATAACATCGTCTGTTATGGTCTCATTCACAGCCATCGTCAGTGTTTTAACACGTGACATAGAGCAGTAACACGGAGACGTCCTCACTGTCATTGTAGGAGTCAATGTGGGGGTTGGTTTGGGTGGTTAGTGCAGGATTACTTGTTAGATTGTGATTTGTAAATAGTTATCGTCAACTGTTGGCCTTAAAGGTGAAGTAAGTAGTTTATAGTGCCATCTGGAGGAGAGGCTGAAATTTACAACAAAGAACTGCTCCTCTGCTCACCCCCTCCCTTCCCTGAGCGCTACGGTGTCCTCAGACGGTCAAATTTCGTCCTCGTCGTCTTTCTCCGTGTCAGCAGATGAGGTTCGTGAGGTGAGGGAGAGGGCGAGGGAGAGGGAGAGGGAGAGTGAGAAGGAGAGGGAGAGAAGAGGGAGAGGGAGAGGGCGAAGAAGAGGGCGAAGGAGAGGGAGAGGGTGAGGGAGAGGGAGAGGGCGAAGAAGAGGGCGAAGGAGAGGATGAGGGAGAGGGCGAAGAAGAGGGAGAGGGCGAAGGAGAGGATGAGGGAGAGGGCGAAGAAGAGGGAGAGGGCGAAGAAGAGGGAGAGGGCGAGGGAGAGAGGGCGAAGAAGAGGGAGAGGGCGAGGGAGAGGGCGAGGGAGAGGGTGAGGGAGAGGGAGAGAGGGCGAAGGAGAGGATGAGGGAGAGGGCGAAGAAGAGGGAGAGGGCGAGGGAGAGAGGGCGAGGGAGAGGGCGAGGGAGAGGGTGAGGGCGAGAGAGAGGGAGAGGGCGAGGGAGAGGGCGAAGGAGAGGGCGAGAGAGAGGGAGAGGGCGAGGGAGAGGGCGAAGGAGAGGGCGAGAGAGAGGGAGAGGGCGAGAGAGAGGGAGAGGGCGAAGGAGAGGGAGAGGGCGAGAGAGAGGGCGAAGGAGAGGGAGAGGCGAAGGAGAGGGAGAGGGAGAGGGCGAAGGAGAGGGAGATGGCGAAGGAGAGGGAGAGGGCGAGAGAGAGGGAGAGGGCGAGAGAGAGAGAGAGGGAGAGGGCGAAGGAGAGGGAGAGGGCGAAGGAGAGGATGAGGGAGAGGGCGAAGGAGAGGAAGAGGGCGAGAGAGAGGGAGAGGGAGAGGGCGAAGGAGAGGGAGATGGCGAAGGAGAGGGAGAGGGCGAGAGAGAGGGAGAGGGCGAGAGAGAGGGAGAGGGCGAGAGAGAGGGAGAGGGCGAAGGAGAGGGAGAGGGCGAAGGAGAGGGAGAGGGAGAGGGCGAGAGAGAGGGCGAAGGAGAGGGAGAGTGAGAGGGCAAGAGAGAGGGAGAGGCAGAGGGCGAGGGAGAGGGAGACGAAGCGTAGAGAGAGGAGGCGGGACTTCCTCTACAAGTAAAGCGACGCTTGATTTGTTCTCTCGCGTTTGTCCTTACAGGCTCCGGTAGAAACATGGCGTCTCTCTGCTAACAGTGACTATGCAACCGCGGCCCGCGACCATGTTATTTTACATGACTTTTTGAAACACTACGAAAATGAAACAACAACTATTAAACAGTGACTAACCCGCTCACCTCTCTCTGTCTTCAGGATGAACTCGGTCACTCCTGGTCCACTCAGCTGCTCCTGAACCTGAACCATGGCTCAGAGACAGACATCATGCTTCTGAGGCCGCCTGACAAACACCACCACACCTACAGTCAGTGAGGTCACCATGCCTCGCCTGCCTCCCTGATTCCCTTCTACAGCCTCTCCACTCAGTGCCACATCACCCACCCCCCCCCCCCCCCCTTTGTAACGTCACCATGGCGACCCCCTTCCTGTGGAAGCTGTCCTCCCAGAAGCTGGGCTTCTTCCTGGTCAGCTTCGGCTTCATCTGGGGCATGATGCTGCTGCACTTCACCATCCAGCAGAGGGCGAGCCACGAGAACAGCGCCGTGCTGCGTCAGCAGATCCTCGACCTCAGCAAGCGATACATCAAAGCTCTGGCCGAGGAGAACCAGAGCGTCATGGACGGGCCCTACGTCGGTACCATGACGGCTTATGGTGAGTAGACCAGGCTGCAGGGTGTTTTCAGATCATAGACCTGTGCTCCTCCATGGGCCAGGAGGAGGAGGAGGAGGAGGAGGAGGAGGAGGAGGAGGAGGAGGAGGAGGAGGAGGAGGAGGAGGAGGAGGCTTCATTAGGAACATGAGATTAGAATTGATCTCTCAGGCTCTGAGAAACCAGAGGATAAATCAGAACTCCTGCAGGTTAAATCATCTCTGAGAGAAGCTGCAGCATGTGAGGAGGAGAACAGTGAGGAGAACAGTGAAGAGAACAGTGAGGAGGAGAACAGTGAGGAGGAGAACAGTGAAGAGAACAGTGAGGAGGAGAACAGTGAGGAGGAGAAGAGTGAGGAGGAGAAGAGTGAGGAGAACAGTGAGGAGAACAGTGAACATCACTAACTTACTACTAACTTACAATGTCTTATTTTGGTAATTTGGCTTTTAAAAATCCTGCATTTTGATTAACCTCAGTGACACAAAGTGACCACACGAGGCAGCAGTAGACCAGCAGCTCCTGTGTCCCTGTGAGCTAAAATCACTGATTTTCTCTATGGACTTTGGTGTGGGAGACTGAGTGGTCTCCTGTTGTTAAAGTAAAGAAACATTAGTGAAACATTAGTGAAACATTAGTGAAACGTTGCATCGACACAAACTCACCATTTTAATAACAGACCAAGTCAAGTTCCCGTGGTCACATCATTCATTCAGTACAAACTCCATTGACTGTAAAGTATGTGATTGTTGTGTTTCCAGGAAAACGTCGTCCTGTCTGGTTTGTTTTGCTGCATTTTTTCAAAGTGATTTTCACAGTCAGAGCAGATCAGTCGTCCACCGTCACATCAACATGTGACGAGCTGGATTAGATCCTGAGTCTGCACCAGGCTGCACGCTTCCTGTGGTTAGCTCATCCGACCACGATTTGTCATGATATGTTTTGTTAATCGAGTTTGGTCGGAAACAGGGTTTTTCCTCCATAAATGTCTCCTGAAGGCCTCTTAGTGGAAGGAAGCCTGTTGATAAGAGTGAAACGTGTGATCGAGTTAAAGCAGAAGTCTGACGTGAGGAGGACGTGATCCATCCTGAAAGTGATCCCTGACAAATCCACCTGACACTTGTTCTCAGGGAGTTTCTCTGAGCTCCGGCTGATCCTCTCCATCCTCTGCAGAGGCCAAGGTCGCCGTGTCCTCCTCCTCCTCCTTTGTGTTAAACAGACATGGAGACGCTCCACATGATACTATTCAGCAGTGATGGCTCAGGTTTTTACTCTTCATTGTGATTGTACGAGGTCACGACATATCAGCTGTGTGTGGAGCTCCTTGTGGACAACATGGCTGCCAGCCAGGGACACGGAGGACTTAAGAAGAATATGTTCTGCTCCTTTATCTCACCGTCAAACAGGAAACTCAAGTTTCTGTCACGTTTTAACCCGCTCACTCTGCCACACCAATGTCCATAGAGGAAATCATCGATTTATCTTCGCAGCACACAGGAGTTGTTGATCCACTGCTGCCTCCATCACCAAGTTCAAATGAGTTGTTTTTCTGAATCTTAATTCATATTTATTTAAGTGACACAAAGTGACCACACGAGGCAGCAGTAGACCAGCAGCTCCTGTGTCCCTGTGATGTTAAAATCACTGATTTTCTCTATGAGGTTTGGTGTGGGAGAGTGAGAGGCTCAGAAATTGAGTTGAGCTGATGCACATGTTCAGGCTGCAGCTCATCATTATTTTCATCATTGATGAGTTGTTGGTCCATATGAAATGTCTTGTCCACAAACCAATTATTACTAATATTCACATTTAAGAAGCTGAAGAATCTGATCACAAAAACAGTTAACGATGAATCTAAATCTCCTGAATGTCCTCGTCTTCACTTCCTCTGTTCAGAAACACTGAGACAGGTTAGCAAAGCGTCCCCGGGTGTGTTATTACTCACCTGGTTACCGTAGCAGCACAGTTAGTCAACACTGTGGTGAGTCCTGTCTTTGGACACGAGGGACAACAGTCTGTTCATCAACAGAATCAGGATGGATTCAAGTTATATCACCCTTTAAATGGAGATTTTGCTGTCGAGGCTGCTGCTCCAAACCTGTCCCTGTCCCCGTCCATGTCCATGTACATGTACATGTACATGTCCCCGTCCCCGTCCTCATAGATTAGATTAGATTAATTGTTAACTGTCCTCGTTCCTGTCCTCGTTCCTCTCCTCATCACTGTCCCGTCCTCCTCCTTGTCCTTGTCCTTGTCCTTGTCCTTGTCCTTGTCCCTGTCCTCGTCTCCGTCCTCGTTCCCGTCCTCGTTCCCGTCCTCGTCCCCGCCCCTGTCCCCGTACCCGTCCTCCTCGTCCCCGTCCTCCTCGTCCCCGTCCTCCTCGTCCATGTCTTCGTCCCCGTCCCTGTCCTCCTAGTCCCCGTCCCTGTCCTCCTAGTCCCCGTCCTCCTCGTCCCCGTCCCCGTCCTCCTAGTCCTCGTCCCCGTCCCTGTCCTCCTAGTCCCCGTCCCTGTCCTCCTAGTCCCCGTCCTCCTCGTCCCCGTCCCCGTCCTCCTAGTCCTCGTCCCCGTCCCTGTCCTCGGAGTTGTTGATCCACTGCTGCCTCCATCACTAACTTACAATGTCGACACTTTTTGATTTCGGCTTTTGAAATATTTAATTTAGACTTAACTTCAGTTACACAAAGTGACCACACGAGGCAGCAGAGGACCAGCAGCTCCTGTAACTCCAAGTGGTAAAATCACTGATTTTCTCTATGGGCTTTGGTGTAGGAGAGTGAGTGGTTTACAAACTTCAGTTTCCTGTCTCACAGTGAGATAAAGACGTGAACGTGTTCTTCAGACACAGTAGATGGAGATAGTCTTTTGTCCTTTGTCATTAAGCTCACCTCCCAGCGCTCTTTTCCTTGCAGACTTGAAGAAGACCCTGGCAGTGCTGCTGGACAACATCATGCTGCGGCTGGGTAAACTGGAGTCAAAGGTGGAGAACATCTACAACGGCACCGCGGGAAACCTGACCAACGGCATCGGCACAGCCACGCCCAGCGCCACCAACCCGGAGAAGGTCAACGTAGCAGGTGAGATCGTCAGAGGCTTTGAAAAGTGACTTCATTTGTTCTGTGGAGCAAAGAAACATGAACATGTTCACGTTGAAGAAGCTGGAAAATCACTCAAACTTGTATTTAAAGCCGGACAATGTCACAAAGAATCCTTTTTGAGCATTCATGTATTTATTCAAGTCAACGACAGACGTTCGCTGCTTGAGTTTTGTGGAGAAAGTTGACGCAGAGAGAAGTTGAATAAGAAGTTAAAGTGTCTCATAAAGGACGACGTTGCAGAGAGTTGTGAGCGGTTGACAGGACCAGACCACATCCTTGGACTTAATTCAGATCAGGCTCAGTGCTCACGCTGCGTAACCTCTTTTTATTACTTTTCATTGATTTTCCTGCCAACGTTGAGATGATGGATTGAGGCGCGCTGACGGAGCGAGGTTTATCTGAGGTGGTGCTTTATCTGGACTTCTGCTGCCGCCGTCTTTGTCTTCTCTTTGTCTTCAGGACTCGATACTTTGTTTTTCTTCAGCTCACAAAAAGCAAATCTCACACACACGATAAGTGGAAACTGGTTAAAAAGACGTCATCAGCAGATGAATGTTGTTTGTTTTTCTCTCTGAAGAAACTCATGTGTTCTTCAGATTTAAACAAAGAACAGAATATTAATAAAGCTTTTCCAGTTGAAATTAATCAACTTTAAATCAGTTATTTTGATTGAAATGATAAAATTCAGTCAGTTATTTTGTTTGAAATGATTAGAAATGGATTTAAAGAGTCAGTTAATTTAACCCGAATGATAAATAGGTCGACTTTGAAGCTTCTCAAATCTATGTTGTTTTCTTCTTTTTGAACGATGAATATAAATGAATATAAATGAATATCTCAAGGTGTTTTTGCCGCCTTTTGTCAGAGAGAATAACTTCATTTTAATAAGAGAGTTCATTAAATAATGAGTGGCTCATAAAACAGGAAGATCTCTGGAAATGGGCGGCGGCCCAGTTTAATTTTCATGTGATTTTGGCTCCTCCCACTTGAATAAAAATACGTTATTAAGAAAAAGCGTAGTGGTTCAAACACGTTTAATCACTATTTCCTTCTGTAGTTTCCTCAGGTTTAAATATGGCCACAGCAGACCAGACATTGATGTCATAAATAAAAAGTGCCTGGATTAGGATTAGTGTCATCATAAATAGAGTCAAAGTTTGTGTTGATCACAAACTGAGAGCCCCCAGCACTTCAGTGGAGCCTGACTCCTGTCATGGAGGGAGGAAGTGGGTGAATGAATGAGTGAGTGAATAAATGAATGGGTGAGTGAGTGTGTGAGTGCTCCTCCTTGACTCTAAGGCAATTACAGAGATAAGAGTGTGTACAGTCAGGAAACATGTCTGCCGTCCACAGAAGCCTCTTATCAAGATGGAAGAGCAGCAGCCGCCTCTATTTCCTCCTCCACTGTTTATGTTTCTATGCAGACAGATCACAGATTATCGCCCGGTCTCGTTAGTTTAGCCCTGGATTTAATTGTCAGTGTCTCGGGTTCAAGGACAGAGTCGAGTCTCTTAACCCATTAAGGCCTGAAGCGCCTGGAAAAAATGTCTCTCAAACCTGAGCTTCAGTGCAGAATAAATGACTGATTTCTCAGCCTCTGTATCAGATATACAGTAGAACACAATTCAAAAAGTATTTGAGAGCTCACACCTGTGGCTTTCCTGTGAAATTTAGTTTATTTAGATACAAAAATGTACAATTAGAAGACGAAACTCCTCAAAATCACTGCCTTCAGAAATCTTTCCGCTGTCAAAGTCCTCCATGTTTGTGCGAAGTCATTTCAAAACAATGTCGCGAGGAACCCTGATACCCTGAAAATTGACGTATCCGCTCTCCCGGCGTCTATGGTAGAAGTGCGGCAATGTTTCCCCTGCGTCAATGGGTTAGTGTGTTTCGTCCAAACTCTCCCACACCAAAGCCCATAGAGAACATCAGTGATTTTAGCTCACAGGGACACAGGAGCTGCTGGTCTACTGCTGCCTCGTGTGGTCACTTTGTGTCACTGAGTTAAGTCTAAATGAAATATTTTGAATGCCAAATTCAAAAAAATTTAGTCATTAGAGAGCGAGTGGATCAGTGGATCAACAACTCCTGTGAACTCCTGTGTGCTGTGATGTTAAAATCAGTGGTTTTCTCTATGGACTTTGGTGTGGGAGAGTGAGTGGTTTACAGACTCTGTCTAACAGTGAAGATAAAGACGTGAACATGGTCTGTGATTATTAATCAATGACTGAATGAAAGGTCAGTAACTTTGAAGAAGGATGAGTTGTTTTTTAAGCAGCAGGAGGAGGAGGAGGAGGAGGAGGAGGAGGAGGAGGAGGAGGAGGTGATGAAGAGTCTCTGTCAGGCTGCAGGTGACAGTGATTTGCTGCGTCCTGTCGTCCGTGACTCTGCTGTTTCTCTAGTTTTTCTTCTCAGTAAACGTAAACACTGTGAGCTCAGGGCGTCTTCACTGCTTTGTGTCTTCTCAGTTATCGATCGTCGCTCAGTGAAAGACGAGTGTGTGTGTGTGTGTGTGTGTGTGTGTGTGTGTGTGTGTGTCAGCCTCACAACTTACATCATCATCTCATTCATCTCATTCTGACCTCTTACTTTTTTATTTGCGATACTTATCCAGGAGTGTCGGGCTCAGGGATTATTCCCCCTGTGACATCAATACTGGAGTATTTTAATCCTGAAAACAGCCTCAGTCCTGGGTTTAGATCGGAGTCAGTCCACTCCTCAGAGGACGGATCGATGATAATAAAGTACACACACACACACACACACACACACACACACACACACACACACACACACACACACACAATGCTGAGTGCTAATAAGTGTCTGAGAGAAGCCGTCTGCTCACACACTCCACAGAAAGACACTTTCACACCTTTATTCTCTTAAAACGTTCATTTTACTCATGTTTTTCTACATTAAGGATGAAGATAAAGACTAATAATTCACACTGTGGCTCATCAGTATATTTATATTTAATCAATATTGTAATGTTTTGTTGTAGATGTTGGACTTTGGTTATTTCAGTTTTTAGTAATTCAGTCAAATGTGATGATATTTCTGTGCTTAAATGATATATTGATAGAAAGATAACATGAAAGTAGTAGTAGTAAGAACTCCTTTTTCACTTATCAGGCTGATTATTAGCAGAATTTAATTGTTTTTTACACACAAAAATATCATTAATTAAAGATAATCACACTTTATATGAAATCCAAGATTTTACTTTTATAGCTTTATTCTTCAATTCAACACCTTTACTGTTATCAGTAATGTTGTCTCTCCCTGTTTTTTAAGGCTGTTTCTGTTTCTCATATTAAGTTATTATATAAAATAAGAACCTTTTTTTCACTTCAAAGTCAGATGGTTTTATAGTTTCCTATTCTCATAAATATCAGTTTAATAAAGAATAAAAAAAACAGGACATAAAGTGAATGGATTATCCTCCAGTATTTGTCGTCTATTGTCACTTTAATGAACTAAGAGAAACAGCTTTATTTTAATCACGGATCAAGATATAAAGATATAAAGATATATCACGCGTCGAGACGCGGGCTAAAAATATAGCGATGTTATCTATGAGACGTCTGACGCAGGGTTTTTATTCTAAATCTGTGTAAACAGGAAGTGTGACTCGTTAGAAACGCCGCGGAAATAAAAGCACGGGTTCCTCTTTTGTTAGACGGATGACGAGGTGAAGTCAGAAGAAGAAGATGATGATGATGATGATGATGATGATGATGATGATGATGATGATGATGATGATGATGATGATGATGTGAAACCCTGAAAGTCAACAATGCAGCAGGAGGCTTTCATGTGAGGAGGAACTGTTACCTCCACATCCTGTTCTGACCACAGTCTGACGTCTGCTCACGTCTGCTGCTTCAGGACTTTCCCTCCTCACACACACCGTCACCGTGTGTGTGTGTGTGTGTATTTTTACATTTGCGTATCTTTCACTCACACACACACGTATGCAAAGCATCAGACTTTGTTTACAGCTCTGCGATGACGACAAACAAACAAATGCAAACGACAACAACAACAGGCTGAGGCTGTTTTTCTCAGCTTAAAGAAACTATGAGGAACTAGGATTATAAATTAGCGATTAAATGTCTCTTTTTTTTTTTCTTGACAAATGTTTTTATTGTATTTTTAGTCCATTACAAATAAACAACACAAAACATAATACATATAGTATAGTTTATAGGCATGTACATACAAAGGTTGATACCAACTTGATCATATAAGTGTACCCTTATTGTGATGCGTAAAATTAAAAAAAATTAAAAATATATAATATAATAAAAAAAGGGGGGAAGAAAAAACAATAATAGTAATAATAATAATAAATATACACACAAATATATATAATAAGGAAATAATAATAATGAATAAATAAATAAATAATAATAAATAATATAGTAATATCAAAACAAAACGTGAACAATAGACTATAGAGATTAAATGTCTTTTCCTGCAGCTTTATTATATTATGCATTTAAAACATGAAATATGAACGATTCTCTCTTTTTATGTTAAAAAATAGAACAAATTGTGATAAAGACGGGGTCAGATGTTGAATCGATGTACATGCTCGACTTTTACCTGTCGCTCTGTTTTTTAGTCATTAAAAATACATAAAACTCTCATTTTTCTGCAGTGAAAGTCATTAAAGAGGGACTTAATGAATATATATTGCAGCTCCCTCTTTATTCCCCCGAAGGCTTCAGTCTACTTTTGTAATTACAGATTCAGCGTTCAACGAGACGCTGAGATGCGAACGCACCATGAACAGCCTCTGGTTATTGACTCCATGTTGTCAAGTGGTGTGTGTGTGTTTGTTTGTTGGTTCAGTGCAGCACAAACAAACCTAAAGCACAGATATACTCACACACGGAGTCAAACACACACATATATTTACATATATGGAGGAGCAGTGAGTGGTGTGAGAGGAGCTCAAACACACTTACATTCTCCCCTCCGACCTTAATTCAATAATTGTGGACGCTGAGACGTTGTGGGTCATTTTCAGGGGGATTCACGCTGCACTCGCCGCCACAGAGACGACGTTTGAAAGCACAAAGACGACAGGAAACACAAACTATTGTCTCCTGCTCTGTTTACTGTGCTGATGAAGCCACAGCTCTGTGAACATTTGCTCTTTTCTTTATCCACATTCACGCCTTTTTTTTTTCTCCAACACACACACACACACGCACACGCACACACTAACTGGTTGCAGAATTGATCTGTTTAGCGCAGCTCTGTGTTTCTCTTAAAGGTTTTTCCCCCCTGTGGAGTCGTCTAATTTTAGACTGGACTAATAAAATCTACATTAACTCAAGTCTGCGATGTCTCAAGAACATGTTCAGGTCTTTATCTTCACTGTTAGACTGACTTTAACAACAGGAAACTGAAGTGTTTTGATGCTGTGTGAACCACTCACTCTCCCACACCAAAGCCCACAGAGAAAACCAGTGATTTTAGCTCACAGGGACACAGGAGCTGCTGGTCCTCTGCAGTGGATCAACAACTCCTGTGTCTCTGTGATTTTAAAATCACTGATTTTCTCTATGGACTTTGGTTTGGGAGAGTGAGTGGTTTACAAACTTCAGTTTCCTGTTGTTAAAGTCTGTCTAACAGTGAAAATAAAGACGTTGAACGTGTTCTTAAGACATCGTAGACTTAATCTGACATAGATGGGATGATGATAAAAGCTTTTTCTTCCTGAGAACCTGAACTGTGCCTTTAGTTATTTTCAGCTCAGTACCAGAACGTCGTGTTTACAGCAAATGCGTGTGTGTAGCAGGTAAACAGAAATGCGTGAGTGTGTGTGTGTGTGTGTGTCAGTCGTTATATTCTCTTCTATTTAAAGTCATCACAACAACACGTTCTCTCTCTCTCTCTCTCTGTGTGGAAACTGAAGGTTAAAACCACAACTTTGCAGCGTTTTTCTGTGGAACATTCGTCATCGCTCTGCAATGAACGAGGGCCACTCAAGGTTTTCTGGCCACCGTGTGTGTGTGTGTGTGTGTGTGTGTGTGTGTGTGTGTCTGTCCTTGTGCCGCTCACCGTGCAAAAAAACCAGAAGAAAATCTCAATCTCTTCTCGGGGATATTTTTGGTGGGAGCGTCACATCGGGAACAGTGGGAACGATCAGATCGCTGGAGCTCAAAAGAGGGATTGATTACAGCCAGACGCTGCTGCACTCAGCGCCGCAGAGGAAGGCCCAGGAATGGGAGAGTGGATGTGGGCAGGAGAGCAAGGCAACATGGGAAAATAATCTGGATCCAGAGGCAGCAGAGCAACACATGTGTGTGTTTAGACCAGCACCAAACACGTGACCCTCGCACTGGGAAACCCCTCTGCTGTCGTACCGTTAAACCAGTCTCTGTGATTGTTTCAGCTTCTTAAACGTCAATGTTTTCTGCTTTCTTTGCTCCACAAGACAAAGAAATCATTTTAGTTTGTGCACAAACGAAGACACTTGAGAGCGTCTTCATTTCATACACGGGTCTGATCAATATTTGTCTGCGTGTCTTTATTCCAGTGCAGGTTTCAGCTCATAATAAGGTTTCACATGAGATACAGATGATCGAATATATGATGCTCTACTTGCACAACAATGAAGGGATCTTTTTTTACACAGTCAGGTTCCACCAGAGAACACTGACCTTTAATCAAGTGAAATCATCAAATTACTTCTTTATTATCAAGCAGTTCTTTTATAGAAATCTAAATAAGGACTCAAATATCAGCCATAAGACAACATCATTATATTCCATTGATCATAGAGAAAATAAGTGATTTTAGCTCACAGGGACACAGGAGCTGCTGGTCCTCTGCTGCCTCGTGTGGTCACTTTATGTCACTGAGTTAAGTCTAAATGAAGTATTTTAAAAGCCAAATTCACAAAAATAAGACATTGTAAGTTAGTGATGGAGGCAGCAGTGGATCAACAACTCCTGTGAACTCCTGTGTGCTGTGATGTTAAAATCACTGGTTTTCTCTATGGACTTTGGTGTGGGAGAGTGAGTGGTTTACAAACTTCAGTTTCCTGTTGTTAAAGTCTGTCTAACAGTGAAGATAAAGACGTGAACGTGTTCTTAAAGATGTTGTCGACTTAGACTGACATAGATGTTATTAGTTTACTGCTTTTTTTTACATGCCTAAAATCAGTTTGTAAACCACTCACTCTCCCACACCAAAGTCCATAGAGAAAACCAGTGATTTTAGCTCACAGGGACACAGGAGTTCACAGGAGTTGTTGATCCACTGCTGCCTCCATCACTAACTTACAATGAGTGATTTTTGTGAATTCCGCATTTGAAAATCTTAATTTATGTTTATTTCAGTGACACAAAGTGACCACACGAGGCAGCAGTAGACCAGCAGCTCCTGTGTTCCCGCGAGCTAAAATCACTGGTTTTCTCTATGGACTTTGGTGTGTGAGAGTGAGTGGTTTACAAACTTCCAATGGTTCAGGTTCCTCGAAATCATCTGTGATGTCATGTGACGGAGCAATGCACAGTGCATGTAGGGGGCGTGGCCTCAATAGCCCTGCAGTGAGTCGTGAGCGATGTCTCTTTGATATTCAAGCATCAAATATGATGATGTCGTACATTATTTACCAACTGTATTTAAGTTCACGACCTTACGTTTTTCACAAATGTCCACTTCATTCCCATGGAAAGCTTTAGGGAATTATGACGGCGACAACAAACCCTCCCGCACAGTCAAATAAGCTCCGCCTCCATCGCCGTCTGCAGCTGCTCACATGCTTCACTCCTCCTGCGTCCATCACTGGACGTAAACAAACACGTTCTCAAGCTTCCTCCTGCAAAGTGCATCTAAAATTAGTCTTTCTCTGGCAGTGGATGCCTCCTCTCTCCTCTCTCCTCCCTCCTCTCCTCCCTCCCTCTTCCCTCCTCTCTCCTCATCACTTATTTCACATCCCTTTACTTCTGCAGCGTCTTTGCTCAGGGAAAAGAAACTGTCAACGCTCTTTGTCGTCGTGACACCGAACAAATCGACGCTGGTTCTTCTGCAGATTTCGCAGATTTTACAGAGAAATGAAAATCAGGGACAGTGGAGGAGGAGAGAGAGAGAGAGAGAGAGAGAGAATAACATAAACCAGATGTTCTCAATGTAATTCCACAGCTGTCAAATATCACATGACGTCATGGACTTGGACAAAAACACTGAGAGAGAGAGAAGGAGAAAAATAAGCTCTTGTTATTGAGAGAGGAGGATATTTTTATGAGCTCGTCTGTCTTTATTATGTCATGTGTTACACATTAACCTCTTCATCATCTGTTCCATCAGCACTTCTCCTCTGTTTGGCCTCATGAGCGCTTGTGTTTAGTGGCTCGTCGTTGGCTGCAGCTTGGTTTGCAGCGTGGTTTCAAGACTCTTGTGTTGTGTGTGATGATGATGATGATCGTGAACGCTGCAGGACCAGCTCTGCACAGGGTTCACTTCAGTCCAGACCACTTCCTGTTTGTGGTGGAGCTCTGAGTCTTGATGCACGTCTGGTCTTGGTCTTGACGACAACGTTAGCAGCTGCAGCAGCAGTTTAGACGGTTTCTGCAGAACACGGGCCAGGAAACTGGTATTGACCACGTTGGTTTTTAGTGTCGTGTCGTGGCCTCTGTCTCTGCGGTGCTTCACACCTCACACACACACACACACACACACACTGTGGACATCAGTATCCACTCTGCAGGAGGTGATAACAGCAGTGTGTGTGTATATGTGTGTGTGTTTTATTTACTCCTGCAGCAAATAAACACAATCAACACTGAACACACAGCTGCTGCTGCTGATTAGCTTCACCACGCACTCTTTATTTATTCATCTATTCACCATAAACTCACATAAACTGAGTTATTTGGTTCAGAACATGTCAGAGGATTGTAAATATTCACATTTAAGAAGCTCAAATGCATCATGAATTCATAATGAACATTTAAACGGTATTTCAATCCAATCCAACTTTATTTCTAAAACAACAACAGCTGAAACAAAGTGCTGTTACGTCAGAGATAATTTGATAAATCAAACATACAAACGTGTGACATCACTGGCGTAAGAACAAACAATAAAACAATAAAAATACTGTAGAAAATATCAAAACGGCACAAATAAACGGGTCAGACAATAAAACTATAACAAAGATACTGGATGGAAAGCCAAAGAGTAACATTTCAGTGATATAATCAAGTCTGACAAGCACACAGTAACCACACAGTAACCACAGGCCTCAGCTGTCAATCATGTTGATATTCAACACACTGAAGAGGAAAAACGCTGAGTCATCGCTCCTCTAAAATGTCCTGTGCAGACACAGACAGGAGGACATTGATTGTGGCTCAAGTTAGAATGTTAAATATCTCTTTGACCCTGTGGAGGAGGCGGGGTCATCATGAGCTGGAGGAGGCGGGGTCACCATGAGCCGTGGGGCAGAATCTAGAGATTCACCCCCAAAATAAAGATTAAATTTCCATCGCTGTGAAGACGAGACCGTCCTGACCCTCATTGATTTCCTCTCTCCTCTTCCTCTTCACTCAGATCTTCTAAATGGAGCTCAGGAGAAGTGCGATCTGCCGCCGCTCGATGGTTTCCCTCACTGCGAGGACAAGGTCAAGGTGAGTCACGCGCTCGCATCATCGCGGCGTTCTGTTTGTTTGAAAGGAGCGAAAGTAAAGCAGACGAGTAACCTGAGAGAGGAGGAAGTGTTTGACTGACACCTGATCTTCAGGGAAGTACAGGACATCCTCAACATGTGTGGAGCTAATCATTCAATACAAGCTGACCTTTATATTTAGCCCTGCTACATGATTTACCTCCACTCACTCTCCCTGCACCAAAGTCCATAGAGTAAACCAGTGATTTTAACATCACAGCACACAGCAGTTCACAGGAGTTGTTGATCCACTGCTGCCTCCATCACTAACTTACAATGACTGATTTTAGTGAATTCGGCACATAAAAGATTTAATTTAGACTTAACTCAGTGGCACAAAGTGACCACACGAGGCAGCAGAGGACCAGCATCTCCTGTGTCTCTGTGAGCTAAAATCACTGGTTTTCTCTATGGGCTTTGGTGTGGGAGAGTGAAACGTTAAGTTTCCCGTCTGTTGGTTATAGAAAATATGTAATCTGTTATCAGATTAGCCGTCAGAATGTGTGTGTGTGTGTGTGTGTGTGTGTGTGGAGCTGATATGACACTATCACACACACCCATCTGCCCACACACACACACACACACACACACACACACACACACACACACACACACAGTCATTTCCAACTGACAAACTCATTTTTATCAGTTTATACATTTAAATTAGTTTTTTAAATGTTCCTCCACAAATGTCTTGCTCAGAGTCTAACTTCCTCCTCCTCTTTCTCCTCCTCCTCCTCCTCCTCTTCCTCTTCCTCCTCCTCCTCCTCCTCCTCCTCAGTGGATGAAGGAGATGTGGCGTTCAGACTCCTGCTATTCCAACTACGGCGTGGACGGCTCCGCCTGCTCCTTCTTCATCTACCTCAGTGAGGTGAGTCCAACACCATCATCATCATCATCATCACTAACACTCACAAATGATAGGTAATACGTGTGTATTAATACAGGTAACAGACAGTAGATATTGAGTATTTTACAGTGTATATCCACACTGGTGCGACGACCTGCTGGAGTTCCTGGAATTATAATACTTCTCAAAAAAAAAAAATTGGCACGATAATCAGAACTGGGGGACAAAAATGTTGATAAAATAAGTGCAATATGTGAAAGAGGCTCACTAGTGCCCCCCAGAGGTGAATCTAAGTAGCACCAAATGTCACCAAACTTGGTGGAAACATCGTCGCCGTCCACGACGAACAGAAAAGTCTCCTGAGACCCACGGCCTCAACGCAACAGCAGGTCGGCCATTTTGGATTTTAGCGGTGACTTGCACGTTTTTTCGTAAATGAACGAAACTCGGTCTGAGCGCGACAATCGTACCGACATAAAAAAAAAAAAATAGGATGTCGCAGACCCTTCGCCGCGAAACAGGAAGTGCCCTGTGACTTTGTGACGTACAGGAAGTGCCCTGTGACTTTGTCGTACATTGGCCGATCTGCTCTTTGCCGTCTGCTGCAAAATAAAGTCCTGTCTGTTCGCTCTGAATCACGAGCTCATGGAAGAGTGTTTTTGCCAGAAAAGTGAGACTTGAGCTGTGTAAAGGTCACTGGACTGTTATGAATATTGTAAATGATGCTGCTGCTGATGATGATGATGATGATGGTCAGGAGAAACCATCGTCATCATCATCATCATCATCAGCAGCTTCAGCCTGGTCTTTGTAAACAAACATGTATTTGTCAGGATTGAGCACATATATTCCTCTCCTCTGGGTCATGTGAGGCTGCAGTTGCCATGACGACGTGAATGTGTTTCCATGTGGGAATCGTTCGCCCTGAGAGACACAGACACGCTCGCCCTGTACCATGTATAATTCATACCTGTGGTGGACCACCATGTTAACCTCACAGAGGGTCAAACCACAGCACATCAACGTGTGTGTGTGTGTGTGTGTGTGTGTGTGTGTGTGTGTGTGTGTGTGTGTGTGTGTGTGTGTGTGTGTGTGTGTGTGTGTGTGTGTGTGTGTGTGTGTGTGTGTGTGTGTGTGTGTGTGTGTGTGTGTGTGTGTGTGTGTGTGTGTGTGTGTGTGTGTGTGTGTGTGTGTGTGTGTGTGTGTGTGTGTGTGTACATGTGTGTGAGACACACATGTACACACACACATATGTAGTGGTCTGTGGTCGGGGAAACAGAGGAATGAAGTGTGGAGACAGACAGAGAAGCAGAAGCTCACACTTCATTTCCATCACATTCAAACCTCTGGTGAAAAGAGGAAACAACAGAGCGGTTGATGCTGCGCTGGTATTTTTAGCTGCTGATAGAAGAAAAGAAAACCTGTCTTTTCTCTCTCTGTGTCTTTTATTTTCTAAAGGTCTTAAAATAGAAGCAGATATCACGTTAAAAATACTGTTACTAACACGTGGATTTGTGTTAAAAACGTTCTCCCAAACCTGGAATGGACGAGGTTTTCAGAGGAAAGTGATTGAGTTTGAATGATTTCTTTGTCACATTTAAGAGGCTGTTTTATTGTATTATTTATGTATATATTTCACTTCTCAACACTTTTCTTTTATTATGGTCCAAAAACTGATGAAATAATGAGATTGAAAGTCCTGTTCAGTTGTAACTGAGGCTTATTTGACATCAACAGTTTCAAACACTGGCTCATTTCCTTAAAACTACAACCATCCTTTATATGTAAATGTAAATGTAAGATAAACGCTGTCATTCCTTTGCCTGTGGTGTGAATGTTGTCGTGACTGAGAACAGTTTCTGTACGTAAGGTGTGTCTCTGTCTTCACCTCCTTTAGTTCTTACTATAATGTGTGTGTGTGTGCGTTTGTTTAACAGGTGGAGAACTGGTGTCCACGTCTTCCCTGGAGGACAAAGACGCTGGGAGAAGAAATGGACAGAAGGAGACAGGTGAGACGACCTTTAAACATCTGCAATATCACCTCTTTATCTCACTGTGAGACACAGGAAACCACTCACTCTCCCACACCAAAGTCACTCACTCTCCCACACCAAAGTCACTCACTCACTCACACCAAAGTCACTCACTCTCACACCAAAGTCACTCACTCTCCCACACCAAAGTCACTCACTCTCTCACACCAAAGTCACTCACTCTCCCAGACCAAAGTCACTCACTCTCTCACACCAAAGTCACTCACTCTCCCACACCAGTCACTCACTCTCCCACACCAAAGTCACTCACTCTCCCACACCAAAGTCACTCACTCTCTCGCACCAAAGTCACTCATTCGCCCGCACCAAAGTCACTCACTGTCCCACACCAAAGTCACTCACTCTCCCACACCAAAGTCCGTCACTCTCCCACACCAAAGTCACTCACTCTCCCACACCAAAGTCCATAGAGTAAACCAGTGATTTTAACATCACAGCACACAGGAGTTCACAGGAGTTGTTGATCCACTGCTGCCTCCATCACTAACTTCAAACGTCTTATTTTGTCAAATTCGGCTTTAAAAATATTTAGTTTAGACTTAAAATCAGTGACACAAAGTGACCACACGAGGCAGCAAAGGACCAGCAGCTCCTGTGTCCCTGTGAGCTAAAATCACTGATCTTCTCTATGGACTTTGGTGTGGGAGAGTGACTTATCCCCCCCCCCCCCCAGAGGCTGGGAACAGAGTGACTTTATTTTACATTACGATTAAAGGTTTTGATGAATTACAGATCAATCAGTCGACAAATAAACGTCACTTACTCCAGCTTTAACTAGGAAACGAGCTCAAATCTAACTGGTACTGGAATGTTGAAGTGTCAGATTACATTTCAAGTCTGCCAGCTGTGCTCTGAGTGGAATGAATATATTCATTTTAAAGAGGTGTGTGTGCGCGTGTGTGTGTGACACAGACTTTTCCATTAGCATAAATTTTTTAAAAGTTATTTCCTCTCGACACGAAGCCACGACAGTGACACGATGAGACCTATTTTAATGGAATATTTAATTTCACCGAGCCTTCAAAATAAATCCTGTCACGAAACACGAGAACCTCACATGAAAAAGTCAACAGTTGGAGCTTTTTATTTATTTAGGAAGAGCCAAGTCAAGTCGCCTGTTTGTCGTTTGATGATTACGTTCACACACACACACACACACACACACACAGTGAGGTGTGGTGACCTCACAGCTAACATCTCAGTGTTGTTGTAGCTACACACGTTAGTTTAGGTAGAAACGTGTAAATAAACATCTATAATGAGTTTGTATTTGAGAGAATGTCCTGTTGTTAAATCACTTATAGAAAGCAGCTTTTCACCTGCACAGTAGTTATAATACTGACTCCGCCCCCTTCTCTATCTTTGATTAAAAGCAGTTTCTGTGATTTTTCTGGTTTCTTTGCTCCATAAAACAAACAAATCATGAGTGAGTTTTCTGACATTTTCTGGACCAAGTAACAGCTGGATTAGAGGAGAAAATAATCTGCAGATGAATGGATTATGAGAATAACTGTTAGACCTAAGGGTAAATGTGAATGTTTGGATGTTTAGCTTTGAAAGTGAGACTAAACGTCGACATTAAAGACAAAAAAGCTGCAGTTTTTGTGCTTTTTTTTCCGATGAAAACAAAGAGAAAAATCTTAATTTAAAGTCCAGGCTGACGTCATGTGAGGACCAGGCTTAATCTGGATGAATGTGTGAAAGTGAGTGTAATCCCACTCTCTGGTTTTTAAGAGAACTCACTGTGAGGAAGTGAGGAACGCTAATGCACTCTCTATGATGTCACTTCCTGTTTGTCGTCTCCTCTCCTTTCCTTTCCTCGTTTACTCTCCTCTCTCCTCTCCAGGATAAAAACCCTCTGGCTGTTTGAAAACAGCAGAAGTAAAAAATTAAAATGATTAAAGATGAAGTCGTGTTGTGAGATTATAAATATATTTATGTGTGTGTGCGCGCGCGCAGGCCGAGGTCCGCACCAGCTTCGACGAGCTTCACCGCGTGATGTCACAGAGGGAGGAGTTTCGTTGGATGATGCTGAGGATCAAGCGCATGGCCGAGCCGTGGGTCAGCGCCATCCGATCACTGGCCGAGAAACAGAACCTGGTCAAACGTCAGAGGAAGAAGGTACGATAACATCTAAACCACTCACTCTCCCACACCAACGCCCATAGAGAAAAGCAGTGATTTTTAGCTCACAGGGACACTGGAGCTGCTGGTCCTCTGCTGCCTCGTGTGGTCACTTTGTGTCACTGAGGTTAATCTGAAGGAAGGATTTCAAAAGCCGAATTGACAAAACGACTCATTGTAAGTTATTGATGGAGGCAGCAGTGGATCGACAACTCCTGTGTGCTGTGATGTTAAAATCACTGATTTTCTCTATGGACTTTGGTGTGGGAGAGTGAGTGACTTTGGTGTGGGACAAAAACTGATTTTAGCCACTTACGATCAATGATTTGTCAAATGAAATCAGTTCGTGTCTATGATATCTTCATGTTCACGTCTTTATCTTCACTGTTTGACAGACTTTTCCAACAGGAAACTGAACTTTATAAACCACTCACTCTCCCACACCAAAGTCCATAGAGACTTATCAAACCAGTGATTTTAACATCACAGCACACAGGAGTTCACAGGAGTTGTTGATCCACTGCTGCCTCCATCACGAAGTTCAAATGTCTCATTTTGTCAATTCGGCTTTTGAAATCCTTCTCCTGGATTTAACTCAGTGACACAAAGTGACCACACGAGGCAGCAGTAGACCAAAAATCACTGATTTTCTCGGTGGACTTTGGTGTGGGAGATTAAAAATCTGACTTCTTATGTTTTTTTTTAGGAGTTTACTTTTTGCAGCTTCTTCTTCTGTCACAAACAAAGTTGACTTGATGTCACTTCTATATGTATACACACAGACACACACAGGGACCTGTTCTGAATAATGTACTCCACACTTCCCAGTGGTGGTTTAAATAATTCACCTCACATTCCTGTGAAACCACGGTGCTGATGCAGAGCGGTCATTAATCGATCCTCAGCGGATCAGGCAGCCAGCTTCTCGTAATGTCTCCAGATATTCCCAAAGCTGCCTCTTAATCTCTTTGAGAATATTAATCCTCACATATTAATCCCTCTCTTGTGTGCTCTGGCTGTCAACAGTGAAAACTGCACTGGTCACTTTAAACAAAGCCTGCTGTGTTACGTGCTGCTGCTGCTGTTTCTGCTGCTGCTGCTGCTGCTGCTGCAGGAACACTGTGTTCCTCTCGTCCTGCTCGTTTGCGTTTGTGTGTTTTTGTGTAGAATTCATGGCGGGTGTTTCATTTCCCTCTGCAGATCCTGGTGCACTTGGGTCTGCTGACCAAGGAGTCGGGTTTTAAAATAGCTGAGAACGCCTTCAGCGGCGGTCCGCTGGGCGAGCTGGTCCAGTGGAGTGACCTCATCACCGCGCTCTACCTGCTGGGCCACGACGTCCGCATCTCAGCCTCCATCGCCGAGCTCAAAGAGTCAGTGACACACACACACACACATTCTTGTACTTTCGGCATACTGAGGACCAGCATTTCCACTTTATAAATCATCACAATTACAAATATCGACTTCATGAATGACATCTACAAAGAACTACTGGGTTTTTTTTGGGTTTTTTTTTAATTGTTGGTCCAAAATTTGACAAAAACGTCATACTACACTATATCGTCCAAAATTTGAAAAAATCTTTGACAAAAAATTTTTGGTCCAAAATTTTACAAAAACGTCATACTGTACTATGTTGTCCAAAATTTGAAAAAAAACATTTTAGCCAAAACTTTTGGTCCAAAATTTGACAAAAACGTCATACTATACATATCGTCCAAAATTTGAAAAAAAAAATTGACCCAAAATTTTTGGACCAAATTTGACAAAAACGTCATACTACACTATATCGTCCAAAATTTGAAAAAATCTTTGACAAAAAATTTTTGGTCCAAAATTTGACAAAAACGTCATACTGTACTATGTTGTCCAAAATTTGAAAAAAAACATTTTAGCCAAAACTTTTGGTCCAAAATTTGACAAAAACGTCATACTATACATATCGTCCAAAATTTGAAAAAAAAAATTGACCCAAAATTTTTGGACCAAATTTGACAAAAACGTCATACTACACTATATCGTCCAAAATTTGAAAAAATCTTTGACAAAAAATTTTTGGTCCAAAATTTGACAAAAACGTCATACTGTACTATGTTGTCCAAAATTTGAAAAAAAAAATTTACCCAAAACATTTGGTCCAAAATTTTACAAAAACGTCATACTACACTATATCGTCCAAAATTTGAAAAAAAAAAATTTACCCAAAACTTTAGGTCCAAAATTTTACAAAAACGTCATACTATACTATGTCGTCCAAAATGTGAAAAAATCTTTGACAAAAAATTTTTGGTCCAAAATTTGACAAAAACGTCATACTGTACTATGTTGTCCAAAATTAAAAAAAAAAAATTTACCCAAAACTTTTGGTCCAAAATTTGACAAAAACGTCATACTACACTATGTCGTCCAAAATTTGAAAAAATCTTTGACAAAAAATTTTTGGTACAAAATTTGACAAAAACGTCATACTGTACTATGTTGTCCAAAATTTGAAAAAAAAAATTTTAGCCAAAACTTTTGGTCCAAAATTTGACAAAAACGTCATACTATACATATCGTCCAAAATTTTAAAAAAAATTTGACCCAAAATTTTTGGACCAAATTTGACAAAAACGTCATACTACACTATATCGTCCAAAATTTGAAAAAATCTTTGACAAAAAATTTTTGGTCCAAAATTTGACAAAAACGTCATACTGTACTATGTTGTCCAAAATTTGAAAAAAAAAAATTTACCCAAAACTTTTGGTCCAAAATTTTACAAAAACGTCATAGTATACTGTATCGTCCAAAATTTGAAAAAAAAAATTTACCCAAAACTTAAGGTCCAAAATTTTACAAAAACGTCATACTATACTATGTCGTCCAAAATGTGAAAAAATCTTTGACAAAAAATTTTTGGTCCAAAATTTGACAAAAACGTCATACTGTACTATGTTGTCCAAAATTAAAAAAAAAAATTTACCCAAAACTTTTGGTCCAAAATTTGACAAAAACGTCATACTACACTATGTCGTCCAAAATTTGAAAAAATCTTTGACAAAAAATTTTTGGTCCAAAATTTGACAAAAACGTCATACTGTACTATGTTGTCCAAAATTTGAAAAAAAATTTTTTAGCCAAAACTTTTGGTCCAAAATTTGACAAAATCATTATACTGTACTATGTTGTCCAAAATTTGAAAAAAATAAATTTACCCAAAACTTTAGGTCCAAAATTTGACAAAATCGTCATACTGTACTATTTTGTCAAAAATTTGAAAAAAAAATTTCTACCCAAAACATTTGGTCCAAAATTTGACAAAAACGTCATACTATACTATATCGTCCAAAATTTGAAAAAAAAATTTTTTACCCAAAACTTAAGATCCAAAATTTTACAAAAACGTCATACTGTACTATGTCGTCCGAAATGTGAAAAAAATCTTTGACAAAAAAATTTTGGTCCAAAATTTGACAAAAACGTCATACTATACTATGTTGTCCAAAATTAAAAAAAAAAATGTACCCAAAACTTTTGGTCCAAAATTTTACAAAAACATCATACTATACTATGTCGTCCAAAAGTTGAAATTTCTTTTTGAAAAATTGAGTATAGCATGTTATAGCGACCTAAGGAAGTGATTTGAAGTGAGGACCGGCCAAAATGTCCTCATTCCCTAAAAATGACCCCACTTTGTTGGTTAAAAACCCTCACTGGTCCTCAGTATCCCACAAGTACAAGAACACACACACACACACTGAGCCCCCTAATACACTTTAAATTAAGATTGTTTTTCATATATTTTATTATCAGTCGGAAAATATTCATCATTGTTTCAAAAAACCTGGATAATATGATGTTCTCGAGACTTCTTTGTTATATGGATCAAAGTAACTGGACAATACTCACTTTTAAGAAGCTGAAAAATCACAGAAACTTGTTTTAATTACTGAAAAGAAAAACTCAAATTATTAGTTGTTTGCTCCAGAAAATGTTGAAAAATTATCATCGTTTCAAAAAAAAAACCTGGAAAATGTTCTCAAAGGAAAATGATTGAATTTTAATGCTTTATTTGTTTTATTGAGCAAAGAAACCAGATAATATTCACATTTAAGAAGCTGAAAAATCTATTTTTAGTTATAGTTGCAGCCCTGGTGTGATTTAAATGTTGTAAAATGAACTGTGTGAAGGTTTATTTGTTGTATTTTTTAGTCATGACATGGTGAAAAGTCTGTTTCTATGCAGACGATACATAAGGACGTTTTAGTTTTATTTGTGCAGCACACTTTAAAGCACTAGTACTGTATGTTGTTGAGGTAGAAAATGAACATTTTCAATCCTTATGATATAATCAATGTTTTGTGAGTGTATTTTTTAATCATAATCTACAATAATTTCATAGATTCACATTTGGTCTGAGAAGCTCATGAAAGTAGTTTCAGAGTTTTAATTTCCTCTCTCTCTCTCTCTCTCTCTCTCGTCCAGGATCATGCGTAAAGTGATGGGGAACAAGTCCAGTTGTCCCACGCAGGGCGATAAAGTGGTGGAGCTCATCTACATCGACATCGTGGGACTGACCCAGTTCAAGAAGACGCTGGGACCGTCCTGGGTCCATTACCAGTGAGTCTGAGAGAACACATCACTGTCACCACTCACATCTCAATATACTGAAGAGACTCTTTCTGGACCCACAATAAATCAGCTGTGACCTGCCTGTAGGCCCCCGACCCAGTCTTTGAGAACTACTGTTCTATTTCTTTAGAGATTTAATGTCATTTATTATATTTACATGTCTTTATTTGTATATAACATTTAAATATAGGTGGTTTTAAGGATAATTAACAAGTTTTAAGCTTCTTAATGAAGCGTAATTCATCTTTTACTGTAAATGTAAATATTTTTTCTGGTTTCTTTAAAGAAATCCTTAAAACTGAATCATTTTTGGGCAGCGTTAGGAAACATTTTCTGACCAAAAATAAATGAATTGATGGATTATGACCCAGAATAATGCTGGTTTGACACGTGTGAAGTGTTTTAGTGATTTAGGAACCACCGATGGAGCTGATGCTGAGTCATTTCTCTGGATTTTGTCTAGTTTCACTTCTGCATTCGTGTTCTTAGAAGTGTTTTTAGAAGTGTTTTTCCTCCTCGCACCGCGAGGAAATTGCGCCAGAGAGTCTGCAGAGAATGTAGCAACAGAAACGGTAGAAAATGGAATAAAGCGGAAGATAATCTGCGATGAAACGCGTTCTATTTCCTTCTGTGTGATGATGAAGTTCAGAAACATGAGAAAGAAAATTCTGAAAGCTGAATCACTTTCCTCACAACAACAACAACGACAACAACAACAACAGTAACAACAGGACGGATGCTGATGAAGGTGTTAACGATCAGAGCAGCCGTGAGTTCCTCAGACTCATTGTTCTCTCTGGTCACAGGAAACTGAAATACACGGAGGCCAAAACTAATCCTGTCAGTTTATACTTTTATCTATCATTTAAGTCTGTTTCTATGCAGATGATAACTCAGGTTTCTCTGTCTTTTGAGACTTTGTCTTCCTGTCACGTCACAGGTCAGGGGATAATTATTTTGGGTCATAATTATACGCATTTATTCATTTTTGGTCCCTAGAATATCAGAAAATGTTGAAAAATGTTCCCAAACACTGGCTCAGGACCCACAGATGTGCCATAAGAGAATTATTTTGGGTCATAATCAATGAATCAATTAGTTTTTGGTTCTTAGAATGTCAGATTCTACAGAATATTGTTAAAGTCCACTTCTATGCAGATGATCATGTTCTCTGTCATTTAAAAAAATAATCATTTTGTCACCGGGGGAATGTTTGTGTCCCCGAATAGATTTTGAAGAATTCCCCCAAACTTTTAGAGAACAGTTATGTGTAAGTGTTTAAAATGACGTGTAAAAATGACGTTTTAATAGATTTAGCAAACCTCCCTTGGAAAATGATGGAGTTTACCGTTTTAAAAATAGTATCAGGTGTCACAGATATGGCCTTTTTTGGCAGATTTGACAAAACCATAACATTTCTAAGGAAGTGAAAACAAAATCTGCTGTTTTTAATGCGTTTATTGTCCTCAGACTCTTATTCTGAACATGTGAACATAATCTCCCACTCATGACGACGCCCACTTGTGTCACTGCAGCCATCTGTTCACCACACAGGAGAAGACCTGTGGGATGGTTGTTGTTGTTGTTGTTGTTGTTTCCTCATGGTGAACATGTTTCCCAGAGTTCTGCTCTCTCAGAGACTCTGAACCAGCTGCAGAGACACAGAGGGGGATTTTTCCGATGATGAGCTCCACATCTGCGTCTGTTTCCACCTGTTTTTTGTGTCAAAGTCGCTCTGGGATTCATGAGAAACTAAAATGGAGACGGACAAAAACAAATGTGTTTTCATTTGCACGTCCCTCATCAAACCAGGGCCGAGCCGTAATATGAGAGCACATGTGATGACTTTTCCCGATTTTTATACTAAATATTGATGAAACAAAAACAAAACGTGACTAATCTGTTTTTGTTCATCAAGGTAATCCAAAATAATCTGATTAGACCAATTGAAGTAATCCTTTCAGGGGCAGGATGTTGATGATGCACACGATGAGGTTTGTTTGTGGTTTATTAAAGTCTTCCTGTGATGTCACAGGTGCATGCTGAGAGTGCTGGACTCTTTTGGGACGGAGCCGGAGTTCAATCACGCTCACTACGCCCAGTCCAAAGGCCACAAGACGCCCTGGGGGAAGTGGAACCTCAACCCACAGCAGTTCAACACCATGTTCCGTAAGTCACAGCGCATTCACCACACATGCTAACACACGTGCTATCACACATGCTATCACACATGCTATACGCGCCATCACACACACTATCACACAGGCTAGCACATGCTATCACACACACTATCACATTCTATCACACGCTATCACACATGCCATCACATGCTATCACACACACTATCACACGCTATCACATGCTATCACACACGCTATCACATGCTATCACACACGCTATCACATGCTATCACACACTATTACACATGCTATCATGTGCTATCACACTATCTGACATGCTATCACACACTATCACACGCTATCATGCGCTATCCACGTGCACACATCCTATCACACACGTTATCACACACGTTTTCACACATGCCATCACATGCTATCACACATGCTATCACACATGCTATCACACGTAATCACACATGCTATCACACACGTTATCACACACACGTTATCACACACACTATCACACATGCTATCACACGTTATCACACACACTATCACACATGCTATCACACGTAATCACACATGCTATCACACATGCTATCACACACGTTATCACACACACTATCACATGCTATCACACGTAATCACACATGCTATCACACACGTTATCACACACACGTTATCACACACACTATCACACATGCTATCACACGTTATCACACACACTATCACACATGCTATCACACGTAATCACACATGCTATCACACATGCTATCACACATGCTATCACACACGTTATCACACACACTATCACACATGCTATCACACGTAATCACACATGCTATCACACATGCTATCACACGTTATCACACACACTATCACACATGCTATCACACATGCTATCACACACGTTATCACACACACTATCACATGCTATCACACATGCTATCGCACACCATGACAGACGTTTCTCTGGTTCTTCAGCTTCGTAAATGTGAATATGTTTCTTCTTTCTTTGCTCCATAGAAGGAAGAAATTGTTAAAATGGACTATTTTTAGTTTATTTTTGAAGGTTTGGCAACATGTTCACATTTTCTGCTCAGAGAACTTTGTGCTTCAAACAGCTCTCACAAATGTAAGGAAATTGTCGTTTTTTAATATAATAGCATCAGGTCGACATTATTGCTCTTTCAGGACAGAGTGTAGAGTTCTCTTCATTAAATGGTCAAAGCTCTATGCTGTGAATCACATCCAGGCAGATTTCCTCCTGTAAATGTGGTGTGAGCAGCTCACAGAGCTCTGGACTGTGAGCTCTTTGAGCTCTGGGGTCCGTTTCACAAAGCAGGTTTAGTGAAAACTCTGAGTCTGTTAACCCTGAAATGAGGGAAACTCTGAGTTTTCCGTTTCACAAAGGGAGGTAAGTCAAACCAGAGAAAGACGAGTAACTCTAGCCTGTTTCACAGAGAGAGGTAACTTAAGCTCTCGGTCAGTTACTTCTAAGAACATGCTCAAACTCATGCATTAATATTTTCCAACTCCACTGGGGTGAAGAACGTCGCCCTCCGCTTCCCCGTTGTCATGGTGACTCATCGAAACGGGGCTCCATTCATGCTGTCTTTTTATACTTGTGGTGCACACGCTTAACTCTGCTCTGGACTGGACTGTGAGCTCTGTGAGCTCTGTGAGCTCTGTGCTGTGGGTCTGATGGCCACAGATCCAGCCTCCTCTCCAGAGTATTGAGAGAGTGAAACGTTAGCCTGACAGTCGCTGTGTGTGTGTGTGTGTGTGTGTGTGTGAGGTGAGGCTGCAGCCACCGCTGCACCTGAATGGGAGGCTTTGTGTGGTGAATACAGGACGTCTTTATCACCACAAACACTGCTGCCTTTGCTCTGAAGCCGCTGAAGAGTCTCTGGGTCAGATGCTATCACCAGGACAGACAAGTGCACGGCGGCTCGTGGTGTGAAAACCTCGCTGTTCGCCCAGAGACACGCGATGACTGAACCTTCTACAGCAAAGAGTTAGTTTGAAACAGTCGTCATGTTTGTGCCCAGGTTTCTACAGGATGATAGATGATGATAGATTTGTGTTTACATGAGGAAGAGAACCAACATCAGCAGTTCCATTCTTTGGCACCTTTCTCTACCAGAGTACAGAAGGTACGGTGTGGTCAGCCGCTGTGTTCCTGTCATGGTACAGTCCAGTTTGTCCTGGGAACAGACAACAAAGGAGGACATCCAGCAGCTCAGCAGCTCTGCTCGGTGGATTCTTCAGAATTCTGATCAATAGTTGATCAATAGTGTAGTAATAATAAGTGTGTGTTTATTTAGCGTCATCTTGTGTAGAGTTGTTGTTATAGCAGGTCTTTGATGGTGAACCTGCTGTTTTGACTTTATTACTGAATGTAGAGCCGGGCTGTTGTTTACTCCACACTTGGATTGGTCCATTTGACCTGATGAGACGGTCCTCCATACATCAGTGTGTGTGTGTGTGTGTGTGTGTGTGTGTGTGTGTGTGGGGCCTCTCAGCCAAATTGAGCTCATTAATCTACTTCATAGTCACTAATTGTTTTGTGTTGTTTACTCTGATCTCAAGTCATTTTTAATCAGAAATGATTGGAAATATCACGCTCTTAACGTCTGCTCTGCTTTCCTGTTTGTCTGTACGACACTTTACCGTCTTTGAAACGCTTTTATCACGACTTACTCACCTTTGTTTTACAAATATTCACTATGCACTTTAGCTGAATTCTGGCCGTTTCAGAATGAATTTTTTCATCTTTTATTCAGAATGTTGACCTTTTTTTGATTTTTTTACTCAGATTTCAGTCTTTCTCTGTTTGTAAAGTTTTTTGTGTGGACTATGTGATGAAAGTTTTTCTGCTTGACTGCGTCCCTGTTGAGAAACATGAAAACACAGAAGATAAGAGCGTATCGCGGTCGAATTGTCGGCTCGTTGTGAAACAGCGTCTCCGTCTTCACTCCAGGAAAACGTGTAAAAACAAAAGCGCAGAGAGACAAAGACTCAGCGAATACTTTCCTTTGTTTTGTTGAGGGAAGTAAACTTGACACATTCCTGAAAACTCCCCGTGAATAAACACACACACACACACACACACACACACACGCCTCATTCATTCAGGTGCTTCTAAATCCTGTAAAATCTCTTAATTATAATGATTTCCGTGTGTTTCACACTTTGAAAAGTGCTTAAAATAGTGACTGAGGGTCAAATACACCAGAGTTTAAATTACAGAGCATGATTTTGGCTGTTTACAGTTTAAAATAAATATTATATATATATATATAATATATATATATAATATAATAATAATAATCATCTTTAGTATATATGTGTATGTGTGTTCACATAGATGAAGGGCTGCAGGGTTTAATAATGGATGAATACATTATTTTGACAATCTGTATACAATTTTCATATATATATATTCAATATATATATATATATATACATATATACATATATACATATATATATATATACATATATATATATATATATATATATATATATATATATATATATATATATATACATATATATATGTATATATGTATATATATATATATATATATATATATATATATATATGAGAATTGAATCCTAAAACCTGATGAATTTAACACGTGTTCAGTGAATAATGAGCAGATGAACAGTGTCTGTAGCTCAGCTGTAGCACAGACAGAAAGAATGTCTGGAATATTTTCACACACAAACCATTGTGAGAAACACACACACCTGCGTCGTCCACCAGGACGTGCACTTCGACCTCCTCGGTCTTTTATTTTGAAATATTTTTGAATACTCATCTCTTATTCTCGCCTCTTTTTCCCTCGTCCTCGCATCAGTTTTAACAAAGCAGACGGCAGTGAGAGGAAAGAGCTGCCAGCTCTGCGCCAAACACTTGACCTGCTCGACGACGGCCTGGTTACCGTGGCAACAGGCCGTCGTCGAGGAACAGAGAGGGAAGAAGGAAAAAGACGCGTCTCTGTGGAATTATGATCTGAAGTTAGGATTACAGGAGATTCAGGCTCCTGGTTTAATCCTCTCATCTGTGTTCATGCAGTCATTTTAACATGAACCTGTGTGTGTGTCTGTGTGTGTGTGTGTGTGTGTGTGTGTGTGTGTGTTGCAGCTCACACTCCAGACAACAGCTTCCTGGGCTTTGTGGTGGAGCAGCACCTGAACGCCAGCGACATCCAACACATCGACGACATCAAGAGACAGAACCAGTCGCTCGTCTACGGCAAAGTCGACAACTTCTGGAAGGTACGGCCGATTTATTTACAATCACGTGAAGAGTTTCAGCTGCGTTTGCTTTTATTTTACTTTTACTTTGGTGGAAAAAAAGTTAAAGATACATGAATTCTGCAGTTAAAAGACAATATTCAAGACAAAGCATCACTGATGTTTCAGAGGGAAAGTAATGTTTAATCATAGTTAAAGGGTTACTTCACTGATTTGAATGTGTCTTTGTATTGCTAGAATAGCAGTAGTGTTTTTTAGAAAATGTGCTTCCCTCCCTCAGTTTTTCACTGAGTTGTAAAAAAATCTGTTTTCCATTTTCCAAATGTGCCCTACTGTGATGCAGAACGCATCATTTGACTCACAGTAGGGCACATTTGGATAAGGGAAAACAGATTTTTTTCGTTTTTGTATTTTTAGTTTGATATTGGATGTGAACTGATTGTATTTCTATGTTAAAGTGTTCTATTAAATATGCAAAAACATATATATTTCAGTATGCTGTAAAGTGGTTTAAGAAATTTAAATCGGAATCGGCTAAAATCGGTATCAGCAGGTCAAACTTCTTGAAAAATCGGAATTGGCCCCAAAAATGGCAATCGGTGCATCCCTATTTATAACATGAGTGTAGGAATTATAAAGTACGTGAAACGTTTCCACGACAAGCACCAGATGTTAGAGTCTGCTGAAGCTGCTCCTGCTGCTGCTGCTGCTGCTGCTGCTGCTGAAGCTGAAGCTGCTGCTGCTGCTGCTGAAGCTGAAGCTGCTGCTGCTGCTGCTGAAGCTGAAGCTGCTGCTGCTGCTGCTGCTGCTGCTGCTGCTGCTGAAGCTGCTGCTGCTGCTGCTGCTGCTCTGTCTCTGACTGTGAGTCATGTCTCTTGTAACATCACAGTGGTGTTCAGTGCAGAGGGAGAGTCCATCAGTTCACAGTGAGCAGCATTAGCAGCTAATCAGACTCCCAGGCGTGTTCATTACCTCCCGCTTTTAATTAAAGGGCCATTTTGGGGCCGAGTGATAACGAGCTGACTGGTGTTCTGCTCCTCCCTCCTCCCTCCTCTCTCCTCCCTCCCTCCCTCCTCTCTCCTCTCTCCTCCCTCCTCCCTCCTCCCTCCTCCCTCCTCCCTCCTCCCTCTCTCTCGTCTTCACATCCACTTTTCACAGTGGTGATATTTATGTGGAGGAGTGAATCTGAACATGTGTTGAGGATGTTGCTCTCACTCCTGGAGGAGAACGTGTTGCAGCGACTCGCCTCCAAACTCCAGGAGGTGGTTGTTGTTGTTGTTGTTGTGTGTAATGGGGCGTGGCAGGATGCTAAATAAATAACTCCTGGATAGTGTTTCACAGCTGAGCATCACTCAGTGTGTGTGTGTGTGTGTGTGTGTGTGTGTACATGTACATGTGTAATACATGTATGTGTTCTCTGTCTGAAGTCATGTGCAGACCTGACAGGTGGATTTAAGAGTTGTTTTGATTCTCCTAAGACTCACTTTCATCAAATCTACATCAGATTAAGTCTACAATGTCTCACGTCTTTATTTCACTGTCAGACAGACTTTAACAACAGGAAACTTAAGTTTATAAACCACTCACTCTCCCACACCAAAGTCCATAGAGAAAACCAGTGATTTTAGCTCACAGGGACACAGGAGCTGCTAGTCTACTACTATTGTAAGTTAGTGATGGAGGCAGCAGTGGATCAACAACTCCTGTGAACTCCTGTGTGCTGTGATGTTAAAATCACTGGTTTACTCTATGGACTTTGGTGTGGGAGAGCGAGTGACTTTGGTGTGGGAGAGTGAGTGGTTTACAAACGTCAGTTTCCTGTTGTTAAAGTCTGTCTCACAGTGAAGATAAAGACGTGAACATGTTCTTAAAGACGTCATAGAATTAAACTGAGGCTTAAATCAGTTTTTCTGAGTGTGTATGAAGTCAGACGAGACTCTTGGTGTCTTCACGCGTCTCTAAATGAAAGTGTGTGTGATATTGTTGGTGTGTGTGTGTGTGTGTGTGTGTGTGTGTGTGTGTGATATTGATGTGTGTGTTGTGATGAACTGGAGTAAATCCAGGTTCTCCAGCCTTTGAAGCTCAGTAAACA
>NC_139823.1:19640817-19705817 GCF_963457635.1 Microchirus variegatus
TTGGTGTGGGAGAGTGAGACGTTGACTTTCTGTCACCTTTTGTGTTGTTTGTGTGTTAGTTTGCTGGTTGAAGCTTGCCAGGAAGTATGAGTAGATTGAATAGCCACAAGGGGGCGACTCCACTGCATTGATGGTCTATGGGAAAATGAGCTTCTACTTCTCATTTCGACTCTTTAAGGCTCAACAATGATGCATTTTAACAGCGTTTACACTGAGACTAAATGAGTTGTGTGTATAAAGTGTGTGTTGTGTCTCCTCCAGGACAAGAAGACGTACCTGGACGTCATCCACAGCTACATGGAGGTCCACGGCACCGTGCACGGCACCAGCACCGTGCACCTGCCTGGCTACGTCAAGAACCACGGCATCCTGAGCGGCCGCGACCTGCAGTTCCTGCTCAGAGAAACTAAGGTGAGTGCACCTGTGTATAAAGACAGGTCGGGGTGCGTTCCATTTATAATCACAACTGTGGATTTCCCGCTCGGCCGTCGGGTTAACGAACCTTTTGAGTTTGAACCTTGTACAGAATGTTGTGATAAACATGAGTCACATCAGGCGTTTGTGTTGAGGGAGTGTGTTCACCTCATCACTCAGGTTTGCTTCACACACACACACGCACACACACACACACACACACACACACACACACACACACACACACACACACACACACACACGTGTGTCATGTGACCACTGCCAGTCAAATGTAAAGAAAAAAGCGCTTTGCATGTCGTTTCCTTGAAAAGGTCAAATTTGGGCATAAAAAAGCAGCAGAATCCATGTTTTTACATTTAATTTGAATATAGATAACTCACTCACTCACTCACTCTCCCTGCACCAAACCTCATAGAGAAAAGCAGTGATTTTAACATCACAGCACACAGGAGTTCACAGGAGTTGTTGACCCACTCTCTCTATGATCACTAAGTTCAAATGTCTTATTCTTTTGAATTCGGCATTTGAAATATTTAATTTAGACTTAACCGCAGTGACACAAAGTGACCACACGAGGCAGCAGTAGACCAGCAGTTCCTGTGTCCCTGTGAACATTTACGTCAGAAAACGAAACCTAAAAGACCTCTGTATTTTGAATTTGAGTGTAGTAACTGTTTTTGGCCACATTCTTACATATGGCGCCTTTAAAAACATTGCAGATTTTATAAAGTGAGTTTTTTTTATGTGTCTAAAAACAGTGTTTAATGTTTTCACTCAAATCTTCCTCAACTGCACCTTTAAAGACTTTGGATTATTTAAAGGTAACAAAGTGTCTGTGTGTATGTTTCATGTGACATGTGATGATCACAGACAGTGCTCTGCTGCCACCTGCTGGCAGGAAGAGGCACAGTGTCATGTGAAGCCTACAGGAGCAGAATTGTCTGATTCTTCCACGTCGTCCTGGTTCAGCTCAGCTCTGTGTGTGTGTCTGTGTGTGTGTGTCTGTGTGTGTGTGTTCATGTGTAACATTCTCACACACAGACGAGTCATTGTTACCATCTCTGGCTCCGCCCCCTTCTCTCTGTCGAAGCACAAACGGGAAAATGAATGAGTGAGAGACGAGGAAAGTTCTTATCGTCTGTGGTTTGAACTTCTCCTGAACCTGAAGCAGGAGGAGGAAACATCACACCACAGCTTCACGTGTGTGTGTGTGTGTGTGTGTGTGTGTGTGTGTGAGTGTGTGTGTGTGTGTGTGAGTGTGTGTGAGTCAGCGTTGTTTTCTGCTGATGACACAGGGAGGTTTGTGTCAACGCGAGCGTCAGCAAAGATCAGCAAACTCCTCAAAAACTGACACGACCGCGTTAATCCGGAGAACATGCTTTAATGTTGTTTAAAGAATAATCTCAATCTAATCCGCTCTAATCTGTGTGTGTGTGTGTGTGTGTGTGTGTGTGCAGCTCTTCGTGGGCTTGTCTTTCCCGTACGAAGGTCCAGCTCCTCTAGAGGCCATCGCTAACGGCTGCGCTTTCCTCAACCCCAAGTTCAGCCCAGCAAAGAGCAGCAAGAACACGGACTTCTTCAAAGGAAAACCCACTCTGAGAGAGGTGAGGTGTAATCTGGAGATAATCTGGTGATACACTCAAATATCAGTGTTTGATTTTGCTCCTCCAAACTGTTAACATGTTTCCTCTTTGTTTCCTGTGTGTTTCCTCTTTGTTTCCTGTGTGTTTCCTGTGTGCAGCTGACGTCTCAGCACCCGTACGCAGAGGTTTACATCGGTGAACCTCACGTGTGGACGGTGGACATTGATAATCCAGCTGAGGTGGAGAGAGCGATTCGCTCCATCCTCAGTCAGAAGGTATTATTATCTCACTTTGTTTCATTTAATAACAGAAGATCTTTTTAAATGAATTTAAACATGAAAAACTAGAATACTTATGACGATAAAGAAGATAAAGAGACACAGATGCTGTTCATGCAGCAGCACAAACACACACACACACACACACACACACACACACACACACACACACACAGTCACAAAGGTTTTAGTTGTCTAAAGTTTAACTCCTCAAATCAGACAAATCAGCATCTTATGTTTCTCTGTCTCACACACACACATTCTCCTGACTGTGTGTGTGTGTGTGTGTGTGTGTGTGTGTGTGTGTGTGTGTGTGTGTGTGTGTGTGTGTGTGTGTGTAGATTGAGCCGTACCTGCCCTATGAGTTCACGTGTGAGGGGATGCTGCAGAGAGTCAACGCCTTCATCGAGAACCAGGTATTGTTATATTATTATATTATAACTGTCCCTTTAGCACACACAGATGTGTGTTTGTGTGAGTGTGTGACGTGTGTGTGTGTGTGTTGTGTTCCTCAGGACTTCTGTCATGGTCAGGTGATGTGGCCTCCTCTCAGTGCTCTGCAGGTGAAGACAGCAGAACCAGGACGTTCATGTAAACAGGTTTGTCAAGAAGAACAACTGATCTGTGAACCTTCATTCTTTCAACATCTCAACAAGGACAAGGACCTGGCCAGGTACACACATACACACACTACACACACTACACACACTACACACACTACACACACACTATACACTACACAATAACAACACCCTACACACTACACACACACTAACAACACACTACACTACACACTAACAACACACTACACACACAATAACAACACACTACACACACTGACACACACTAAAAACACACTACACACACAATAACAACACACTATACACACTATACACACTACACACACAGACAACACACTGAGATACACTGACACACACTAACACACAGGTACACACTACACACACACTGCACACACTGAGACACACACTGACACACACAGAAACACAGGTACACACTAACAACACACTGAGACACTGACACACACAGAGACACACTGACACACAACACACTACACAGAGACACACAACACACACTGACACACAAGAGTCACACACACAGGAACACACACACTGACACAGAGACACACATACACACACACAAATTAGCACACAACACAGAGACACACTGACACACATTAACAAACACACCCAGAGACACACATTAACACACACACAACCTAACACACGCGCACACAGACACACACAACCTAACACACACACACAACCTAACACACACAACCTAACACACTCTAGCACACACACACACACACACTGACACACAGTAACACATTAACACACAGTAACACATATTAATTAACACACACAAAGTAACACACACACATTAACATATACACACTTTAACTAACACACACACACAGTAACACACATTAACTAACACACACACGTTAACATATACAAACATTATCTAACACACACACATTAACTAACACACACATGTTAACATATACAAACATTATCTAACACACACACTTTAACATGAACACACATTGACTAACACACACAGACACACAAACACACTGCTGTAATGTCGTTGTTGTCGTTGTCGTTGACGTTGTTGTTGTTGTTGTCACAGACACACAAACACACTGTAATGTTGTTGTTGTTGTTGTTGTTGTCAGGTTTGGTGTAGAGTGTCAGAGCGTAGAGTCCAGCTCCGACACAGTCGTTCCCGCCTACAGTGAGTCTCGTCATCACTGCGTCTTCCAGTCCGACCTCCTTCTCTTCAGCTGTGCAGGATCTCACCAGACGCTGCAGCGCGTCTGTCCCTGTCGTGACTACATGAAAGGCCAGGTGGCGCTGTGTAAAGACTGTCTATAGCACACACACACACACACAGCTGGTCGTCATGTCGGGGGGGGGGCGTGGTCTGTGGGCGTGGCTTGATGTGGCAGCAGCCAACCGCGTGACAGACTGTGTTTGTTCATATTCATCGTGTGGAAGCAGCGCCGCCCTGGTGGACTGTGCACGTATCAGCGACCTCCTCTTCGTCTCCAGGACACATGAGGACCAAGGAGACGCTACGGCCCCGCCCACACGCCCCGAACCCCGCCCCTCTTTTCGTTCCATGCCCCGCCCCCTCCCTGCTCCAAAACTGAAACAGCGTTTTCTTTAGGGTAGAGTTACACTGGACACACACACACACACGTGCACGCACACACACACACATGGTTTGACACTGTAATGTCTCGTTCGTCTCTTGAGAAAAAAACAAAAAAACGCGTCGCATCGGACGTTTAACGTAAAAATCTAGATTTTTATTCACGCGTCCTCGCAGCAGGAACGTCCACTTTAAAGGGACAGTTAGGACGGTTTTGTTTTTTTAAAGTTCCACACACTTTAAAAAAACAAAAGAACGTCCGAACTATTCATTTATTTAAAAGTCGCACCTTCTTATGTAAAAAAAAAAACACGTAGCGTGCGTTCGTAGGAGAAAAAAAAAAAAAAAAGGCCAGTAGAGAATCCTGAGACGATTCTCGTCGTTTGTCGTGACGTAGCGTGTTTAGACTCCGCCTCCTGCAGAGAATTTGTTTAAAAAAAACGTGCGTGTTTGTTGACGTAATAAAATACGGCAACGTTCGGAGGACGACTAACGCGAGCGCACCGGTCTTCATTTTCCCACGTAGACGATGACGACGACGACAGCGAGAATAAAAGTTAGTTTTCTTAGTGGTGAGAAGAGGAAGTGCACTACGACGACACTGTACATTGTTTGCGATGTTTTCAACGTTTCTTTTTTTATTTATTTTGTACACATATGTTTTTTTTTTCTGTTTCTGCTGGAATTCTGTTCTTAATTTATCGCAGGGGGTGTTTATGATCTTTTTGTTTTTCTTTGAATAGAATTTTATTTATGGAGAGTTTTTATTGAACATGTACGAAACGGGGGCGTGGCTTCTGTTCAAGTTCTAACGCTTTTATCGTGTTTAAAAAAAACAAAAAACATTTCAGCACAAAAATGCATTTTTAAAAATTCGGAAAAAAGTTTATAGTAATTTGACTTCGTACACTTTACGTTTATGTTTTATCGTGTCAAAGAAAAAACGCGATGTGCCTTTATTTCAGTTTCTAAGACTTTTATCGTTCAATTGAACTTAAATCTTTAAATTATTTACTTTGTTTTTCTTTACTCTTAATTTAAAAAAACAAAAGACCTAAATTCAATCGACCAAAACTTTATTTATCCAACAGCACACGGACAACGTGTCGGGTTAAATCATCTCATTTAGTTTGAATCTGATTAATCTAATCTGATTATTGTAATCTGATTACTCGCTCTAATCACTTAAAGGAAGAGTTCGGCTGTTTTTCGTCAGCAGATCCCGAGAAAAAACCCAAACCAACAATATTTATTTATATATTTCATATATATATGTGTATATGTATATATACGTATATATATATATAAATGTAGTTAATATAGTGTTATTGTTTTTAATCAAACAGCAGTGAGACATTTATTTTGTTGGGGATTATTTTAATCTGTGTTGGTTGAGTTCTTTTTATGGGATTAACGATATTTTTCCAAGTAAAAAAAAATGTTGAATTTAAAATCTGTAAAAAGTCTTTATTTTCTTTCATTTCCTGTCAAACAAACACACGAGTGAAGAAGTGAAGAACGCGGCGACATCTTTGTTTTTATTTTCAGTCTTTGACTTTGAGTGAGAGGGATATAACTTTATTTTTAAATAAACTCGTCTCTGGTTTTATTCTCCGTGTTTCTTTGTCTTTTTTCTTTTGTTTAATGAATAAAAAAACTCCACAGAGAACAAAAAAATCATATCCATTTATGTCCAATAATTAAATATGACCTCTATTTTCTTCATTATTCATAAAAATAAGACAATATGAGCTCATTTAAAAATTCAAGTTTTAACAAAACCAATTCTGTCTTAATTCACTTTAAATTAAATATTTATTTACTAAAAGCTTCACTTAACCACAAGACAGCTTTGTGTTTGCCGCCACCTGGTGGACAAATATAGTCACTGTCACTTAAATTGTTTGTAAAAATGACGTCACTCGGCAAATAAACGATATTTAAAGAAAGAGAAATGACGTTTTTCTAACTCGGCTGTGAAAGAAAACAACTTTCAAACGTGTTGTTTGAGAAAATAGATGATTTATTATTGAAATAAGTGACGTATACACAGTGGGTTTGTGATTGTAATCATCAGAAAGAAGATGAATGAAGTCTAAGATCACAGTATTTATTATCATTATTATTATTATTATTATTATGATAATATCACAGATTCTTCGTTCACACCCATTTTACATGAAAACATCCATCATTTACTCCACACACACACACACCAGCTGCGTCTGTTCCTCTTCATTTTATCTTTAAATTAAATAAATGTTAAAATGATCAGATTAGACACAAATGCAGAGGAATTGAAGTGACCGTTAATCTCAGACGACACAATAATCTGATTAAAAGAAAGAAGGCTGACGTGAAAATGATGCGGTCATTTTAGGAAGACAAATCACAGGTGGACATACTCCAGCTAACGGTGGCTATGCTAACATGCTGACTCACTCAGGCAGGAACTAACTATCGTGTCTGGCTAACGATAGCTTCATTACGACGTGTAGTACATTTAGTTGTTGTTTAAACGCTGCTAATGCTAGGCCGAACTCCAGGACACTGTTGGTGAGTTGTGAATGCTTAATGAGCGTAAGTCTACCTAAATGTGTGCTAAATGAGTGTTAGCTTCACTAAATGTGTGTTAAATGAGCGATAGCCTTACTAAATGTGTGCTAAATGAGTATTAGCCGCACTAAATGTGTGCTAAATGAGTATTAGCCTCACTAAATGTGTGCTAAATGAGCGATAGCCGAACTAAATGTGTGCTAAATGATTGCGAGCCTAACTAATTGAATGCTAAATGAGTGTTAGCCAAACTAAATATGTGCTAAATGAGTATTAGCTGAACTAAATGTGTGCTAAATGAGCGATAGCTGAACTAAATGTGTGCTAAATGATTGCGAGCCTAACTAATTGTATGCTAAATGAGTGTTAGCCAAATTAAATATGTGCTAAATGAGTATTAGCTGAACTAAATGTGTGCTAAAGGATTGCGAGCCTAACTAATTGTATGCTTAATGATTGATGGCCTAACTAAATGTGTGCTAAATGATCGTTAGTCGAACTAAATGTGTCCTAAATGATTGATAGCTTAACTAAATGTATGCTAAATGATTTTTAGTCAAACTAAATGTGTGCTAACTGAGTGTTAGCCTGGCTTAATGTATGCTAAATGAGTGTTATCCAGGCTAAATGTATGCTTAATGTGTGCTAAATTCTCTGTAGAGAAATGACAGACGTGGAGGTGCGTTCACTTCCCCAGCCTCTTGGCCACGTCCTTGTATGCGAGCTCTATTTCCACGTCGGCTGCGCAGGTGTTGGTGAACTCGTCTCTGTTGTAGGCGTTGCCGAGGTAACGCCACACCCCTCTAAATTCAGACGGGATGTCGTAGTTCCGGTACTTCTTTGCAACCACCTGCCAAAGAAAACACTGCTGCTGTAAGAAAACAATTAAAAAAAACACAAGCAGATTAAGACTAAATAATCCAGGTTACCTTGACGACGTGGAGTTTGGGCAGCAGGTTACAGTCGGACAGCGTCAGCTCGTCTCCGTCCAGATATCTGCGAGCAGACTCTTCTTTGCCGCGGCGGCGTCCGTCCTGGTCCTCGTCAGGAAGTGGACTCATCAGATACTTGTCCAGTTTGGCCAAAGCCTTGTTGAGACTCTTCTCTAGATCTGAAACGCCAACAAATGGACGTTAATAATCCACGTGTTTTTGTTCAGATTACAAACTGTTTTACCTCTGTGTTTATCTGGTCTGGTGTTTTTGACGTAAGCCGAGAACCTGGCGAACACGTCGTTCCCCGCTGTGTTGGACTCACGGTTCTTTGGTGCCAGTTTTGGATACCTGAGGACATGGTGAGGACATGATGAGGACATGGTGAGGACAAGGTGAGGACATGGTGAGGACATGGTGAGGACATGGACTTACTGACTCTACTTCCTGTTCCTGTGAAGGGTTAGAGGTCAGACTTACTTGGGCGGGGCCAGCCTGGCCTCCAGATGCTCCTCGATCTTGTTGACGTCAGTGAGAACTTCACCCATGAAGGTGAGGAAGGGAGGGTGAGTCCCTGGAGCCAGATTATGAAGGTCGGCCGATTTCCTGAGCAGGATTAGATTATATTACCATGCTAATCCACAAATTTAAGAATAAGAATTGTCTGAAAAAAATGATGTTGCCGATTAAAGCTAATGCCGACTACCAAGTAGAAGAACATGTCTTTATTTCACTGTTAGACCACTCACTCTCCCACACCAAAGTCACTCACTCTCCCACACCAAAGTCACTCACTCTCCCACACCAAAGTCACTCACTCTCCCACACCAAAGTCACTCACTCACTCACACCACAGTCACTCACTCTCCCACACCACAGTCACTCACTCTCCCACACCACAGTCACTCACTCTCCCACACCAAAGTCACTCACTCTCCCACACCAAAGTCACTCACTCTCCCACACCAAAGTCACTCACTCTCTCACACCAAAGTCACTCACTCACTCACACCACAGTCACTCACTCTCCCACACCACAGTCACTCACTCTCCCACACCACAGTCACTCACTCTCCCACACCAAAGTCACTCACTCCCACACCAAAGTCACTCACTCTCCCACACCAAAGTCACTCCCTCTCACACACCAAAGTCACTCACTCTCTCACACCAAAGTCACTCACTCTCCCACACCAAAGTCACTCACTCTCCCACACCAAAGTCACTCACGCTCCCACACCAAAGTCCATAGAGTAAACCAGTGATTTTAACATCACAGCACACAGGAGTTCACAGGAGTTGTTGATCCACTGCTGCCTCCATCACTAACTTACAATGACTGATTTTAGTGAATTCAGCTTTTAAAATATTTCATTTAGACTTAACTCAGTGACACAAAGTGACCACACGAGGCAGCAGAGGACCAGCAGCTCCTGTGTCCCCGTGAGCTAAAATCACTGGTTTTCTCTATTAGGTTTGGTGTGGGGAGAGTGAAAAAGGGCAATATTTGTGTTAAATGTGCTGGTGTTTCACTGTAAATAATATGTTTATATGTTTAAATATATTTATGATGACATCATCATCATCATCATTGTTACCTCTTCAGGTCGACGGTGGTGACATTGAAGACGACGCCTTTGAGCCACAAGATCATGAAGAGTCGCTGAGAGAACGGACAGTTTCCAATGCTCTCTCCATCACTGCCAGCCTGGTCAGACACACACACACACACACACACACACACAGGGACAGACGCACAAATGTTACACAAAACCACTCAGATTAACTCTTTACAAACTGTTCATTCATCACATTAACGAAAAATATGCGTCTTTTACATTAAATTGATGTGTGTGTGTGTGTCTGTGTGTGTGTGTGTGTGTGTGCACAAAGCTGTAACAGGACACTGTAATCAGACACCAAATCCAGCATAAATAATCCACACGGCCTCCGTTAGTCGCCTCAGTGCCTGTGAACGTGTGCTTTGACTGAAACTCTTCATCATCTGCACAAATCATGTCACTGCTGCTGCTCTCATATTTATAATGTTTATAATATCTGTGACACACACACACACACACACACACACACACACACACACACGCACACACGCACACACACGCATGCACAGTCAAAGGTGATACTTGTGTTTAAAGAGATTAAACAGTGAACTCGTCCTTTAAAAATACACATAATCATCCGTCATCGTCGCAACAATAATGTGAACATAATCTGTTTTAAAAGAGCTGCAGCTAGTTAGCGTAGCTTAGCATAAAGGGGCTAATGCGCTTGTGATGCTAGTAGTTTTCCTCTGTTTCCAGTATTTGTGCTAAGCTAACCTTACAACAGAAAACAAGACAATCCTTGAACAAAATCTGATTTTAGATGAAGAGCAACAGCTAGTTAGCATAGCTTAGCACCAGGTGCAATTGAGGCTAGCAGTTTCCCTGCGTTTCTAGTGTTTGGGCTAAGCTAACGAGCTAATCCTTGAACCAAACCAAAGTTTTCGAAGAGAATCGGCTGATTAGCTCAGCTTAGCATAAAGTGTGCTGCAGATGTGCCACGAGTTTGACTTTGACAGTGTCCCAGTGTTTGTGTGACATCAGCTTCAGAAGAGCAACAGCTGGTTAGCCTAGCTTAGCACGAAGAGCAGAGGTTGTATCGGTGCTGATGACGTGCTAGTTAGGCTAGCAATTTCCCTCAGATTCCAGTGTTTGTGCTAAGCTAAGAAGAAAGTTGATACAGGTAAATGTATATATAAATACGTGTTTATCTATGTATAGATTTAATTTTTAAAAATGTAGAAAAATAAAAATATAGATTAATTATTATATATTGATTATGTGTGTGTGTGTGTGTGTGTGTGTGTAATAGTTAATGCTATACACACACACACTGCTCCATTGAGAGCTGCTCTGTGGACTGCAGAGACCACAGTAATAATTCAGACAGAGGTTGAACAGTGTCAGGTTAACACACGGAAAATCAGCAACAACAACAACAACAACAGCATGGCACACACATGGTTAAAGGAACCTCCCACAACACACACACACACATTATACAGACTGTACAGATTATAATCTAGATGATGCATTTGTTTACTTGTAACACACACACACACACACACACACAGGAGAAGCCCCACCTTTACAAACAGCTCAATGTCAGGGTCCTTGTCGTCCTCAGCTGCAGAATCTGTCATGATCAGGTTTGACACACTGTGTGTGTGTGTGTGTGTGTGTGTGTGTGTGTGTTTCAGATTCTATTCCAGGTCCATTGGTGAAGTTGGTTTAGTCCACGTCTGTCAGAGAGTCAGCGGCGGCGAATGCCAGGGTAAGTGTGTGTGTGTGTGTGTTTGTGTGTGTGTGTGTGCGCGACAGAGATAGAGGGACAGTGTGTGTGTGTGTGTGAGGGGCTCAGTTTGAACCCGTGGCCTGAGCAGTGGGGCGGGGATACTGTCGGGCAAAAATAACCCCCATGTGGACGGAGGGAGGGTGAGGAGGTGAGGAGGTGTCAGTGCACTGATGAAGAGGAGGGAGAGGAGCGACCAGAGGAGGTCTTTATCGTCACTGTGAGAACAGGAAACTGAAGTTTGTAAACCACTCACTCTCCCACACCAAAGCCCATAGAGAAAACCAGTGATTTTAGCTCACAGGGACACAGGAGCTGCTGGTCTACTGCTGCCTCGTGTGGTCACTTTGTGTCACTGCGGTCAGTCTAAATTAAATATATCCAGAGCCGAATTTTACAAAATCAGTCATTGTAAGTTAGTGATGGAGGCAGCAGTGGATCAACAACTCCTGTGAACTCCTGTGTGCTGTGATGTTAAAATCACTGGTTTACTCTATGGACTTTGGTGTGGGAGAGTGAGTGGTTTACAAACTTCAGTTTCCTGTCTATCTCACAGTGAAGATAAAGACGTGAACACGTTCTTAAGACGTCACAGACTTAATCTGACGTAGGTTTTTATCAGATTATTCTTATATCAAGTGTTTAAATCCATTTTCTTTATGTAGCGTCCGTGTCTGGAGCTCGTTCACTGTGACTGTCAAACACAGGAACTGTCCCTTTAACGCTTCAATAAAACATCTGAAAGTCGTATAAAGGCAACATATAAAGGGCGGGGCCGTGTGACCTTTGACCCCACTGACACTGTATCACACTCATTTATTAAGTTTCAAAGTGAGATAACACGAGGACGTGCGACAGGAACATTCCTGTCAGATCAACTGGACTTATATTTAGAACCTGAGCGCACACACACACACACACACACACTGTAAATAAAGTGAGATTAAAGTTCACCTCTGGATCAGACACTCTGTGACCTTTGACCTTTGTCCATCTCCAGTCCTTACCTTGACAAACAGTGTGACCGTTGTGTCCTCTTCTTTCTCAGAGCCTGATGATGATGATGATGATGATGAGGATGAGGAGGAGGAAGAGGAGGAGGACCTGCGTGATGAGTTCCTTGCGTCCACCTCGTCCACCTCCGGAGGTCCCTGCTCCCATTTCACCTCCTCCACCTTCACCTCCTCCACCTTCTTCTTCTCCACCTCTCTGTTCGCGTCTTTGGCTTCAAAGTATGAGCCCGAGGAGGAGGAGGAGGACGACGAAGATCTGCTCCGCGTCTCCTCGGGCGAACTCAGGAATGATGGAAGAGGAAGAGGAGGAGGAGGAGGAGGCGGCATGTTCCCGTACTGGGCCATCAGGTGTGAGGGCTCCTCGTCTGACTCCAGGTCCGTGTAGAAGAGGTCGCGCAGAGGTCGTCGTGGTCGTCCGTGGTCGTCGTGGTGGACGATTGTGAGGGCGAGGAGCGGCGGAGTGAGCGCGGCGCCGGAGGATCCGTCCTTATCAAAGCAGCCGAGGACTTTGGACGGGGACGGCACGCGGAAGAAGACGCCGACGCCTTTCGTGTTGTCAGCGTTTAAAGAGCAACACGCTCTTCAGATCCATCAGATTACAGGATTAAATCTGAGTCTAACCCCAGCCCGTCATAGAAGAAGAGTTATTCAGCTTTTCCTGCTCTTTTTAAAAAGATAAACAGTAAAATTAGTATTTTTTATAAAATCCTAATCAATGTGAACTAAAAGGTGAGGAAGATTATTAGTGTTTATTAAAGCAAGTTAATCCAGTATATATATAATATCTAGTGCTGTGCAATAGGTTAACACATGACACGTCTCCACGTTTACGTGCCGCGACGCCAGAGTCGAGGCTAGTTAGCTCCGTTAGCTGTATTAGCGCCGTTAGCGTTAGCCTACAGTGGAACTGGAGCGGTCTGTTTATTAAAGGAAAAGAGCAGCGCTACAAATAACGTTAGCGTACCTGTGCCCGTCTGTTTTTAAAGTTTAGCGTTACTTTAGAGACTCATTTTAACAATCGGGAGTCGCGTAAACATGACGTCAAGTGCGTCTTTTTCCGGTCAGTCGTCGTGGAAACACGGCGTGCGCTAACGTTTGACAGCACTAATAATATCATAGCATCGAAGGTCCTAATCCCATAAGGATAATATCAAAGGTCGTCCCAGGTCCATGATACCAAACCCCACGCCCCCTCTGTGGGCCCCGCCCCACACTTTGGCCACACACACACACACACAATCATTGTGGGTCATGATTCACCTCCATTATGTCACTCATCGCTGGAATATATTAATATTTTAACAGAAATATAAACGGATGATATTTTGGCTTCGGTTGTGTACGTGTCGCAGAGCCCCGCCCACATTTGTTGAACTAATCGCTGATTGGTTTCTTGCGCTGTGGAGGCATTTAAAGCTTCAGTCGAGTTCACCGCAACAACGGAAGTTGTACGTCAGAATGAAAGAATTACGTCATTAAAAGTCGTAAATTGTAATCATTTGCGCGTGTCGGTGTTTAGTCAAAGCATTAATTACTGCTGTAAATGTAACTTTATGTCAGTAAAGATGCTGTAAATGTAACGGAAAGATTACATTTTTAAGGGAGTTTTATTTTGAAACGCTGGTTCCGGAAGTGACCAGGGTCTACTTTGGCTAGCTCGACGGCCGCCGCTGTCACGAGCACCATGAGGAAATGTCGTGAAGAAGCTGAGGTGAAAACACGGGACAGGGACAAGTTTGTCACCCGCTCACCGGAGGCGGAATCCCCGGTGTGACTCACCGGCGTGACCCGGCGACAGGTACAGTCCTGCCCGCTCCGTGAGCGCTCACCCTTAGCTTAGCATAGGCTCTTCACCGGAAGAGTGGACGCCACATTATCTTAAACGTTCACGTATGTCTTCTTCCTCATTTTTACATTTTTACATTTTGACACTGTTAACTTCCGTGTTGTCTCGTTATTGACGTTATTTCTGGAGTTTATTTGTGAGTTTGTAATCACTTCCTGTTTGTTGTTGTTCACCTGCTAGCAACAACAAACTAACAGGTGTTAGCGAACACACACACACACACGGAATCTGTGAGTGTGTGGAAACACAAACGGGTCAGAATTATTAGTCAGATCTAATTATTTGTCAAATTCTAACAGATTTTACGACACTTTTCGTGTATTTGTTGTTGGTGACGTGTAAAACAGACTCATACAGTAATGATTTACAACAGTGGTTCCCAAACACTGGCCGGGGGCCCTCCAATGTGCCGCCGGAGATTTATTTTGGGTCCCCCAGATTTGTGATTTTCTCAACCATTTATTTCAGATTTATGTGTTTAAACAACGTGTTATAGAGTGGAGGCGTCAAACTCGTCCACCACCAGCTTACTGCTTTTTAAAGTGCTTTATTTATAATTATTGTGAACCACATTTCATTCTGTATCAAAACGAGCACTTTTATTGTGAATGGAGGTGTCAAACTTGCGGCGCGCGGCCTAAATTTGGCTCACCAATCAATTTCGTGCGGCCCACCACTTAAAAAATGTCTGTTTTTTTAAGTGGTTTATTTATATTTATTGTGAACTATATGTCATTCTGTATCAAAACGAGCACTTTTATTGTGAATATGTTTCAAATAACATGTATGACATGTATTATACATTGGAGGTGTCAAACTTTCAATCAATCAATTTCATGCGGTGGATTCTTTTATATTTATCAAAATATACTATAACACTTTTATTATGAAATAATGCAAACTATCGTCACAAATGTGGATTTAATTCTAAGCCGATTTCGTTCACGTCCATTGAACTGCTGTTTATATTCTCTTGACTGCCCCCTGCTGACCACATGTGATTTAATTTAGTTATTTTATTTGATAGGAACAGTGCAGGATAACATAGTAACACTTCCACTTGTTGTTGTTGTTGTTCTGCGTACAGAGGTTATAGCTAATGCTAGTTTCCAACTCCCGTCGCTAGTGAGGCCTTTAATAGAAGAAAGACATTGAAATGACATAACAACACAATAAAATGATACCAAAATAAAAAAATCATACCAAGTCATGGCCCATTAAAAATGCAAAGAGCTCTGATTTTGTTTCAGCCAGACTTTATTAAATTTGTATTAAAAATCTTAATGTTCCGGGTTAGTTTCAGCTAATTCCACATCTGTGAAGCTTTTATAGAAAAGGCTGATTGTCTACAGGAGGTCTTATGGTGTGAGATGTTACCACAGCCGTACCTCTGTGACTCTATCGTACCTGTGCTGTAGATGATTCAGTAAACCTCACTTCTCTTGTGTGACGAGTGAAACCAGGTTCAGGGTGGAGAACAGTGAGATCTGTTTGTGGCTGCAGGCATTGTTCTCCTCCTTTGTTTAACGTAGACGTATCATGGAGTCACGGTGAACCAGTTCTTCCACCTTCTGACACCTTTAAGGTGTTAGTGAACGATAGTGAAGGCCCTTCACTCTTCTGACGCCTTTAACGCAGCGTTAGTTTCCTCTAAATAAGCCGCGTTTTCTCCTCGTTTTTCCAGGATGTTTCTCCTCGTCTTCTTCCTGTGGAGTTGGACAGCTGTGACCTGTGCGGCTCAGCAGGGAGCTCCACCCCCGCCGCCGTCGCCCCCGCCGCCGCCGCTGCTGCTGGTGTCGTTTGACGGGTTCCGAGCAGATTACCTGGAGAGGTTCCCCATGCCCAACCTGAAGCTCCTGTACAGCCAGGGGGTCCTGGTGAAGGAGCTCACCAACGTCTTCATCACCAAGACCTTTCCCAACCACTACAGTCTGGTAATCCAACAACACTGAGATTATCCAGACATGTAATCCCACTTTTAATGAGACTGACGCATTTCTACAAACCACTGTAAACACAGACAGACTTCACACATACAAAACTATTTAAATGCTTAGAAATGAAAAGTATTGATAATTTTTTACTAAATATCAGTACGATGCAGGTGTACGATGATACTTGACAAATATCCTGACACTAAAGATGAACTAATGTCACAAAAAACCTCATTTAATGACCATAAAAACATTACGAATCACTGTTTATGTCACAAAAACATGTGACTTATGTTAAAAACAAACACGAGCAGAAATGTAGCTGCTGTTGTTTGAGGATTGAGATTATATTTGTGGGATAAACGTTACGTTTTTGTGATGATTCAGGCGTAGGATGATGATCATTTCACTAATATCCTGACTCAGTACATTTAAATTCACTATATTCATGTGATAATAGTGTAGACATTTTTTTTTTTTTTTACTGAAAGACGATGAATACATACAGAAACAGACTAGTGTCATTTAAAATTAAATAAGATAATGAAATGTTATCAGACACCGTGATGTCACAAAAACAAGAGATTAAAAATAAACACAATCAGAAATGTAAACATATTTAAACTTTAAACAATAAAAAATGGCGCTAAAATATGATGAAAGTCTCTTAAATGTAAAGTTTGAGGCCCTGGAATGACTGGAAAGATCCAGCGCCCCCTTGTGGCACTTCAAAATAAAGTTTAAAATATTAACCATTTCCTCCACTGACAAAATAAAAGCCGGTGTGGTTTGGTCTTTAGTTTGAGATAAATGAATTTAAATCTGATGTTATTTATGTTTGTTTGTGTTTTTGGTTATTGTTATTTGTTTGTTTATTTATGTGTTTGTTGTTTGTTTATTTATTATTTGTTTGTTGATTGTTGTTTATTTGTTTGTTTATTGTTGTTGATTTATTATTTGTTTGTTTATTGTTTTTTATTTATTATTTGTGTGTTTATTTATTTGTTTATTGTTGTTTATTTATTTGTTCATTGTTGTTTATATTTGTTTGTTGTTGTTTATTTATTTATTTGTTTGTGTGTTTTGTTTATTTATTTATTTATTTATTTGTGTGTTTTGTTTATTTATTTATTTATTTGTGTGTGTGTGTGTCCAGGTGACGGGTCTGTACGCAGAGTCTCACGGTATCGTGGGCAGTTCCATGTACGACCCCGACACCCACAAATTCTTCCACCCGTCCAACGACCTGGACCCCGTGTGGTGGCAGGAGGCGGAGCCTCTGTGGATCACGGCGCTGGACTCGGGTCACAGGACGGCGACGGCCATGTGGCCCGGCTCGGACGTGGCCATCTGGAACCGCACGGCCACGCACTTCCTGCCCTACAACGGCGCTGTGACGTTCCAGCAGCGGCTCGGCAACGCGACAGAGTGGCTGCTGGGAAACGAGAAGGTCACTTTAAAGGCACAGTTCATAATTTCTGCATGCTGAAACGTGACCTCTGACCCCCTGACACCCCCCTTTGTCCCAGCAGGAGGCGGGAGTGAAGTTCGTGGTTCTGTACTGGGAGGAACCGGACAGCACCGGTCACCTGTTCGGTCCAGAGAACGTCTCGGCCATGAGCAAAGTCCTGAAAGAGGTAAAAACACTTGAGGGTTTGTTCGTCCTGTTTCTACGCTGACGTGTAAATTATTCCCTGACATTAATCTGTAGTTCAGGAGAGATTATCACGGCATAAATCAGGTTTTACAGCTTCAGCTGGTTATTCATTATACGTCTGCGTCTCCTCATGTTTGTCCTCAACATGAGTTCAAACCAGCGTTTATCAAACACAGTCAGTGGATTATTGTTAAAGATTCATATTTATACTTCATATTTGTCCTAAGAATAGATTAAAACCAGGATAAACATATTTCACCTTATATTTGTCTTTAAAATTTACTTTCAATGATGTCTGAAAGTCTAAAGTCATTTATGGCAACGGAGGATCGGACGTTATGCGACAGTTTACGATTAAAAGCACTCGCAGTGTGTGAATGTCTGTTTTTGGGATAATCGCCAACATACAGTCCTTGTGATTTATTTTGTGTGTGCCACAAGGGGGAGGAGCCACATCTTTCCAGAGCAGTAAAGTGTGTTCTTGTCACGTTTGTCGCAATAGTATCGTGAATTGCAATAATATTGACGCAAAATCTTCACGTTGTCCCAAAGCTCCGCCCCCTCCTGTCAGCTCCTTGTCAAAGCTCCTCCCCCCAAACGTCGATCGTCCTTTTTTGTAACGTTTTATTTTTTATTTTTTTTAAAGTCGCAATGATGACACGAATCGCAGTTTTTTTGTATTTTCGCTTGGGCTAATGACAGTAACGTAGCGTTAGCTCGTAGCTGACGGATGCTATCGTGTGACCAGGTGGACGATAACATCGGCCTGCTGACCTCAGAGCTGAAGCGCATCGGACTTTGGGGGCGGGTCAACGTCATAGTAACCAGCGACCACGGCATGGCCCAGTGTTCGCCGGACCGCATCATCCGCCTGGACGACTGTCTCCACCCAGACAACTACACCCTGGTGGACGCGTCGCCCGTCGCCGCGCTCATCCCGCGCCAAGGTAACCAAGGCGTGACACGCACAGAGTGAAGCGTGAATCCGCGGTGATTTAAAGATTTAACTGAAACGTCTTGTTGCCGCCACGCAGACGCCGAGGTCGTCTTCAACCTGCTGAAGGACTGCCACGCCCACATGACGGCGTACAGGAAGGAGTCCATCCCTGACCGGCTGCACTACAGGAACAACAGGCGCATCCAGCCCATAATTCTGCTCGCTGACGAGGGCTGGACCATCGTGCAGAGAGGGGACCGCCTGCCTCATCGTACGTCACCAAAACGTTATACCAATAAAGTTATTCAAACGACGCTAAACGCCTCTCTCTCTCTCCCCCCCTCTCTCCTTCACTCAGTGGGCGATCACGGCTACGACAACTCCCTACCCAGCATGCACCCCTTCTTGGCAGCGACGGGGCCCGGCTTCAGCGGCGGTGTTGAAATGAGCGAGCTGAAGAGCGTGGACATTTACCCGCTCATGTGTCACCTGCTCGCCGTCAAACCCAGGCCCAACAACGGCAGCCTGGAGCGCGCTCGCCCCCTGCTGGCCACACCGTGTCAGGACAGGGACGTGTCTCTGGTGTTCGCTCTGGTGGTGGGCGTGGCTTTGGTCCTCATCACTGTGGCATGTAAGTCTAAGCATGAACGCGTGAGGACAAACGTCTCTCCTCTTCTTCACTTCCTTCTCTTCCTCTCTTTAGTCCTTGCTTCCTTCGCTTCCTCCCTATCATCTCTCCCTCTCTTCCTCTCTTCCTCTCTTCTCTTCCTCACTTCCTTCTCTTCATCTCTTCTCTTCCTCTCTTTCTTCTCTGAAAAGTGAAGGAAAAATGAAGTTTTGTTCTTTGACACTGATTTTAAAACGAATCTTGAAGAAGAAGAAGTTATTGTTTAAGCCCAATTTATACTCCTGCGTAAGGTGCTCTACGTAGGTTACAGAGACCCCTCTACGTTGTCGCTGTCGTCGTCTCCGGCTGCACAAAATATTTTTATAAATGTCCGTCAAGGGACAACGGAGACGACGAGGGCTGTGATTGGTCCTCAGGACAGGCCGAGATAACGCTGCTCTGTGCCGGACACAGAGGATATGACTATAAATACGTCATATCTTAAAGTGGACCTAGACCGGAAGTTCTTATTAACGCTGTTTTTTAGTGTGTATCTGCGTCATTACCTTGTTTATGAAGCCCTGAAGGTTCTAAACAAACAGTTCAGTCACTGCTGAGAACGCTGTGTTTTATTGTAATGTCGGGCTCAAGAGATCTCTGAAAAAACCCGGTCCGGTTACGTAAACAGCGATTTCCTGAACAGCAGATCGACCGGTTGCGTACATTGAACCACAGAAGAAGAATAACGTCCGTTGTGGAGGTGTTTCACGAGCGACAGTGTCTTCTGACTCTGGGTCTGACTCCGGGTCAAAGGTCGTCAAAGGGACTGAGGCGGGGAGTCGTGAAGAAGCTATTTTTAAACACTGTTAAAACAATGTTTTGATAATGAGGAGCAGTGCATCCACCGTTCCAGAGGGGGGAGCTGTGCTTCTGAGAGCGGGTGTGCTGAATATGTACTGGCCAATCACAACACAGTCTGTCGTCTGGGGGTGAAAGTTCACTCTGAAACATCGCGGCTGAAGAACAGCGTCAGAAGAGAGGATTTCTATCGGCTCGTTTACAGCAACTAGGAGGTTTTTGAGCATAAAAACAAGTTAGTGTATGTAAGTAGACCTCCATAACTAACATATATGTGCAACAGGACCACTCTATGTGAGCTTTAATACACACAGCACATGTTTAGACTCTAAATGGCTAATTTCTCACATCAAATGATCTTAAAACTGCGTTCAGTGACAGAAAAATATTTATTTCCTGTGAGAAACAGCCACTGTTTCAATGTTATTCAGCTGCAACAACAACGACAACAACAGTCTTTCTCTCTCGGACGCCATTGCTCACTGTAGCCAGAAGCACAACAACCTTGCGTAGCGACCCCTACTGATCGGGCGGGAAATTGCAGTTACGACGGAGAACTATGAAGGTTGGAGGGGTCTCCGTGGTTACGCTGTCGGAGAAGTATAACGTGGGCTTAGTTTCCTCTGGTTTAACTGGTGACATGTTATTCTTAATCAGATTAACACACTAACCAGACTCTAACCAGATTCTAACCATGCTCCACTCTTCAGTTGTTTTCAGGTGGCTGTGTCGATATTACTGTACAGGCTCCACCCCTTTTCAGAGGCTACGCACTGATGATGATGATGATGATGATGATTTCAGTCTGTTTCACTGAAGCAGACAGAGCAGAGGACGTCTTTCACCCTCTCACTCACTCACTCACTCACTCACCTGTGTCTCATGTTTGTCACTCACTCTCCCACACCAAAGCCCACAGAGAAGACCAGTGATTTTAGCTCACAGGGACACAGGAGCTGCTGGTCCTCTGCTGCCTCGTGTGGTCACTTTGTGTCACTGAGGTTAATCCAAATGAAGGATTTCAAAAGCTGAATTCACTAAAATAAGACATAGTAAGTTAGTGATGGAGGCAGCGTTGGGAGAGTGAGTGACTTTGGTGTGGGAGAGTGAGTGACTTTGGTGTGGGAGAGTGAGTGACTTTGGTGTGAGGAGAAACCTCAGAAGACAGAAGAAGCCTTGAATATTTTAGTGAACACTGTTTTTCCTTGACTCGACTAAGTTTCTTTTATAATCATTTATTTGCACCAACGTTTTACCTGCAATGACTGTATTTGTAATATCACTTCTTGCCAACAGAGGGAGCCTGAAGCTCATTTATCTCGTTGTAGGGTTAGGGTTAGGGTTAGTTGTAGCAGTGACTGTTTGCTGCGTCTGTTACACTGAATTTATTTGTTTCTATTTTTGTGTGAAAATGGAAACTGTTTTCCATCAGTTAAGTTGTCGAGTGCAAAGACGGTCATTTCTAAATGCTTTATACCAAAGATTATTTGCTAAAATTTTAATGATAAAATAAGTTTTTATGATAGATGAGGTCAGAAAGACACTGGCTCACATTCATTTCAGTTGCTCGGAGAGATTTGGTGCCTTGCTCAAAGGGCACAGGTCACATGAATGACCACCTGCAGGGAGGACAGTGTTACTGAGCGTTTGTGTTGACAGGGTTTATTCATTATTTTTGTTTAAACAAACACAAACACAGTGTTGGTTATTAAAAGTGTTGGAAATAACACGTTTAATTCAATGTTTTGGCCTCAACAAAGGCACACAGAGCTGTTTTAATTTCATTTTATTTGATTACGTCATATTTGTGGTCAAATTTGTAAAAAAAAAGTGAAGGAAATTGTTTTTAAACAAGTTATTAGATTTTTTTGTGGTAATCTGGATTGAAACCTTATAAAATTTAAGTTTCAACCTAATTTCTGTTTGAAATGCTGTTAAAAATCTCAGTTTTGCTCTGAAAAAAATCCCTTAATTCAGCAAGTCATAATCTGGATTGACACAGTGAACTTGTTATTATTTACAGAATTTGGATACATGGATACAAAAAAGGGGATGAATTCAGGAGAGACAATGATGTAATAAATAATTATTGTTTCAATTGTAAATCCCTGTTTCTAAGTGTTTACATGTTGTTCATGTAAACATATGACGTCATCACTGTTTTTATGTTTTAATCTGTGCTTTTTTTTCTTGAAAAGAGTTTTAAAAACAAATGAATTGATTAAATTAAAGATGAATGAATGAATGAGTGTTCCTGTGTTATTCAAAGGAAGAGCGACACACATTTGGAAAAATTAATTTATATTCCTTTATATTTTTTTTTTATCTTCCATCTCAGTCACAATGTTACAATGTAGTAAAATGGTAAATATATAAAATCAAACCCAGGACACACACACACACACACACACACACTGAACTGTACATGTTTTCATTGACACACTTTTTTTAATATCGTTTAAAATGTGTCCTCGTGCCCACGTCGTCCTCTGAATCGCACATAAATAGACTTTGTTTCTCTGCAGATATTGTAACAAAAATAACGGATATATTTTGCGAACGCCGCCGGAAAAACACGGTGTTGTTTAAAACACTTGTGCGGAATTCAACGTTTGTTTGTGCGATGAAACGCAGACGGAGCCGCGGTAACTGCGTCACAGCTGCGTCACAACAGGAGGAGAAAATGGCCGACGACCACCGGCGCGTGCTCGTCAGACAGCCACGTCATTTCCGTCGTAAGTTGTGCAACACACACTCTCACAAACGCGAGATAAATGTAAATACTTGACCACATAAGTGTTTTTTTTTCTCTTGGTTTAACGTGGATCTAAAACGTTGGACAGAGTTAGCTCAATTGAAGCTAACTCTTTCATGTAAATGTGTTTTAAGTGGTTCTTTTCACCCGCGGCAGAGCTAGCTACTGCTTTCTCCACCTAGCGACAGACGCTGATGTAGCATGCTACCTTGCTAGCGAACTGAAGACTATAAGCAAAGGCTTACATTTAAATATTTGCGTTTATAACTTGTGTTAAGAAACGTTTGGATAAACTTCCAATAGAGCCAGTTAGTTAGTTAAATGTATATTCTTGGCCAAATAAGTATTATTTTAAACGTGAATACGTTTAAAAATCATTATATTCACAGATGATTTAGCTAGCTTCTTATTTCCCCACCTGGTGATGGGGCTTGCCAGCTGCTTAGCTACAACTCTATAAGCTAAAGTTTACATGTGAATCTTGACTGCCTCGATGTATTAATTCATAACTTTTTAAATTAAACATTAACCACTTTGTCCAACCCTTCACTCGAGCTAATTAACAAGTCTCAAAGTCTTAAAGTTAGAGTTCAAATGTTTATTATTGGCCAAATAAGTGTTATTTTAACCGTAAATATGTTTTAAAATCATTATTTTCACAAATGATGAAGCTAGCTAGCTTCCTATTTCCCCACCTGGTGATGGAGCTTGATAGCTTGCTACTTAGTTTGCGAGCTAACAACTCTATAAGCTAAAGCTTACGTGTGCATCTTGACTGCGTCGACGTATGAATTCATCACATTTTAAATTAAACTTTAAAAACTTTGTTTAACCTTTCAGTAGAGCTAATTATTATATTCCAAATAAGTATTATTTTAAATGTAAATATGTTTAAAAATCATTATTTCCAATTAAATTAAATTTTATTTATATAGCCCACAATTTACAAAACATTTGTATAACCTTTCAATAGAGCTAGTAAGCGAATGTGCTATCCTACAAATTCTTCAAGTGTTTAAGCTCAAGTTCAAACACGAATTCTTGGCTAATAAATAAAAAGTAAACGTGACGTAGCGTTGACTGTGGCTGTCTGAGCGATGAGCTGTGAAAACGTCACGCCGGCTAACAATGCTAACGTCAGTGTGCTTATACTCAGGACGACACAGTGGCACAGACTCCTACGAAAACCGTCTCATCGTACATTCTGCTTATTTATAAAGAACATTTACGATCAGTACAACTCATCAAACGTGGGGGGGGGGGGGGGGGGGGGTGGGGAGGGGGAGGGGCTACCAGAAGAAGGTATTTACAATCAAAAATGTCAACCACAGGAAAAAATGAACTCTACTTTTACATCAAATTCTCTAAAGCTACGTTTTTTCCGCTCAAGCTGAAGAACACGGTAGAAAAAAGCATGACGTTAACAAAATAAAAGCTCATGGTAAATCTACGTACGTCCACGCTAACGCTGCTCTGTCACACCTGAGTCAAACCACGCAAATCCTTCCTGTGAGACGGCGTTTGTGTGTTTGTTTGTGCCTGAAGAAGCTTCTTAACAACAACAACAACAACAACAACACCTGAGGATTCCACTGTGAGTTCAACTCAGGTCTGAGATCAGAAACAGTTTAGTGTCTGGCTTCAAAACCACAATGAGTGATGATTCTGTCACAGATCTGGACCGAGCAAGTCCAACTTTGGCTTTAAAAGAAAACACACACACACACACACACACACACACTGAAGCCTTGTGTGCTTCGTTAGACCCTGATTATGTGAAAAAACAAACTCTGCTTTTGATTTCTTCAGTCTGACGCACATTCCTCTGTCGGGAAGTTGCACCCATCGTGGTTATCACCAAGTTAAAGATGCATTACACAGTTTTCCCCACTCCTGACTATTGTTAATAATAATTTTAAAAAAAGTCAAATAAACACATTGAAAATATCTTAAATGATCATAAACACATACATTTTCTTGAATCAAATTGGTATATAATGTATTTTTTAAGGTGTTTTTGAAATGTGGTTGAATAGCTACTCAACAAGTGGAAAACTTGACGTTTGTAAACCACTTACTCTCCTACACCAAAGCCCATAGAGAAAATCAGTGATTTTAAGATCACAGGGACACAGGAGCTGCTGGTCTACTGCTGCCTCGTGTGGTCACTTTGTGTCACTGAAGTTAATCCAAGTGAAGGATTTTAAATGTCGAATTTGACAAAATCAGTCATTGTAAGTTAGTGATGGAGGCAGCAGTGGATCAACAACTCCTGTGAACTCCTGTGTGCTGTGATGTTAAAATCCCTGGTTTACTCTATGGACTTTGGTGTGGGAGAGTGAGTGGTTTAAGTTAAGAGGCTAAAATCAGTTTTCCCTTTAATCAGTCATCAAACAACCATTTCAAAAACTCCTGTCCTCACCCCTTAAGTGCATGAAAGTATATATTTAAATGTAAACAAATGGCACATTTTCATTGTAAAGAAACAAAAAACATACATGAACAGTGATGTGGTGTATGTATATATATATATATATATATATATATTTATGTATATATATATCATTTGTTATGTAAAGGTTATTCTTATTATAATAGAAGGCCAGATCCCTTGCTGTCTGCTCAGTTGCATAGCTGTGGATGATGAAGCCATAACCATAACTGACTGCACTTCCCTTCCCTACAGAGTGGACCTGGACTAAGGCTCTGGTTTGTCGGTCAGTGAATTGAGGAAACGTTCACAACACAGTGACACCTGCAGGTGGATGGTGACACTGCAGCCGCACAAGAAGGAGCTTCTTCTTTTTCTTTTTTGGTTTGTGTCGGACCTGATTTGGCTGAAATGAACCTGGTTTCTGTCTGGAGCTGGAGGATTACAGAAGAGGAGGGGGCGTGGTTAGGACGGTCAGACAGGTGAGGTCATAAGAAGCTGTCACTCACTCCTCTCTCACTCTCACTCTCACTCTCACTCTCACTTTACGTAGTAACAGATTATTCCTCTAGCGGCGAGCGTTTCCCTTTAATCTAGAACATTCATGCAAGAAACTCACGAGCACAATCTGCGACAAACGGACGGAAACGCCTCCACTGTGTTCTCTACATGGCACATGTTCAGATTATTGTTGTTCGTCTGTGCTCTGACACACTGTAACCACGCCTGGATTAGAGCATTGTTAACCATGCCTGGATAAGGGGGTAGTTACAGTCTAACACACTGTAACCACGCCTGGATTACAGCGTACCGAAAAACAAGCAACACTTGGTGCTTCTGTTTCAGGTGTTGCTGTGTTTTTCTTTTCTTTTTTTTTTTGTTTGTTTTTTTATTTTATTATTATTTTTTTATCGTACACTCCGCACACGCGTGAAATACACATTTTTAATCTGCGTGAACGTGAAACACTCAGGTTTTTCTAAACTATATTTTGTCTAAATTCTTCACTGGAACCACAACTGTACAAAAACCACCCAATAGCACCATATGAATATTGTTCCCAAATTATAAAGGGGTTAGGGATTATTGGACGTTAGTATATGTGTGTGTGTGTGTGTGTGTGTGTTCTTGTACTTGCGGCATACTGAGGACCAGTGAGGGTTTTTAACCAACAAAGTGAGGTCATTTTTACAGAGTGAGGACATTTTGGCCGGTCCACACTTTGTTTTCATTGAAATCACTGCCTTAGGTTGCTATCACATGCTATACTCAATTTGTCAAAAAATAATCACATTTTGGACGACATAGTATGACTTTTTTGTCAAATTTTGGACCAAAATTTTTTTTTTCACATTTTGGACGACATAGTATAGTTTGACGTTTTTGTCAAATTTTGGACCAAAAATTTTGGGTTAAATTTTGTCTTCAAATTTTGGATGACATAGTATAGTGTGACGTTTTTGTCAAATTTTGGACCAAAATTTTTTGGTCTTTTTTTTTTTTTTCAAATTTTCGACCCAATTTTTTTTTTCAAATTTTCGACCAAAATGTTTTTTTTTTAAATTTCGACCATTTTTTTTTTCAAATTTTAGACCAAAATTTTTTTTTCAAATTTTAGACCAAAATTTTTTTTTAAAATTTTAGACCAAATTTTTTTTTTCAAATTTTAGACCAAAATTTTTTTTTCAAATTTTAGACCAAAATTTTATTTTCAAATTTTAGACCAAAATTTTATTTTCAAATTTTAGACCAAAATTTTATTTTCAAATTTTAGACCATGTTTTTTTCAAATGTGTATTTCGACTTTTGGATGACATAGTATAGTTTGACGTTTTTGTCAAATTTTGGACCAAAAATTTTGGGTTAAATTTTGTCTTCAAATTTTGGATGACATAGTATAGTGTGACGTTTTTGTCAAATTTTGGACCAACATTTTTTTTTTTTTTTTTTCAAATTTTCGACCCAATTTTTTTTCTTCAAATTTTCGACCAAAATGTTTTTTTTTTAAATCTCGACCAATTTTTTTTTCAAATTTTAGACCAAAATTTTATTTTCAAATTTTAGACCAAAATTTTATTTTCAAATTTTAGACCAAAATTTTATTTTCAAATTTTAGACCAAAATTTTATTTTCAAATTTTAGACCATGTTTTTTTCAAATGTGTATTTCGACTTTTGGATGACATAGTATAGTTTGACGTTTTTGTCAAATTTTGGACCAAAAATTTTGGGTGAATTTTTTTTTTTTCAAATTTTGGACCAATTTTTTTTTTTCAAATTTTGGACCAAATTTTTTTTTTCAAATTTTGGACCAAAACATTTTTTACAAATTTTTTTTCGACTTTTGAATGACATAGTATAGTATGATGTCTTGTCAAATGTTGGACCAAAAATTTCTTGTCAAAGATTTTGTCAAATTTTGGACAAAAAAAAACATGAAGTGTCATTCATGAAGTAGATATTTGTAATTGTGTTGATTTATAAAGTGGAAATGCTGGTCCTCACTTTGTCAGCGACCCAGTCCTCGGTATGCAGCAAGTACAAGAATGTGTGTGCGTGTGTGTGTGTAGCTGTTTTCAGACATGCCCTATAATCTGGATATTCTCTGGAATTTCTCCTGCCTTTTAGATTACGTGTCTGAAAACAGCTTTTTTTGTGTTTGTGTTGATGAAGTGAGGTAGGGAAACATCCCGTGTTGTCGTCCCGAGTGTGTACTAAAGCACGTCGAACACCCTGTGTGTGTGTGTGTGTGCGTGTGTGTGTGTGTGGACTAAGCACGTCTCCAGGAGACTTGCATAGCTTCTGCAGGACAGGAAGAGCAGTTGTCCGTTTGGACGGAAAAACTCAAGGCAGAACTCGAGTCGCACCATGGAATTCAAAGAGACAATCTGCCCTTATTGCACCATAAGTACGTGTGTGTGTGTGTGTTTATATATATATATATATTTACTGTATATTTGCACCATATGAAGTGGGATTAGCAGCCAGTCGACTCTGTAGCTCGTACGTACGATCACCGGCGACACTGAATCGAGCCGTGTGCAGCAAAAGAAGCAGTTTTCTGATTTGTTTGTTTTTAAACGGTCGAGCACCGCAGAAAACGCAACGTACGATGTTTAACGTCGACGTTTCTCGTGTCGAGGTCAAAGGTCACTCCATAGATCTTTGGGATTAACAGATTAACAGGTTAGAGAAAAATTCAGTACCAAGTATTTAAAGGACTAAAACTCAGTTTAGTTTTTTTAGATAGCGCCCTCTAGTGTCAGGTCCTCGTCAGCACACTTTTCCCAATTTGTAACTTCAAAATGACCTTGGGGGCGGGGCCAGTGAAGAGGGCACTAAAAGTCACATTATATCGCAATAATATTTGTCGCAGTATTTCATCTAATTTTTCAAAATAAAAGTGTTTGTTTTGATTGGGAACAAGAAAAACTCACTTAAAATAACTCATAACTTTATATATATATGTATATATACAGTGCCAGGGCCGTATAAAATTGATTGGGTGGGAGGGGCCTCTGCACTAAATCCGCCAGTCTTTACACTTGAGGGGGCGAAAATCAGGCGTCCATGTTGGACGTCGCACATGATCACGTGATTTTACTCCGATATTAACACTGATTGTTTTAATACTGTTTTGTAAATAATTTGGCGAGATTGGCACGATTTTTAAAACATTTAAATCTACGCTAATTAAGATCCATGCTAACAGGTACTGTCCAATACATAAGCTAATATCACTCTAAGCTATGACTAGCTACACCTGTACAGCTGATGTAGCTTCTCATTCTTGACACCAAGTTAGCGCTAATGTGGTTAACTGGTGTTAGCATTTCATCAGGACTAACGTCGCTGGATATTTTTGGAAAATATGCTCGGAGTTAAACATTAACACATTTAGCCCAGATTAACATGAAGACATAGCATTTTTATGCTAATCTAAGCTAACCAGCACTTAGCTTTAGCTTCTTCTCATTTGTCTCTTTTAACGTACGTGGACCAGGGCTCTCACACTGTTTGCTCAGTAGGGGGCGGTCATGTGTAAAAAAAAAAAAAAGTATTTATGACAGAATTTCAAAATAAAAGTGTTTGTTTTGACGTGGAACGACAAAAAAATTCACAATATACGGTCTCAAATATAACCGTTTGAGACCTCTGAACGTGACCGGAAACCCGTGAGGTGAATCGACGCCATCTCTAATCTCGGTTAATCTGACGTCATTTTTATTCTAATTGAGGTTTTTCTTCTTTACAGCAGCAAAATAAAGAGAAAAGAAGGTGAAAACAATTGGAATGAGCGGTCGGACGAGTCGGAACGGACCGAGGACTCGCTTCAGCGTGCTGAGTCATGGCCGTGAGACTCACAGGTCAAAGGTCCCTGTGAGGTGTGTTAATGTGAGTGTGTGTGTGCTTAATCCCTCCATCGTGTGTTGTCATGGTGACACGTGCTTATACGGTGATATATCTGTGCGTCAGAGTGACGACTCGTACTGTAACAGTTCGTACAGTAACGGCCCGTCACGGTATCGTATGCCCACGGCGGCCGGCGAGATGTACTGCAGGATGTTTATCGTCCTCCGCAGGCGCCGGTCCACGTAGTGCGCGTCCCACGCCGGGTAGCGCTTCCTGGGCATGTCGATCTTTATCAGCGGGCCCTCGGGTTTGGAGGTGGGCGTCACCGACCTCACCTGGAAGACGGGCAGACACGACTCGGCCACGTCCTCCTCCGTCTGCGACTTGGTCATGCGGGCCGGAGTGGGCGGGGCGGTGGGCGGCGCCGACGGCGGCAGCGGGAGGCCCCAGAGCAGCTGGGCGCAGCAGGAGGAGGCGGGGCTGGGCTGGAGGTGGGCGGTGGCCGGGTGCAGGAAGCCGTAGTACAGCAGCATGACCAGGACGCCGCCGGCGAACGTCAGGTAGACGCCGCACAGAGCGGGGACGGCGTAGGAGTCGGTCAACACCGGGTCTCTGTAGGCGTACCTGCAGGAAGTCAGAACTGACTTTACACCGTGTTACACCAACACAATCTACGTCAGATTAAGTCTACGAACACGTTTACGTCTTTATTTCACTGTTAGACAGACTTTTGTAAACCACTCACTCTCCCACACCAAAGCCCACAGACCGCCCCCTACTGAGCAAACAGTGTGAGAGCCCTGGTCCACGTACATTAAAAGAGACATAAATGAGAAGAAGCTAAAGTTAACTGCTGGTTAGCTTAGATTAGCTATGTCTTCATGCTAATCTGGGCTAAATGTGTTAACGTTTAACTCCGAGCATATTTTCCAAAATATCCAGCGACGTTAGTCCTGATGAAATGCTAACACCAGTTAGCCACGTTAGCGCTAACGTGGTGTCAAAAATGAGAAGCTACATCAGCTGTACAGGTGTTGCTAGTCGTAGCTTAGAGTGATATTAGCTTATGTGTTGGACAATATCTGTTAGCATGGGTCTAAATTAGCGTAGATTTAAATGTTTTAAAAATCGTGCCAATCTCGCCAAATTAATTAAGTTAATATCGGCGTAAAATCACGTGATCATTTACAATTTTATTTTTGCCCCGCCCCCTTCCTCGTTCTCCTGTGCGACGTCCAACATGGACGCCTGATTTTCGGCCCCTCGAGTGTAAAGATTGGCGGATTTAGTGCAGAGGCCCCTCCCACCCAATCAATTTTATACGGCCCTGGCACTTTATATATACATATATATATATCGAGTTATTTTAAGTCAGTTTTTCTTGTTCTTAAGAGATGTTCTTAAAGATATCATAATCATTAATCTGATGTAGATTTTATTAGATGAGTCTTTTGTTATCTGGCTAAAATCAGTTTTTATCTGGTGAAACCTCATAAAACCACACTTCTGAACTCCCCCTTTAAAGGATGTGGGTTTATCCTGCTGTGACACACACACACACACACACACAGTGACTCACCACAGGCCGGTCAGGATGGTGTTCTCGGCTAACACCACGGTGTAGTACGCCACCATCCTGGAGCGCGTGCGGCCCTCCTTCACGTTGAACCAGCAGAAGATGTAGACGATGCCCACCACCATGTTGAACAGCACCTCCTCCCACTTGGACATGCAGAAGTCGGTGCCCCCGTGCACCACCCAGAAGGCCATGGCGCACCAGTGGACCACCACGAAAATGCCAAAGTAGATGTGGAAGAGCGAGGCGAAGAGCGCCAGCGAGAGCACGCGGGACGAGATGGTGAAGAGGCGCCAGAAGAGGTGCAGCAGCGCGCCGCGGTAACTCATGCTGCGCTGGTCGTCGCGGGAGTCTCGCAGGAGCTTGTGGTAGGAGGCCAGAACCCAGGCGAGAGACAGCAGCGAGGCCAGCGAGGAGATGCCTGAGAGACACACCGTGAGACAAGAGGACATGTCTTCATCTGTGAGTCACAACCAAGACTCACTGTGGGTGTAACGGTCCTGGAATAAGAGGCAGAGAGTGACGCAGCACAAACATTTGGACTAAAATATCACTTTCCCTGTGCGTGTGTGTGTGTGTGTGTGCGTGCATCATTAACTCCACCAGTCACATATTTACTTTAAAATTAGACGCCGTCCCAGAACTGCAGGCATGAATAACAGCAGTGGGCGTCAGAGTGACGTGATGCATCATCCTGCATGAATAAGGAATAAAAATAATACTAAATGTCCACTAGAGCTGCAACTAACGATTATTTTTCTCGATTAATCGACGAATCGTTTGGTTCATAAAATGTTAAAAAACATTAATCGGTGTTTGTCAAAGCTGAAAATGATGATGTTCTCAGAAGTCTTGTTTTGTCCACAAACAAAATGATTCAGTTTTAATGATTTCTTTGTTTTGAGGAGCAAAGAAACCAAGAAAATAATCACATTTAAGAAGCTAAAACAATCAGAAATCTTGTTTTAATCATGAAAAAAGCTTTAAACCGATTAATCGATTCTCAAAATAGTTGTCGATTAATTTAGTAATCGATTAATAATCGATTGGGCTCTAATGTCCACACTGTTAACCTTCATGTGGTCCATGAGCAGAGACTTTGAGGTTTAATTTATGTGTGTGTGTGTATGTGTGTGTGTGTGTGTGTCCACCTACACTGCAGCTTCTCGGCTCGGTTCTCCTGGATCATGATGCACAGCTGCAGAACCAGCTGAGGAGCCGACTCCAGGAAGGTCTCCAGCAGCCGCAGCATGTTGACGTCTGCGTACTCGAACATCATGGCCCAGTACCAGCGCCGCTGGTGCTCCTTCTGCCGCCGCGACATCACGCCCAGATACAGCGTCCTAATGTACCTGCCGGGGGTCAAAGGTCAGACTGTTCAAACTCTAACACAAGAGCAAAACCGCCGCAGATTTAAGGCTGGTAATAATCAATGATTGAATTAATCACAAACTATTTTAATTTCTGCTTCTCACATCTGAATATATTCTGGTTTCTTTGCTCATCCATTTGGTTGATGCATTAATCAATAATGAAAACGGATTAGCTGATAAAATCTACATCATTTCAAGTCTGTGACATCTTAAGAACACGTTCACGTCTTTATTTCACTGTTAGACTGACTTTAACAACAGGAAACTGAAGTTTGTAAACCACTCACTCTCCCACTCCAAAGTCCATAGAGAAAACCAGTGATTTTAGCTCACAGGGACACAGGAGCTGCTGGTCTACTGCTGCCTCGTGTGGTCACTTTGTGTCACTGAGTTAAGTCTAAAGTAAATATTTTAAAAGCTGAATTCACTAAAATCAGTCATAGTAAGTTAGTGATGGAGGCAGCAGTGGATCAACAACTCCTGTGAACTCCTGTGTGCTGTGATGTTAAAATCACTGATTTACTCTATGGGCTTTGGTGTGGGAGAGTGAGTGACTTTTGTGTGGGAGAGTGAGTGACTTTGGTGTGGGTTTGAAAAACGTATTTTAGCCCCTTCATAAAAGAATCATCTCATAAACTCTTCGTTCGTTTCAGTTTACGATGTCTTCAGAACACGTTCACGTCTTTATTTTCACTGTTACACAGACTTTAACAACAGGAAACTGAAGTTTGTAAACCGCTCACTCTCCCTGCACCAAAGTCCATAGAGAAAACCAGTGATTTTAACATCACAGCACACAGGAGTTCACAGGAGTTGTTGATCCACTGCTGCCTCCATCACTAACTTACAATGTGCTGTTGTGTCAAAATTCAAAATTCTTTGTTCCAATTTATTGTAGTGACACAAAGTGACCACACGAGGCAGCAGAGGACCAGCAGCTCCTGTGTCCCTGTGAGCTAAAATCACTGATTTTCTCTATGGACTTTGGTGTGGGAGAGTGACAGCGTCGATGATGGTATCCAGTGTGTGTGTGTGTTCATGTTTTCTATCATGAACCCACCGAGTGGACGTATAGATGAACATGTGGGAGTGGAACTGTGTGGGCAGTGATTTCACTGAGAGGCTGTGTGTTCACGTCCATGTTCTCCTGTGTGTGTGTGTGTGTGTGTGCAGATACTACATAATGCATGGCCGTGCACTGTACGCACACGTCTATTACGTCCATCTGGCTCCAAACATACGATCTTAATTCACTGAACATAAATAATGCACCAGTGCAGGAAAACACTTGCTCGCTCTGACTCAGCCTGATGTTTCCTCAGCAAACATTTACTCATCATTCTCATCATTTACTCCTTTAATCTGCGTCAATATTATCACAGCGTCACTCTGCAAATCACTTGATTTCACTTTGAGCGGCTTGAAAATGCTGTTTTCGTTCGTCAACATACAGTCCTAGTCGTTTGTTTTGAAGTGCCACAAGGGGGCGCTGCTCCTGGGATTTAAGACTGGTGTTATTCACGTTAAAAACGCTGATGAAAAACATGTTTTTGTAACGTTTATGTTTTTTATGACGTAACAGTATTTCATAACTTTCTTTCAAACATTCATATTTTTGTATCACGACAACATTTTGTATATTTTTAAATACTTTTTTTGTAACATAACGTCATTTTGTATCTTTTTCCTGTAGCAAACGTGTTTATAGCGTTACTTATTATAGAATTCTTGAAAACGCTTTTTAAACTGACACGTTTTTGTAACCATTTCTTGGTTATTTTTAAGTAAGAAACGTTTTTTGTAACAATTACGTGTTTTTTAGCGTCACACATTTTGTAAATTAGCATTTATTGTTTCTACACATGGTTTTTTTCATGACAACATTTCGTAAAACATTTTTTCGCTCACGTTTATATTTTTTTTGAAATGTGGAAGCAGTTTTTTTAACATTAGATTCTAGATTTTTTTTTTTAGTAAAGTGTCATTTTTTCTTTTTATTTGAAACTTTAGAACATTTTGTTTTCTTATTTTTGTAACAGGAGTAACTTTGTCTTATATAAACTGCTGGATACAAACCAGATTATTACACCAAAGGCAGATGATGATATTTCTGAATACCGTCTTTAATCTCCTCAGGATGATCCTGACTCTAAATTGTCCAGTGAGACAAAAACCAAGCAGCTGTTTGTCCTTGACTCCAGTTACTGAAGGTCTTTACACGCGAAAATCATTAAATTAGCTTGAAATTAGAGATTAAATCCTCAACGTGTCGTCGCCGCAAAACACCTTGACATGGACGGACGTGAGTAGACCACGCCCCCTGCCTCCGCCTCCCCTCCCCCCACCACTTTCACTCTTTCCTTATTCCCTCTCTCCTCATCTCCTCACACTCGTTCTCCTCTACCCTCCCCCCATGTGTGCGTGTGCAACCTCCCTCCTCTTCCTCCTCCTCCTCTTCCTCCTCCTCCTCTTCTTCTTCTTCCTCCTCCTCCTCCATCTTCAACCACCATCTCTGAGCAATCTGTCTCCATCAGGACACACACACACACACACTTCTTCTCCTTCAGGTGGGAGAGTCCATTCTGCAGCCTGGAGGAGGGGGGGTTGACTTCAGGGTGGGGTGGATGAAGAAATGAGTGTGTGTGTGAGGGTGTGTGTGTGTGTGTGTGTGTGTGTGGGGTTGTAGAGTTAAATCAACACACGCACACACACACACATACACACACGATGTACTCTCCCTGTTGTCCACCCGGAGGGAAAGTGGACACCATTAGTGAGGGAGTCTTCTCAGAGGTGGGGGGAGGAGGAGGAGGAGGATACACCACTACTTATGAGCTACACACACGCACACACACACACACACACACACACACACACACACAACACTGTATGTAACGATATGGAAAAAAAAGATGTGTGTGTGTGTGAGTGAGTGAGTGTGCAGCATGTGTGTGCGTTTCTGTTTTTCCCGCCAGTGCGTTTAGCACAGTAATTAGCACCCAACCGTTGTCCAACTGTGTGTGTGTGTGTGTGTGTGTGTGTGTGTGTGTGTGAAAGCATCACAGATGCTTTTCCTCTCTGTTCTCTCTACACACACACACACACACACACACTGACATTCATGGGAAGAGCCGTGACACTGTTTTCCCACTCGTCACACACTCACACACATGAGCACACACACACACACAAAGAGCTCTGAAAAGCAAGACGCTGTCCATGGTGCTGAAACTGTTTAACTTGGGTCTTTCAGGTTTAACTTCACTTTTTTAAAGCGTGGTTGTGTAAGACACTGACACACAGTGAGCACTGACTGTGTTGAGAGCGCCCCCTACACTGAGAACCAGCCTGAAAACACTTTATAAAAGACTCGCTTCATAAAATCTACGTCAGATTAAGTCTATGATATCTTTAAGAACACGTTCACGTCTTTATTTCACTGTTAGACAGACTTTTGCAACAGGAAACTGACGTTTGTAAACCACTCACTCTCCCACACCAAAGTCCATAGAGTAAACCAGTGATTTTAACATCACAGCACACAGGAGTTCACAGGAGTTGTTGATCCACTGCTGCCTCCATCACTAACTTACAATGAATTATTCAGTAAAATTCGGCCTTTAAAATATTTAATTTAGACTTAACTCAGTGACACAAAGTGACCACACGAGGCAGCAGAGGACCAGCAGCTCCTGTGTCCCTGTGAGCTTAAATCACAGATTTTCTCTATGGGCTTTGGTGTGGGAGAGTGAGTGGTTTACAAACTTCAGTTTCCTGTTGTTAAAGTCTGTCTAACAGTGAAATAAAGACGTGAACATGTTCTTAAAGTAATATCGTAGACTTAATCTGACGTATATTTTAGGAGGTGAGACTTTTGATAAGTAGTTAAAATCAGTTTTTCGTTCGTCACACTGTGTGTGCGCGCGCGCGCGTGCGTGTGCACGTGTACCTCCACACTTGTCCCAGCTGGAGGATGTGTATGGTGGCCTGCCACAGCCAGATGGTGGCCAGCTGCAGGCGGTCTCTGCCCGGGTACAGGCAGCCCAGAGCCAGGCTGTCCCGCTTGGTCAGACCCTCCACCTCCCCGAGCCCCCCGCCGGTGTAGTCCTGCACGAACCAGCGGAAACTCAGAATCTGGACCAGCACCGACGGCACCAGCACGAAGAAGAGCGTGAGGCCGAACCAGAGGTAGTCCTGCCTGCGGTAGTAGTCCACCGCCAGGCACAGGTCCGTGCCCACGTCCCAGAAGAAGACGAGCAGGGCGAGGATGATCCAGAGGCAGTCCAGCCACAGCTGCTCCCGGGGCGGGCAGTGAGTCTCTCTGACGCCGACCCCTCCGCCTCCTCCTCCCGCTGCTCCACCACCGAGCAGAGAGCCCAGGCAGGCGGAGCGGCAGCCCCAGTAGCAGGCGGAGGTGCGGCAGCACTGGCAGATGTGGATGGCGGCGGAGTCCAGCGGCTCGTCCGCGTCCACGTCGTACAGCTGCGCGAACCCGCCGGCTTTCCCGCCGCCGCCGCCGCCGCCGCCGTCCGACTGCGCGGCCATGTTCCCCTTGCCGCTCCTGCCCTCCTGCGAAACGCACGACAACCGCACCGTGGTGCCTCCTCGCGGGGCGCGGACACCACGTCACTTCCCAGATACCTGCTGCCCTGTGCGCTCTCGCGCCGCGGCCGCGACTGCTGTGTCTCTGCTCCGCCCGGGGCGCGAGGAGCCATCAGAGCCGGCGGCCGCGCGACGGCGGCTCCGCGACTTCCTCCTCCTCCTCCTCCTCCTCCTCCTCCTCCTCCTGCACCTCCTCCTCCTCTTCCTCCTCCTCCTCGGGTCCAGTCACCGCCACCGGAGCAGCAGCGGAATCAGCACCGCATCATCCCGTCCTGCGCGTGCGGTCATCTAGTGCGACGGGAGGCTATGACGTAATGCATCCCCCGCTGTTTTCTTGTGTGTGCGTGCGTGCGTGTGTGTGTGTGTGTGCAGGACTCTCCGGGACTCCCTCTCCTCTCTCTGTGTCTGTGGCCGCTCTCAGGCTCTCAGGTGCCGGCTTCAGCTGCTGCAGCTCCCGCTCCTCCTCTGCTCCTCCTCACTCCTCACTCCGCCCTCTACTGGACAAACCCGCCCCAGCCCCTTAGTTCCACATCTGCAGCGTGCACGCGCGCCGGGCTCGTGCACGCTGCAGCCGCCCACTGCGCTGTCTCTGCGCTGATCGATGATGTTCTTCTCATTGGAGACTGAAACATCTGCCTGATTTTGTGCGCATTATTGATTTTGCGTATAAAAAACTGAAAGTTAACACAGATTTTTTAAAAATACAGATCTTAAAATATTGCATACAAGTTTTTTAAATAAAGCGTAAATGTGAAACTATTTACCAGTGAACTAACCTGGAAAATTTACGACATTTGAATGGAAACCAAGATTCGAAAACTTTATAAAAATTCTTTGCAACGTTACATCAAAGTTTATTTTACTCTGAGGTGGAAAAGTTTTTTATAAAAATCAGCTAAAGTGTTCATTGCTAGTTAGCATAAACAGCAGCTAGGGTGAGAGAAATATATAAAACAAACGTAAACATTTCACACAGAGTTTTAAGTTCTCCACCGCCTGCGCATGCTAGCCAAAGCTCCAGTGCCTATGCTAACGTTGCCAGTTAGCGTACATTTTAGCTAATACTGTAGGTGGGAATTTGCGTGTACAGGAAAGATCGGATAAACGCAAACAGTTCGCACACAGCGTGGCTTTAGTGTGCAATTGTGTTTGCCAAAGCTAACATCGCTAGTAAGCATAAACGACAGCTAATGTGCGAGAAGTTGCGCGCACGAGAAAGATGTAATCAACGCGAATGCTAGCTAAAGCTGTAGTGGCTAAGTTTGTGAGCCAACATTGCTTGTTAGTTCGCTTATATGTGGGAAGCTGCGTCAATAAGTTTTAATCTGACGTTTAAAGAGCAGCTCATCAATCAATCAATCAATCGTGTGTGTGTGTGCATGTGTGTGTGTGTGTGTGATAGACAGACAGAAAGGAATCATAAAGCTGCAGGGCGACAGAAAAAGGGATGGATTTAGGAAGGATTTGGGAATTAGATGAAAGGAGTGTGTGTGTGTGTGTGTGTGTGTGTCTTTTCAGTGGACAAAGATAGAAGAGATGAGTCAGGCAGAATCTGTTCAAAAGGATGAAAAAAGATTAGTCAGGAGAAAAGAACGAGAGGAAAGATTTAGGAATTGTTGGAGAGAAAAAGAGAAGAAAAAAATAGATTTACTGTTTGAAGTTAGACAGAGAAGACACACACACACACACATACACACACACACACAGGAGTTTTTAAAGGGAGAGTTCACACACTGAGCACTGACACTGTCAGGCTTTTCCCTCTGTTTCACTCACTCTCCCGCACCAAAGTCACTCACTCTCCCGCACCAAAGTCACTCACTCTCCCGCACCAAAGTCACTCACTCTCCCACACCAAAGTCACTCACTCTCCCACACCAAAGTCACTCACTCTCCCACACCAAAGTCACTCACTCTCTCACACCAAAGTCACTCACTCTCCCACACCAAAGTCACTCACTCTCCTGCACCAAAGTCACTCGCTCTCCTGCACCAAAGTCACTCGCTCTCCCACACCAGTCACTCACTCTAGCACACCAAAGTCACTCACTCTCCCACACCAAAGTCACTCACTCTCCCACACCAAAGTCACTCACTCTCTCACACCAAAGTCACTCACTCTCCCACACCAAAGTCACTCACTCTCCCACACCAAAGTCACTCACTCTCTCACACCAAAGTCACTCACTCTCTCACACCAAAGTCACTCACTCTCCCACACCAAAGTCACTCACTCTCCCACACCAAAGTCACTCACTCTCTCACACCAAAGTCACTCACTCTCCCACACCAAAGTCACTCACTCTCTCACACCAAAGTCACTCACTCTCCCACACCAAAGTCACTCACTCTCCCACACCAAAGTCACTCACTCTCCCACACCAAAGTCACTCACTCTCCCACACCAAAGTCACTCACTCTCCCACACCAAAGTCACTCACTCTCTCACACCAAAGTCACTCACTCTCCTGCACCAAAGTCACTCACTCTCCTGCACCAAAGTCACTCACTCTCCCACACCAGTCACTCACTCTCCCACACCAAAGTCACTCACTCTCCCACACCAAAGTCACTCACTCTCTCACACCAAAGTCACTCACTCTCTCACACCAAAGTCACTCACTCTCCCACACCAAAGTCACTCACTCTCCCACACCAAAGTCACTCACTCTCTCACACCAAAGTCACTCACTCTCCCACACCAAAGTCACTCACTCTCCCACACCAAAGTCACTCACTCTCACACACCAAAGTCACTCACTCTCACACACCAAAGTCACCCACTCTCACACACCAAAGTCACTCACTCTCCCACACCAAAGTCACTCACTCTCCCACACCAAAGTCACTCACTCTCCCACACCAAAGTCACTCACTCTCTCACACCAAAGTCACTCACTCTCCCACACCAAAGTCACTCACTCTCACACACCAAAGTCACTCACTCTCCCACACCAAAGTCACTCACTCTCCCACACCAAAGTCACTCACTCTCTCACACCAAAGTCACTCACTCTCCTGCACCAAAGTCACTCACTCTCCCACACCAGTCACTCACTCTCCCACACCAAAGTCACTCACTCTCCCACACCAAAGTCACTCACTCTCTCACACCAAAGTCACTCACTCTCTCACACCAAAGTCACTCACTCTCCCACACCAAAGTCACTCACTCTCCCACACCAAAGTCACTCACTCTCTCACACCAAAGTCACTCACACTCCCACACCAAAGTCACTCACTCTCCCACACCAAAGTCACTCACTCTCACACACCAAAGTCACTCACTCTCCCACTCAGTCACTCACTCTCACACACCAAAGTCACCCACTCTCACACACCAAAGTCACTCACTCTCCCACACCAAAGTCACTCACTCTCCCGCACCAAAGTCACTCACTCTCCCGCACCAAAGTCACTCACTCTCCCGCACCAAAGTCACTCACTCTCCCGCACCAAAGTCACTCACTCTCCCGCACCAAAGTCACTCACTCTCCCGCACCAAAGTCACTCACTCTCTCACACCAAAGTCACTCACTCTCCCACACCAAAGTCCATAGAGTAAACCAGTGATTTTAACATCACAGCACACAGGAGTTCACAGGAGTTGTTGATCCACTGCTGCCTCCATCACTAACTTACAATGACTGATTTTAATGAATTCAGCTTTTAAAATATTTACTTTAGACTTAACTCAGTGACACAAAGTGACCACACGAGGCAGCAGAGGACCAGCAGCGTGTCTTAAATGTGTATTATATAAGCACCAACTCGCCCTTTAACGTAGGAAAGGATGATATTGAGTCAAACATGGATTTATATTTTTTTAGGTGATGAATTAAGGTTGGAAAATGGAAAAAAATACGATTCAGTTTCCAAAAGGAAAAACAGACGATGAATGGATGAATGAAGGAAATACAAATCTTATATAAATGCACCTTTAAACTGTTATGTGTGTGTTTCACATGAAGATAAATGTGTTCATCACGTTCACACACGTGCTCCTCGCTCTCCTGAGCACGTTTTCGTGCAAGCCCTTGCACTTTCTCTCTCTGCCTTTGACCAATGGAGATTAGCCACTCTGTTGTCATGGCAACCTTGACTGTACGCTTGAAGGACAGGAAGAGGGAGTGGATGGTTGTACTACAGCTGTGTGTGTGTGTGTGTGTGTGTGTGTGGTGAAAACACACATCCTGCAGAAACAGCAGAACTGTCCCTTTACAGGCTCATAGAGAGATCTGGAGTCATGTGACGCAGACAGACGTCACGCCTCCTGTGAAACACGTGTTTTTCTTCTCTTTATCTGCAAATATGAGGCTGAAAAACCACTCACAGTTTTAACCAAAAGCTCCTCGATGATGATGATGTAAACCTGAGCAGGTGAAGACAGAGAGCGACCTTGTTCTGAAACGACGCAGCGTCAGAGTTTTAATCTGTGCAGATTAAGATCAAGACTCCACATAATTAGACCACAGAGATTCTTCCAGATATAACGTTTGGAGTTTTTTTTGCAGATGTGCTGACGTCTTCACGCACATCAGTAAAAACTCCTCAGAGAGAAGCGAACGTTCAAACTTCTGATTGGAAAAATATTCAACTGTACTTTAATTAACCTGATCAAATAAAGGTTTAGATAAACTTCAAAGGGTGTTAAAAAAGGTAATAAATCATACAAATGCAAAAATATGCATTTGTATCTCCCACACCAAAGTCCATAGAGAAAATCAGTGATTTTAGCTCACAGGGACACAGGAGCTGCTGGTCCTCTGCTGCCTCGTGTGGTCACTGTGTGTCACTGAGTTAAGTCTAAAGTAAATATTTTAAAAGCTGAATTCACTAAAATCAGTCATTGTAAGTTAGTGATGGAGGCAGCAGTGGATCAACAACTCCTGTGAACTCCTGTGTGCTGTGATGTTAAAATCACTGGTTTACTCTATGGACTTTGGTGTGGGAGAGTGAGTGACTTTGGTGTGGGAGAGTGAGTGGTTTATAAATCAAACTAAATGCCATTGTATAACATCATTAGACAGCCTTTCAGACTTGGAACTGTTTTTTTTTTTTGTTGTTTTTATTCATTGTTTTGCTTTGTAAACGGTTTACTCTCCCACACCAAAGTCCATAGAGAAAACCAGTGATTTTAGCTCACAGGGACACAGGAACTGCTGGTCCTCTGCTGCCTCGTGTGGTCACTTTGTGTCACTGAGTCAAGTCTAAATTAAATATTTTAAAAGCCGAATTTGACTAAATAGGATGTTATAAGTTAGTGACCAACAACTCCTGTGAACTCCTGTGTGCTGTGATGTTAAAATCACTGGTTTACTCTATGGACTTTGGAGTGGGAGAGTGAGTGGTTTACAAACTTCAGTTTCCTGTTGTTAAAGTCTGTCTAACAGTGAAATAAAGACGTGAGCAGTTCTTAAGACGACACAGATGTTATTAGTTTTGTTCTAATGTCAGACAACCATTTAAAACAGTATCTCCTCTCTTATTTCAGCTGTGAGTAGCTGTTGCCTTCATCATGAATGTGTGAGCTGCTACAACCCAGACTCTGACTCCTCACACACAACTACGCACAGCTGTGACGACACACTGACTCACACAGTTTAACACCACCTCCGACGTCTGATATCATTAATAATCAGCGAGAGTGGACCAACGCATCAGTGCTCACCGCGTGGACGACTTTAACTCTGAGTGGAGAGAGGGAGAAATAATATTATTAGTCTTTGTTAGTGTGTGTGTGTGTGTCAGTAAATAGCTGGCGGTGATGAGAGACGGTGGTGGTGTGTGTGTGTGTGTGTGTGTGTGTGTAGGAGTGAGACACGCTGCAGCTAACGGTCACTGTGAAGTGATGAAATATGTATGAGACGCCACAATCTGCTGGACTGTAAATATTTCCACACAAGACTGAGACTGAGACTGAGACTGAGAGGCCGTTCAGAGTCTTCTGTGCTCTGATGTTCACTTACAGCTGTGACGACGTTTACACTCTGTAAGTGAACACTAGAGAAAACAGTGATTTTAACATCACAGGGACACAGGAGCTGCTGGTCCTCTGCTGCCTCGTGTGGTCACTTTGTGTCACTGAAGTCAATAAAAATGAAGGTTTTTAAAAACCGAATTCACTAAAATAATACATTGAAACTTATTAATGGAGGCAGCAGTGGATCAACAACTCCTGTGAACTCCTGTGTGCTGTGATGTTAAAATCACTGGTTTACTCTATGGACTTTGGTGTGGGAGAGTGAGTGGTTTACAAACTTCAGTGTCCTGTTATTTAAGAATATTGTACTCGATAAAATCAATGTCAGATGAAGTCTACGATATTTACATCACGTTCACGTCTTTATTTCACTGTTAGACAGACTTTAACAACAGGAAACTGAAGTTTATAAACCACTCACTCTCCCACACCAAAGTCCATAGAGTAAACCAGTGATTTTAACATCACAGCACACAGGAGTTCACAGGAGTTGTTGATCCACTGCTGCCTCCATCACTGAGTTACAATGTCTTATGAAGTAAAATTCGGCTTTTAAAATATTTAATATAGACATACCTCAGTGACACAAAGTGACCACACGAGGCAGCAGTAGACCAGCAGATCCTGTTTCCCTGTGAGCTCAAATCACTGATTTTTTCTAAGTGGTTTACAAACTTCAGTTTCCTGTTGATTAAGTCTGTCTAACAGTGAGATAAAGACGTGAAATGTGTGAATAAGTGGATAGAGTTCGTTTTTCCTGGTGTTAGCAGTGGTTTTTAGTTTTCTTTGTTTTTATATTGTTTCTCTTGACATTTTTCCAAAATATCCATGACTTCCTTTTACACTCGAGTCTCAAAGGTCCCTCAGTGAACTTTGTCACAGCAGATAGAGACACACACACACACACACACACACACACACACACACACACACTGTTATTTTCATTTCCAGTCTCTGTAACGACACAGAGGAACAAACAAATGTCAGGATCAGGCTGTAGTTCTTCTACGATGCAGGAATGGGAGGTGAGTTCATAGTTTTACCTTTAAACCATAAGAAGATCTCTGATGTTTTTGTCCTCTTTTAGTCTCCAGATTACGAGGCAGCACTTCCTGTTTCAGAGAAGTCTAATCCTCTGACACGAGACATTGACAGAGCTCCAGCTCACAGCATTGTCAGGATGTTACAGGCCTGTGATGCTCAGATGTTTCAGGAAGAGACAGGAGGAGCCCATCAGGTACGGATCATCAATACACAATCAATACACAACCAATGATCTTCATGGTGTTTAAATGAAAACACAAAAACCTTAACACGAGATCGTACATGTGTCCTTTTTATTTAGAGGCTTTTAAGTGAACGAGTGGTGGAAACTGTGATGGAGGTCGCAAAGAGAGTGGAGGTCATTCTCAGGGTACGACACCTGTCCTCTGATTCTCTACGACCTAGAGAAAGAGACGCAAAACTAACACAAAGAGACGCAAAACTAACACAAAGAGACGCAAAACTAACACAAAGAGACGCAAGACTAACACAAAGACACTCAAAACGACCACAAAGAGACGCAAGACTAACACAAAGACACTCAAAACGACCACAAAGAGACGCAAAACTAACACAGAGATACGCAAATGACCTCAAAGAGACACGAAACTAACACAAAAAGATGCAAAACAACCACAAATACATGCAAAACTAACACAGAGACGCAAAACGACCACAAAGAGACGCAAGACTAACACAAAGAGACTCAAAACGACCACAAAGAGACGCAAAACTAACAGAGAGAGACGCAAAACTAACACAAAGAGACGCAAAACTAACACTGAGACGCAAAATGACCACAAAGAGACGCAAAACTAACAAAGAGATGCAAAACGACCACAAAGAGACGCAAAACGACCACAAAGAGACGCAAAACGACCACAAAGAGACGCAAGACTAACACAAAGAGATGCAAGGCGACCACAGATAGACGCAAAACAACCACAAAGAGATGCAAAACTAACAAAGAGATGCAAAACGACCACAAAGAGACGCAAGACTAACACAAAGTAATGCAAAGCGACCACAGGGAGATGCAAAATGACCACAAATACATTTGTGGACATGTGTGTGTTTTTGTGCTGCTCAGTCAAACGTGTCCTCGTGTCTCTTCAGGATCCTCAGGACAGTCTGGTCGTCCTCAGTGGATGTGGAACGTCTGGTCGACTGGCTTTTCTGGCAGCGGTGAATATCCTGAAATGACTGAGACCAGGCCAGATTAAAATAGAGTTATTTAATCTCATATTGAAGTGATGGGATTACATGTGTGTTAAAAAAATCATGTTTCATTTTCCACTGGAGTTTTATTTGATCCAGAGCAGTGAATGATATCAGAAAACTGATCAGTCACAGCAGACATCATCTGATCAAGTTCTTCTTCTGTGTGTGTGTTTGTATTTGTGTGTTTGTTTGTGTGTTTGTGTTGTTAGTCAGGTTTCAACAGAGAGCTGAAGAAGCTGAACCGCCCTCTGGTGTACACGTACATTATTGCAGGAGGAGACAGGTCAACTTTAACACATTTACATTTAAAAAGATGTCTCATGCTGGCTAATGTTAGCGAATGTTTAATAAACTTAGCTTATGTCGCGTGTAATGCTCGCTAATTTTGATTAACGTTTGTTAAATTTGACTAACGTTGGCTGATGTTGACGATATCGTTAGCTCATGTTGGAGTCATGGTAGCTAATGCTAGCTTTTGTCTAAAGTTAGCTAATGTTTGCTAATATTGACAAGAGCATTACCTCATTTTAGCTGATGCTAGCTATTGTATAAAGTTAGCTACTGTTTGGTAATGTTGACGATAACCATAGCTCATGTTGGATTCATGTTAGCTAATGTTAGCTCTTGTCTAAAGTTAGCTAATGTGGAAAATGGTGTTAGCTCATGTTGGATTCATGTTAGCTTATGCTAGCTGTTGTCTAAAGTTAGCTAATGTTGACAAGAGCATTAGTTCAAGTTGGATTCATGTTAGCTAATGCTAGCTGTTGTCTAAAGTTAGCTAATGTTGTCTGTGTCATTTAGATAAAAGCAAAATGTTGATTTAAATGTGACACAATGATAATGAATATGTACATGAAATAAAACCAGCTGTGTTTTATTTTTGATTTTAAAGATGATTTTGTTGTTGTTTTCATCAGAGCTCTGTTTTCCTCTGAAGAAGCTCCTGAAGACGAGGCCTCACTGGGCGAGCTCAGTCTGAACAAGGTCAGCGTCTTCACACACAGTGAATATCACGTCATATCATGTAAATATAACGAGTGTTTAAACACAGTGTGTTCCTGCAGGTCTGCCAGGGAAAGAAGCGCGTCCTGTTCATCGGCATCTCCTGTGGATTATCTGTCAGTCGTCGCTCTCATTGATCCGTATTAATCGATCTGTCGACGACAGGAAGTCGATGAATCAGTGAAGATCTTCAGCTTGTCTGTTTCTGACTGTGCAGGCTCCGTTTGTGGCAGGACAACTGCATCTGTGTCTGCAGCACACCGACGTTTACACGCCTGTACTCGTGGGATTCAACCCCGTACAACACGCCAAGTATGTTATACTTCGTATTTAATATTTATTCACTTGTGTCATGAATGAGTGATAACGTTGTTTTGACCGGTGCAGGAGTGAGTCCATACCTGGCTGCACGTTCACCTTCCACAGCCTCGTTCAGAGGATGCAGGAGATGGTTCACACTGACCAGGCCTTTGTGATCAACCCCGCAGTCGCAGTAAGAATTAGAAGAATTATTTTTATTTCAGCTGGAAGCCGCAATACGCAAAGAGACGCAAAACGACGCAAACTAACTCAGAGACACAAATTGACCACAAAGAGACACCAAACTAGCATAGAGGCACAAAACTAGCATAGAGAAACAAAACGACCACAAAGAGACGCAAAACGACCACAAAGAGACGCAAAAAGACGCAAAACGACCACAAAGAGAACCAAAACTAACACAGAGACACAAAACTAACACAAAGATATAAAAAACGACCACAAAGAGACGCAAAACGACCACAAAGAGACACAAAACGACCACAAAGAGACACAAAACGTCCACAATGATATACAAAACGACCACAAAGAGACACAAAACGACCACAAAGAGACGCAAAATGACCACAAAGAGACACAAAACTAGCATAGAGACACAAAATGACCACATAGAGACACAAAACTAGCATAGAGACACAAAACGACCACATAGAGACACAAAACGACCACAAAGAGACACAAAACTAACACGCAAAATGACCACGAAGAAATGCAAAACAACCACAAAGTGACGCAAAACTACCACAAAGAGACGCAAAACTAACACAAAGAGATGCAAAACTAACGCAAAGAGATGCAAAATGACCACAAAGAGACGCAAAACGACCACAGAGACGCAGAGCGACCACAAAGACACAAAACTAACAACAAGAGATGCAAAATGACCACAAAGAGACGCAAAATGACCTCAAAGAGACACAAAACCTCCACAAAGATATGCAAAACGACCACAAAGAGACGTAAAACGACCACAAAGAGATGCAAAACTAACACAAAGAGACGCAAAACTAACACAGAGACACAAAACTAACACAGAGACACAAAACGACCACAAACAGACACAAAACGACCACACAGATGCAAAATGACCACAAACGGACACAAAACTACCACACAGAGACACAAAACGACCACAAAAAAGACGCAAAACGACCACAAAAAAGACGCAAAACGACCAGAAAGAGACGCTTAACTATTTTTAATTTTTTTTATTTGACCAAGATGTTTATTCAGTTTGTATAATAAGTGTGTTGTGTTCAGCCTGAAGCCATCAGCGGCTCCTCCAGGATGAAGGGAGGCAGCGCCACAAAGATCCTCCTGGACGTGGTCTTGTCGGCCGCTCACGCCGCCGCCTTCACCGACTCATCCATCACACGCGAGTAAGAAAGAGTTTGACACTTAACTGCTTTAACTGCTGCTGTGTCATGACCTGAAGTAAGTCCACAGCACCTGTGAGTTCCTCCTGAGTGCTGCCTTATGTCCACGTTTCACACGGACAGACACCAGAGACACTCGTGGACATGCTTTTCACATTACAAGACGACTCACGCACACATCGTCGTCGTCTAAAAAAAGCTTTTAATGTGCCTTTAATAGCTAACTGTGTGTCGCTGACCTCTACAGGTCACTTTCCGAAATCATTCTGTGATTGTAAAATGACATTTGACTGCATTCTGAGACACGGATATAAGTATCTTAAAAGGTTTTGTGTCTCTTTGTAAACCACTCACTCTCCCACACCAAAGTCCATAGAGTAAATCAGTGATTTTAACATCACAGCACAGAGGAGTTCACAGGAGTTGTTGATCCACTGCTGCCTCCATCACTGACTTACAATGACTGATTTTAGTGAATTTGGCTTTTAAAATATTTACTTTAGACTTAAATCAGTGACACAAAGTGACCACACGAGGCAGCAGAGGACCAGCAGCTCCTGTGTCCCTGTGAGCTAATATCACTGGTTTTCTCTGTGAGCTTTGGTGTGGGAGAGTGAGTGGTTTACAAACTTTAGTTTCCTGATGTAGACGTGATTTATTATATTATTATTATTATATATAAACAGTTAAATTTTTCCAACAGGGGAATTGTGCAGCACATAAAAGATTATAAGAAAGCTGTGGAGGTCACGTACGCTCAGAGTGACGGGATCACTGCTCTGGTGGAGGCAGCAGGTCAAAGGTCAGACATCCCAGTTCACACACACACACTCCTGCTCTGTCTCAGTATGTCAACACGTGTGTGTACCTGTGTGTGTGTGTGTGTGTGTGTGTGTGTGTGTGTTTCAGTTTGCAGTGTGGCAGGTGTGTGTGTTACCTGGGCTGGGGCTCTGTGGCTGTGATGGGCCTCATCGACGCCAGTGAGTGTGAGCCCACGTTTGGAGCAGGTGAGACCGCCGTCTGTGACCATATCACCTCTTTATATATATATGTATATATGTATATATTATATATATATAAGTCTGTGTGATGTGAGATGACTTCCTGTGTGGACGTCAGACCCTGAGGACGTCCGTGGCTTCATCAGTGGAGGATACAGTCAGCTGGACAACAACCAAGGTCACATGACCTCACTGGTACGTGTTGGTGGTAAATAAACGTTAACGTTCTGTGACACACAACAGCCAACAGGAGGCGCTCTTTCTCTGGGTTTGTTTCTTTAACTCCAGGGTCGTCAGTTTAACATCGCACATGAGGATTTTCTACGTGATGTTCTGCCTCATCTCAACCACCAGGACACTGTTCTTCTGCTCTACACTCACTGTGGTGAGGGACACACTCATGTCCTCCATGTTTACATCATGTTTACATCATGACACACTCATGTCCTCCATGTTTACATCATGTTTACACCATGTTTACATCATGACACACTCATGTCCTCAATGTTTACATCATGTTTACATCATGACACACTCATGTCCTCAATGTTTACATCATGTTTACATCATGACACACTCATGTCCTCCATGTTTACATCATGTTTACACCATGTTTACATCATGACACACTCATGTCCTCCATGTTTACATCATGTTTACACCATGTTTACATCATGACACACTCATGTCCTCCATGTTTACACCATCAGACACTTATGTCCTCCATGTTTACATCATGACACACTCATGTCCTCCATGTTTACACCATGAGACACTTATGTCCTCCATGTTTACATCATGACACACTCATGTCCTCCATGTTTACACCATGACACACTCATGTCCTCCATGTTTACACCATGAGACACTCATGTCCTCCATGTTTACACCATCAGACACTCATGTCCTCCATGTTTACATCATGTTTACATCATGAGACACTCATGTCCTCCATGTTTACACCATCAGACACTTATGTCCTCCATGTTTACATCATGACACACTCATGTCCTCCATGTTTACACCATGAGACACTCATGTCCTCCATGTTTACACCATCAGACACTCATGTCCTCCATGTTTACATCATGTTTACATCATGAGACACTCATGTCCTCCATGTTTACATCATGTTTACATCATGAGACACTCATGTCCTCCATGTTTACACCATCAGACACTCATGTCCTCCATGTTTACATCATGTTTACATCATGAGACACTCATGTCCTCCATGTTTACACCATCAGACACTCATGTCCTCCATGTTTAGACCATGAGACACTCATGTCCTCCATGTTTACACCATCAGACACTCATGTCCTCCATGTTTACATCATGAGACACTCATGTCCTCCATGTTTACACCATCAGACACTCATGTCCTCCATGTTTAGACCATGACACGCTCATGTCCTCCATGAACATCTTGTCTGTGTAGATGATGTCAGTGATGTGGTGGAGGTCACACGCAGAGTGAGAGAGAAGACGTCCAACATCCACGCTGTTTATCATCATCATCATCAACTTCACACTGCAGCTGCTCGACTACAACAAGTACCTCCTTCCTTCCTTCCTTCCTGACTATCCTACACACCCTCCTTCCTACCTCACTACCTTCCTACCTCACTACCTTTGTTCCTTCCTTCCTGTCCTCCCTATCCATCCATGTCTTTTGTCTTTTTCAGGACATCATTGATCAGCTGTGTTTATCTTCACTACCGTTCTCTTGGTCGACGCCTGCTTCAGAGAGCGTCGCACACATGGTACACACACACACACACACACACACACACACACACATTGATCCGGTGACTCACTGGAGCATGATAAATAACTGCTGTGCCTCATTTACTCCATTTTTCTTTGGTTTCCAGCAGAGACAGAGAAGAAGAAGACAAACACTAACACTCTGATTTTGTCTCCAATCTTCAGTTTATATAATTTTTTTAGATGATGGATGATGTATATATACGTATATACACACACACACACACACACACAGGTGTATACATTAATGAACCAATGTCCTCTCTCTCTCAGCAGAGGGAGCTGTCCACTAAGCTGGTTCTGAACGCTGTCAGCACCGGAGCTCACGTGTTAAAGGGCAAAGTTTACCAGAACTACATGATCGATGTGCAGGTGACCAACAGCAAACTGTACCAGCGAGCCACGAGGTTACTACAGGTACATGAAGCTGCTCCTCAAGATGACACACTGACTGAAAACTGAAGTTTATAAACCACTCACTCTCCCACACCAAAGTCACTCACTCTCACACACCAAAGCCCATAGAGAAAACCAGTGATTTTAACATCACAGCATACAGGAGTTGTTGATCCACTGCTGCCTCCATCACTAAGTTACAATTACTTATTTTAGCAAATTCAGCTTTTAAAATATTTAATTTAGACTTAAGTCAGTGACACAAAGTGACCACACGAGGCAGCAGAGGACCAGCAGCGTGTCTCAAATGTATTCTCAGGTGTCATACAGGTGTTTATTATATAACCACCAACTCACACAAGGATGATATTGAGTCAAACATGGATTTTTTTTTTTTTTAGGTGATGATTTTGTCACTTCTGTTTTTGAAAGTCCTTGTTCAGATTAACCTCAGTGACACAAAGTGACCACACGAGGCAGCAGTAGACCAGCAGCTCTTGTGTCCCTGTGAGCTAAAATCACTGGTTTTCTCTATGGGCTTTGGTGTGGCAGAGTGAGTGGTTTACAAACTTCAGTTTCCTGTTGTTAAAGTCTGTCTAACACTGAGATAAAGATGTGAACGTGATCTTAAAGACATCGTAGATCTGAATTGCTCATATCCTCAGTTTAAAAAGCCCCTGAAAAATCCCTTTAAAACAAAAACACACAACAACTGACGCCGTCTCGTCCTCCTTCTAGAAACTGTCCGGTCTGTCCACGTCTGAGTGTGACGAGTGTCTCCTGAAGGCCGTGTACAGAGTGGACAAGCTGACCGATGACATCACTTCCTCTGACATCACTGCGCACACACACGCGGCCAGACACAGACGCACGGTGAGGAGGTGAAGGCATGATGGAGGTTTGATGGACGGGTGGAGGCTGCTGGTGTGATATCTTCTCTCTGTGTGTGTGTGTGTGTGTGTGTGTGTGTGTAGGTTGTCCCTCTGGCGTTGCTCTGTCTGCTGACTGGTTGCTCCCTCGCGGAGGCGGAGTCTCATTTGGAAAAGCAGCCAATCATCAGGGAGGCTGTGGAGGCATGGCTCTCATAATTGACACACACACACACACTGAAACAGTCCTGTGTTACACACATGTTAATCTTATAATAATCTGAAATGCACTGATGGTGTGGATTATAATTACAACACTCTAACTTGATCCAGTACAAGATGCAAATGATAGTATAGTGCATGCACTAATATCAGGCAAATAAGAGAAATAAACATTTACATTATTTACTTATGGATGAAAACATGTTGTCCTTGTGAATTTAAGCCTCCGGTTTTAATGTCTTAAGAACACGAACATGACAAGTTTGTAAACCACTCACTCTCCCACACAAAAGTCCATAGAGAAAACCAGTGATTTTAGCTCACAGGGACACAGGAGCTGCTGGTCTACTGCTGCCTCGTGTGGTCACTTTGTGGCACTGAAATGTGTCTAAATTAAATATTTTAAAAGCTGAATTCACTAAAATCAGTCATTGTAAGTTAGTGATGGAGGCAGCAGTGGATCAACAACTCCTGTGAACTCCTGTGTGCTGTGATGTTAAAATCACTGGTTTACTCTATGGGCTTTGGTGTGGAAGAGTGAGTGGCTTTAAAACATCAGTTTTCAACTCCCTAAAACATCCTGAACTGTCCCTTTAAGTTCCTTTGTTTATTTTTAATGCGGGATGATGAACTTTTCCAAGGTACAGGCTCTACTGTAGTGATGTAAGTCAACCTCAATCCCCAACACACACACACACACACACACACACACACACACACACACACACACACACACACAGGTAGTGGATTAGTGTGTGTGTGTGTGTGTGTGTGTGTGTGTGTTTATCTTGAGAGCAGCTTTATAAACACATGTAAGAGCAGAGAAGCTAACGTTTACATCACACCTGGGTCACAGAGCATTTCCTCTCATCTGAATTCATACAAATAATAATAATACAAGTTTGCCACCTAGGGGCCAGTTTGGAAATTGCAACTGCTATCACCAAGTTATTTGCTCTTGTATATTTCATTTTATTTTATTTCATTTATGTAAATGACAATCACTAGGGTACATAATGGTGACATCACTGATTGATGGACAAACGGACCAATAGCAGCATAGGCACACACACACACACACACACACACACACACACACACACACACACACACACACACACACACAGTGTCTTTTCCAGGTTCTGTGTTTTTTTCAGGAGACAGAAGAGACGTCGGGGGGGGAAATGAAACGTAACCACAGCCGTGATCTCCATCACATCAACCACGTCACGTCACCACGGTTACAGTAAGGCAACAGTCACACGCTCTACCTGATATGGTTATACACACAAACCCCACCTGAATATACAGCAGCTGTCGGCAGTAACACACACACACACACACACACACACGTTCGTAAATACACAAAATATAGTGAGTTGAATTTAAAGGAGATAATGTGAGTGTTTTAAAAGTAAATTCAGGATAAAATACTGACATACAGGCTGTGAATGTGAGTATAACTCCAAAGTGGAATAATTCAACATTTAAAAAAAAAAAAAAAAAAAAATAGAGCCACGTTAGCTTTATTGAGCTAGCATACAGACTCAAAACAAGCTAATCTTCTTAGCAGCTGAGTAAAAACTCCAACATTGAACATTTAGCGTGTGAACTAGCATAGAACTCGACTAAAATTGTGTCTAAATACATGGAACAAACAAGATATAACATAATCGCTCGTCATGCTAGCTGTGGCCCCTCTTTGTTTTGAGTGCGTATGCTAGCTCAGCTCACTGTTGTGTGGCTTCATATTCATTTATATTTTACGATTATAATACAAACAGCCTGTTTAGAAAAAGACAGTCAGACCCCTGAGAATCCAGCACTAGCTTAATGAGACAAAGACAAAATATACAAATAAATGAGCGGATTAACTGATATATAACTAATCAACTGTCAACTTTGACAGAATCTGAACATGTCTTCTGCTGAGGTAATTGGTTTATTCATTAATCCGTGTGAGTTTTAAAGTGCTTCAAGTGTTTTGTTTACATTTTTTAAGCTAGGCTTCATTTGGAGTCTTAAACCCGTGGTAAACGTCGCATATCGCGGACCCTGGTATCCTCGCGTGTGAGGTTCCTACAGTACCCCACTTCACCATCGGGTGGCATTACAGCTCTGGACGCAGAAGAAGAGAACGATGCTAGAGCTGCTCGGACACTGGAGTTTGAGCAGCTCACAGATGAAAGAGTCGAGGTGTCAGTCGGGTCGAGGCTCGGGTGACGATCTTCGGCGACTTCTTCTGTTGTGGAAATGTTTTTTCTGCTTGGTGGGCGGGGCTTAATAATACTCCACCTAGCAGTGGGCGGAGGTTCAGTTCACGCATCAGTTCGACGATTCTGTCAACAAATCGTTTTAATCCACTGATTCTAATGATTCAGTTACACCCAAAACATCTGCTTCACAGGTCACTGGATGGTGTTGACAGGTGTGGAGGTGAGTCAGGCTGAGTGTCCTCCAGAGAGCCGGGCTGAGACTCCACAGACGTCCTGGTGAACTGATGGAGCAGAGCAGCGTCATGTGTTTTCTTACAGGTTTCAGATTGAACCTCCTCCACAGTCTGGCCTTCATCTCCAGGTTCTCCAGGTTCTCCAGGTTCTCCAGGTTCTCCTGCCTCCTCCTCCTCCTTGTTTCCTGTGGTTCCCTCAGTCACTTCCTGCTCCTGGAGGTCAAAGAAAACAAAAGTTATCTCTGGTGAGTGAAAATGTCTGCATTAATCCATGAGTGGAGGCTCTGAGTTGAGGCCAAACTAAGACCGGTTTGTTCCGAGCATCTAATTGGATGGTGAGATTATCTTTTCCCACAGGATTAGAATTAGCCTCGAGGCTACAGTGGGTCACATACCTGTGTTGACGCTCCTTCCTCACTTTGTCCCTCCTCGTCTTCGTCGTCTGCCGGTCCACTGTCATTTGTTGATTCTTCATTTTTTACAGCGTCGTCCTCGTCACCCTCACTGTTCTCAGTGTTCTCTCCTTCACATGCTCTTGTTTCCTTCACTGTCTCCTCACTTCCTTTTTCCTCAGACTCCTCCTCCTCTTCTTCATCACGGACTCTCGTAACTTTCCGTTCAGTTTCTCCTGCCTTACAAACGTCTTCTTCCTCCTCCTCATCCTCCTCCGGGATGGCCTCCTCTAAAACAATCTCAGCTTTGATGTCCTCTTTGGTTTTCTCCTCCTCTTCCTCCCACTCCTCTTCCTCCTGCACAACCTCTAAACTCCTCCCCTCCTCCTCCTCCTTCTCTTGGATCGCTCTGCCACCTTCCACGTCTGTGGATTTGGGCGTGGCCACAGGTGGGTGCAGCGGACCCTTCTTGAGCTGAAGTATCTTGAGGAGATCAAACTCCATCATCACCGGCGCTTCAGTCGCCACCGCGTTTGTTTTCAGAGGCCGAGTGGCCATTTTCTTGCGAACACAGGCGTCGCAGGGGCAGTACTCGTCTTCACTTCGCTGGTCGCTGAAGTCGCCCGTGGTCTCTCCGTCACTGAGAGAGTCGGCGGTCTTCAGTGATTGGTTCTTCATGACCTGAAAACAAGAGTCAAACATTATCTTTCTGCATTCAAGCAACAGTTTCTCCATAGACGTAAAGATGTTTGTGGTCGATTTACCTTCAGCATTTTGCGCCTCTTCTCGGTCATGGTGGAGTCTCTGGAGAGGTTCCTTCCCTGAGGTGGCCTTGGTGACCTCCCTCCTCTTCCAGCTCGAGTTTGAATCTTCCTGATCTCGCGCTCAATGCTGCTCTCAATGCGTCGGCTCACCTCTTCCCTGAGCTCGGAGATCATGGTGTTCAGGATGAGGCTGTCATCCAAGTCCCAACGAACTTTAAACTCCGCCATGGCGTTGACGTAGTGGTTGATGAACTGTTTCTCCAGCTTCTTCAGAAGGTGCAGGACCCAGACTGGGTCAGGGTCTTGTTGGGATGATCTTTTGGTTAAGGGTGCATGCAGGACCGTCGGGGGTGTTCCTGAACTGGTGTCGTCCATGGTCTCATTGTCGGTGGGGGACTTGGAGCTGTCGTTGGCAGAGCTCTTGTCTGAAGATGAAGGCTTCTCCGTGGCTTTGGGGCTGTCGCTGTCGCTCTGCACTTGTTTCTTTGCTGCATCTGTTCTTGGTCCCTGAGATGTTTCTTCTGCACCTTGAGTTATGTTCTCCTTCCCTGATCCACCAGAGCCACTGCTCATGTCCACCCCGGACGACGACCGTGGAGGCGTCACCTGCTCTGGGCCACTGTCCTTGACGTTTGTGGCGTCTGTGTCTCTGGGCTCAGCGAGCCAGAGGGACTGAAGGATGGCCATGATGTCTTCATACTGCTGGTTGTGGTTCTTCTGTTGGTTCGCTGCCGGCTCGATGAGCTGAAGCTGAGCCAAACAGTCCAAGAATCCTCTGGCTGATGTGCTCAGTCGACGACCGTAGACTGGAGACACCTGCAGAAGACAGCAAATATAAGAGAGGAGCATGTGTTTAAGAAGACATTTATTTATTAAAAAGGGTTTTTGGTTTACCTCGGGGAGGCTCTGGCATCGACCCATAGAAGAATTCAGAAGTACTTTCATCACAGACACAGACGACTGCCAGTTCCTGGGCAGAGATTTTCCGTGGTCTGGAGAAGAGTTCTCTAATGCATCAGCTGGAGTTGGACGACATTCACCTTCTCCCTCTTTCTCCTCTTCCTTGTCAGCCTCCTTCATCTCCTCCTTATCTACTTTTTCAGTTTCAGGACTGTCCTCCTCTTCAGTTCTCTCCTCCACCTCCTTCTCCTGCTCACCTTCTTCCAGCTCATCACCAAGTCCCAGCATGCTGCTGTTTGCAGGAATGCTCTGCAGCCAGTGACTAACCACCTCATTGGGGGAGGCGTTGGGGAGGTAGGCAGGCGTTAGATCCTCCTTATCTTTCTGGTTCCTTGTTCTCTGACACTTGTCACTTTTCTCTGTAGTCTGCTGGCTGTGTGGACGTGCAGCGTTAGCTTCCTTCAGCAGATCAGCAGAAGATAAAGACTGAGACAGAGCTCCTCCATCACTTCCTGTGGTGGATTTGACCTTGAGAGTTTTGACAGAGTCTTCTTTCTGTTTTGATCGGGACTTTGCTGAAGCTGCAGATTCAGGCCTGAGTCGACACAGACTCTTGGAGTGAACACTCACTGTCTCTGCAGACTCACTTCCTGGTCTGTTCTGGTTTTTAGCATCAAAATCCCCGACAGGTGTTTCTGCTACGTTGGCGTTCTTAGCACTAGCACTTGCAGGGGTCTTGTTCCGAACTTTAGCACTTGCTGTTGACACGGAAGATGAAGGTCTGTTCTTTGGAGCGTCGAGATTGTTACCATTGACTGGTTCTGTTTGGATGGTGCTACATTTACAAGAGGACTTGCTGCTCTTGGCTGAAAGTGCACTGGCTGCTCTTCCTGTTTTAGCTCCTCCTCCTTCATCTTCATCTTCAGCCCCTGTTGGAGTTTCGATGATGGGGATTTCAACAGCTGTAGGGTTAAGAGTCATTGTGCTTCTGCTGGCATTATTCTTGGATCTTGTTTCCTCCACATCTTCTTGTTTAGCAGGACCTGCTGTCGTCACTCTGCCCTTACCTTCAGTATTTCTAAGACAGGATACACTGGACTTGCCGCTGTCTGAGTCACCTGCTTCTTGATCTTCTGGTAAACCAAGAGACACCGACCCTGATGAGCATCGACTCAGTGGCTGCTCTGTGCCTCCTGATTCCTTCCTCTGGCGTCTGGAAGACGACGATAAGAAGCTAGCAGCCCGCTCAGAAGCCTTCTCCTGGTCATCATCCACCTCATTTGCTGAAGCTGCTCCACAGTGACATTTAGGTCTGGCTGACTGAGTCGAGGTTATGGAGTGAACCGACAAAGCACTGGGTCTTTTTGTCTGTCCAGCACTTTGAGGAGAACTGGGCGAGTTGATTCTGCGGGAGTGAGTCCTCTTTGGTGAAAGGAACTGATCGTTTCTCTCTTCATCAACCTCTTCTTGACCCGTCGTAAGGAACTTGCTCGATCTGGACTTGTCAGATGTTTTGGATCTCACTGAAGATCTTGACTTCACAGACATAGCACTAGCAAGTCGCTCTTGGTTTTCAGTTTGTGTTTCCTGTTTGCGTGGAGACGCTGTGGTACGGTCTGACTTCACCGACGTGGCACTGGATGTTCTGTCCACCGCAACGTTCACACGTGTCTGTGATTTAGCAGATAAAACACTGGCAGTCCTGGTCTTAGCTTCTCTATCTCTGGTAATATCATCACCATTATGGTTCGACTGATGAGACTTAGCTGACCTGGTGCCGGCTGCTCTCTCTTCTTCTTCTGATTCATCACTTTCTGCCCTCTCTCGTATTTCCTCTTCCTCTTTACAGTCTGACCTGTTTGATGACGTTTCCTCTCCATCTCCCTCAGGTTCTGACCTGGGAGAAAGTGTCCTCTCTGAAGCTTTGGTGGACTTACCGGATTTGTTGGATCTGGCACTCACTGCCTCCTCTTCTGTTTCTTCTTCGTGTCTTGTTGACCTACGAGCAGTGCGGGAGTTTGCCGTAACATTAGATTTAGTAGATTTAGCAGACAGAACGCTGGCTGAACGTTTGCTGGTAGTTTCTTTGTTTCTATCGTTATCTTCCACTGCTGTGCTGGAGGTTCTGGATCCATCCTCAGCACCTGATTTGGCTGACAAGGAGCTGATAGCTCTTTCTCTGTGGTTAGACTTGTGAGATGTTCTGGATTTGACAGACACAGCGCTGGGACTTGTCTTCGACCTCCTGGACCCATGGCTGGTTGCTGAGATGACGCTAAGAGCCCTTTCTTCCTGTTGAGTTGCTGGTTCTGGATTGGAGGTTGCAGACATGGCACTGGATGTCCTGACCTCCTGGATGTTTGATAACGCAGCAGAGCGTCCACTGATGGTGAGGTTGGTTTTGTTGGACTGCTTTGACATGGCTGAATCGTCAGAGTCGGCTTCGTTGGGGCCATTATCAGCGTTCTCTTTGGTGCCGACGGGTGAAGCAGGGTTTGAAGAGGCTTGATGGGATTGCTGTGATGCTGCGTGGCTGCAGCCTCCACAGTTGGGGCACATCGCTGAAGCTCCTGAATGTCTTTCTTCTTCTTCTTCATCATCAGCTGCTTTCTCCTCTTTGCCCGACCTGCAAGAGGTTCCGCTCATTTTAGATTTGGAGCTTGGAACCCGATCCTGGTCCTCTGAGGTTCTTCTGAATGGTTCCTTTCTGTGACGGCACCGTGAGGCACTGGGTGGCAGCTCTTCGTCCTCGTCGTCCTGGTCCTCTTTCAGTGACTGCAGAATATGTGAGGAGCTGCTGACTGCAGACAGCGAGTGCTCCTCCTCCTCCTCCTCCTCCTCCTCCTCCTCCTCCTCCTCCTCCACTGACTTGTTTGCGTCTATAGTAACCACTTCACAGCGGCTGACCCTGCACACCTCCACACAGGTGTCTCCATCCTGCTCCACCTCTACCATGCTCTCCGTCACACACATTTCCTCCTGGATCAGCTGCTCTGAAGCTGAGGCTCCTCCTCCTCCTCCTCCTCCTCCTCCTCCTCCTCCTCCTCCTCCTCCTCCTCCTCCTCCTCCTCCTCCTCCTCCTCGGCAGTGGACCACTCTCCTGGAGTTACACGATGACGAGGAGCTGGAGGAGTTTGTGTTTCTTGCGACCGTGTGTTTGCGTCTGTGTGCCGGGTTTTCCCACAAGTCGTATTGCTGCTCACGTCGCTGGTAACAGCAAGGACAGTGGTTTGCTCCTAACGTTTGCTGCGTGCGATTGGAATAATCCACGCTCTCCGGGTCAAAGGTCACGGACTCGGGATCAGAACAGGTTTCTGATTGGCCCTTCTCGAGGTAATGAGGCTGGAGCTGGTTAATGGAGGAGCAGTCGATAGTCAGAGAAGGAGACTTTTTGATCTGTGTAGACCACTGCAGGACCTCATCACTGTGGAGTCTGAAGCGTACCCTCATCTCCAGAGAGAGGCTTCCATCTTTGTTGACAAACACGCGCTTCTCGATGTCATCGTTGCTGATGGCCGGTCCGGGCTGTGACGAGCAGCCGCTGAGGCCATTACCGTACGATTTCTCCGAAGACAAAGAGAAGCGAGTGGAGCGGTTTGAAGAGTCAGAGCGTGGATGGATTATGCTCTTTTTGGTTTCCAGACCAAAGTTCACTGAAAGAGAAGGTAAAAAATAACCATGAACTCGCACATTTGAGTCCATACAACTGTGACAAAATACACTTTAAACACACGACGTACCGTTTTTCTTGCTCTCTGGTCCTTCGCTGTACTCACTGGCTCTGGACTGACCTCCATGAGGTGGAGATCTTGCTCCTTGAGTCATAGGAGACCGAGCTCCATTTCCAGGAGTCCTGAGACCAAGAGCAGGGGAGCTCCTGTCCAGACCAGGAAGCTTCTCCTCTGAACTCTTCTTGATGCAGTTGAGCAGCAGTGGACTGAAGGCTTCCCGGCCGACACACACCAGCACACCGGGGCAAGTTGTGAGGCTCTGAACGCTGTCCATCTGGAAACATTATCCACACAAGTGTCACAAGCTTCTGCTGAATCTAGAAACCTTCAGCAACACCTTCTTCTACTTCTTACCTTGCGTCCGTCTGCAGTGTAGAGTTTGCGTACATGAAACTGCATCACCTCGGACACTTGGTCCAGAAAGGCCCTGAGGCTCCTGGTGGAGCTCCTGCTCAGCACCACGCTCCTCCTCATGCCCGGGTCACTGTTCTTCACCAGCAGAATCCGTCGCTGCCTGTGGGGAACGTGTCCGGGTGGCGTCGCGGAGGAGTTTTCGGGGCGCTGCGGTCTCCGGCTGTGATGGTACCAGATGCTCGGGCATTTGCTGGCCAGCTCCATGTTGATTGGTTTAGCTTGGCGCCGGTCGGAGCACAAGTAGCAGCCTCCGTCCTGGAGCTGCTCGAGATGTTTGATGGTGTTGATGCCGCGGGGGGTGGTCACAGTCCGGACACCGAATGGAAGAGGAACCTGTGTGACGACACAAGACTGTCATTCTATCATTTGTCTTACAATGGAGAGGAAGCGCTATGCTAGCTGCTACTGTTCCCAGACACTGTAGCATCGGCCTGAGAAGCTATTGTAGCCTTTAGACATGAGGGTGTTTTAGCATCAGCTGCTTAGCAGCTACTGTAGCCACACGTTATAGCATCAGTGCTTAATGTTAGCAGATAATGTAGCCACATGTTATAGCATCTGTGTTTATCGTTAGCAGCTGCTGTAGCCACACGTTATAGCATCAGTGTTTGTTAGCAGATAATGTAACCACACATTATAGCATCTGTGTTTAATGTTAGCAGATAATGTAGCCACATGTTATAGCATCTGTGTTTATCGTTAGCAGCTGCTGTAGCCACATGTTATAGCATCTGTGTTTAACGTTAGCAGCTAATGTAGCCACACGTTATAGCATCAGTGTTTAACGTTAGCAGCTAATGTAACCACGTGTTACAGCATCAGTGTTTAACGTTAGCAGCTAATGTAGCCACACGTTATAGCATCAGTGTTTAATGTTAGCAGCTAATGTAACCACGTGTTACAGCATCAGTGTTTAACGTTAGAAGCTAATGTAGCCACATATTATAGCATCAATGTTTAATGTTAGCAGCTACTGTAGCCATGTGTTATAGCATCCGTGTTTAATGTTAGCAGCTACTGTAGCAGACACTGTGTTACTGGCGTTTGACTTTAGCAGTAGTAGCTACAGTTGCTGCTAGCTCCTGCAGGGATCCCAAAAGGGGGCAGGTTTAGCGCCCCCTTTTGGGGTCATTTAAAAATCCAGGTGCAGCTTCCCTCACTGTCTAAATGTCGCCAGTTAAAGATGTTTATTTTTAGCCAAATCCAGTTTGATTGTGATGCTAAATCTGGCCTTAGATTAAAGAAAGACTGTATTATTGTTCAATGCTTCATCTCCACTTTAAATGTTAGGCTTGCTGTTGCCAAAGCGACGGGCTGAGAGCACCTTCACCTTCACCTTCATCTTCAAAAAGAAAACCCCTCCCACTGACCTTTTGTGAAAGGTCGTCCAGCAGGGCGTCGAAGCATTTGAAGCTGCGCTTGTGGACGGCCATCTTCACGCCCCCGAAACGACTGTCGCCGCTTCTGTAGAAGGTGATCCTCTTGGCCGGGGCGGCCGTGGTCGCGTGAGCGTGGCGTGACGTGGAGGGCGGTGCTTGTGGGAGGGGCGTGGCATGTTTAGAGGCGGGGCCAGGGTCCCACGTCCCTGTGTGTACTGACTGCATGCTGCGCGTTCACACTCACCTGAGAAACAACAATAATTCCGCTGATTATTGATTGATGTCGATATAAACTGAAGATTTTAGTCAAATCCCTTCAGTCACAGCTCAGAAAAGTCACTTTATGTCGACAGCGTCTGCTTTATTTAGTAAAGTAGAACTCGCACACATGAAGAAATCCTATTAAAACGTTTCTGCCCTGCTTTTGAACGCCTGTTATCTTACATAACCTACAGTCTGTAATCATCTCTAATTCACTTTTCTTGTAGTTTGTTAGTTTTATAATCGCTATATAATTATATTTGGATGGATTTTATGACTCTTAATGGATTTAAAGATCAACTGACATGACCAGAAACAGCATAAATAACTTTTAAAGACGTTTAAAGACGGCGGGATTTTAAGTCCCATGAGGACAAGTCACTCTTCTTAACTGCAGATTTGCTTCTTAAAGGGAAAGTTCAGGTTTTTGACTCAGTGAAATCATGGCTGCAAACAAACAAACAAACATTTATTTAGCCACTTAAAAAAGGACTTTTACGTCAGTTTAAGTCTACGATATCTTAAGAATATATATTATATACGTCTTTATCTCACAGGAAACTGAAGTTTGTAAACCACTCACTCTCCCACACCAAAGCCCATAGAAAAAATCAGTGATTTTGTAAAATTCGGCTTTGAAAATATTACATTTAGACTTAACTCAGTGACACAAAGTGACCACACGAGGCAGCAGTAGCTAAAATCACTGATTTTCTCTATGGGCTTTGGTGTGGGAGAGTGAGTGGTTTACAAACTTCAGCAGCTAAAATGTAATATTAGCTAAATTATTTTATTTTTACTGAGCAAAAATCACTGGTTTCCAAGGTGATATAAGACTTGATATTTTGCAGTTGCTGCAGTTGTTAAAACAGACAGAGTTAATAATGTCAATCATTTAGAGCTTGTTTAACTACAGTTGAAACTATTCAATTACATTACATTAATAAACCAGTTTCCTCACATTTTAAAGACGAGTCAGTGTTTTAATGACGATAAAAATGTATTTTTTTCCTCAGGTGCTAAAGTCTTCACTACTCACATATGTAGGAACCATGGTGTGAGCAGGTGTGACGACGACGATGATGGACGAGCTGCTTTGTGTCCGTACAGGGTCTCACTGTGGAGAAAGACCACACCACACTAGATCAGATCAGACCACACCAGACCAGACCAGACCAGAAGACTGTGAGTCCACACAACTCTCAACTAAAATGGCAGACGCTAATCAGGCACGAGGAGGAGGAGGAGGAGAGAGGGCTAAGGATAGAACGAAAAGCCTGCTTAAGAAGAAGAGTGTGTGTGTGTGTGTGTGTGTGTGTGTGTGTGTGTGTGTGTGTGTGTAGAGGACAGGGGTTGCCATGGAGAGGCCAAGATGGTGGTGAGACGAGTGATTTTCTTATGCTCGTCTGACCTGAAGCAGAGGAAGAGGCTGATTTGAAATGGAGATGAGATTTTTCTGCTGGACATAATGTAAATATATACATATACATATACATATGTATGACCTCCCAGGTACAACACACACACACACACACACACACACACTTGTCTGTACTCAGTGAGGATTGTAATACAGACAGTGTCTGACAGCAGGGTTCCTTCGATGCTCTGGACAACATGTTCACGTCTTTATCTTCACTGTTAGACAGACTTTAACAACAGGAAACTGACGTTTATAAACCACTCACTCTCCCACACCAAAGTCCATAGAGTAAACCAGTGATTTTAACATCACAGCACACAGGAGTTCACAGGAGTTGTTGATCCACTGCTGCCTCCATCACTAACTTACAGTGATATTATATTAATATTTTGTCAAATTCTGCGTTTGTTTCAGAAAACTGTGTGAGTGTCCTTCACACGTTCAAATTCAAAAACTGTTTTTCAGAAACACTCTGTGACCTTTCAGAATAAACCAAACTGAAAAGGATTGTATAATTCAGACTTATGTAACTCATCAATCATCTGCTTCACAGCCTTCTAATGAGAAACAGGAGGAGGAGGAGGAGGAGGAGGAGGAGGACCTCAGAGGACCAGGAGAAGACAGGAAGTCAGGGATGAGTGGTTCCTGTGCTGACAGGACGTCACACAGGAAGTTTACCCTGAAATGTGTCGCCTCTAATAAGAATTTGTTGGGGACCGACAGAGGTTTGTTAATGTGACCTAAAATTAGTCATAAAATGGCATTTTGTTGACGTCTGCGCTGATAAATTTCATTCATGTGTGTGTTTGGAATAAGTCAAAATGT
>NC_139823.1:19710817-19720817 GCF_963457635.1 Microchirus variegatus
TGTTTTGTTGTGTGTTATGTTTGAAGGTGGCTGTGACGCTGGTACGAGCAGCAGTGAGGGCCACAGAGGAGCAGATCCTGCGCAGTCTCAACCAGGAGGTGTCGCTGCTCACTGACATCCTGCAGCTCAGACTGCAGCAGGCCGCTCTGACCACCAGGAGGCGCCACGTTTCCATCACAATCTCCCATCCAGACAAGGCCAAAACACATGCAACAAAAGCTAAAGCAGGAAAACATCACTGACAAAACACGTCGTTGTTATATTGGACCAGACTCACAAACGCTGCCTCAAACACACTCTTACGTTTAAAAGGAGTGTCTTATTGTGAAGTGGACGAGTAAAATACTGCTTTATGATAATTAAAGAGACAACACTGAGTCATGAAAGCTGCTTTTTACTGCAGGATTTATTTTAAACCATGCTCTGAATCATTGTGACTCAACAGAAATAGCTGCAAACACTTTTATAAACACTGAAAACAATATAAGAGCTCCTTAAATGTACTGTCTCATAAAGTTTAGGATTATTTTTAATGCAACATTTAATTTGATGTTAATAAAGGGAATTTACAATTTATTCTGGGTGTATTTGTGCTAATTAAACACTCAACGCAAACCATATCTTTCATTTTCATGTTATGTAAATAAGTCGAGAGGCAAAAATATGAAGAAATATGTCGTACAATAATATAAAATGGTCATAAATATATTAAAATAAAAAATATATCCCCTTTTATTTATGTGGATTAAATTTAATATTAAATATATATTTCAACATTTACGTCATAAATGGATCATAATATTACTGTTGTGGCTGACTAGCCAAGGCTAACATCAGCTAGCATCTGTGTTTATGTATCTAATCAATTGTGGAGCAGAAATATTAGCACAAAGTTATAAACTACTGTACTCTATGACTTTCCGGGTCTGTTATTAATATAAATCACTTCTGATTACTTTTAAAATCCAAAGTTTATCACAGTTAAAGCTACTTTTCTGTTGGATTTTACGATCACGGTTTCGCCTCCAATCTAAAATGGCGACGGACTCTTTTCCGTCTTGTTTTTCTCCTTTAATTCAGAAACAGCGCCCCCCCTGGAGTGTCTGCTAAACGGGCGGCGCCCGGTCCGTGTGGTTAAGGGACGGTACTGCAGCCTCAGTGACGTCATGCCCTGAAAACACGAGGACAGGTGCAGTTGATTAAAGGTCATTAAACATGTCGCTCGTGTCTCAGCGCTGCGAAAGTGTCGTGTTTGAACGAGATAAACGTGATAAAAGTCAACTTTAGAGCTCTTTTAAAAACGGGAAATTAACTTAAATCAAACAAGAACAAAGAGTTGGAGAATTTGTTCTACTGGCTTTACTTAAAAGAGACAGTTTGTGAGTTTGTCAGTGACGAAGAGGAGTCAGCGCGTGACGGACAACAAGTGACGTAGGACAACAACAACAAGTGACGAAGGACAACAACAACAAGTGACGAAGGACAACAACAACAACAACAAGTGACGAGGGACAACAACGACCGAAAAGATGATCTTCAAAAACGTGAGTCCCGTCTTAGCATGCTAACTAGCTAATGTTGGCTAAATATCTCGGCAATGCTCATTGCTTGTATTTATATTCTGCTGTGTTGTTTTTGTTGTTTTTAAATATTGTGATACTGAACTCAAGCTGCTGGTTGTTGTTGTTGTTTTGAAATACTCAAGCTGAGGTTGTTGTTGTCATTGTGTTGAAGTGTTGAAGCTGTAGTTTGTCTGTGAGAATTCGTTTTTGTTGTCGCGACATTTCCTAAAATGGCAAAATAAGTCATACTCTGTACAGTAAGTCATGTATTTTCATACATGCACACATTTTGATTTATTTTCCCTTATCATGTGTCACGTTATGATTCTGAAATAATACTTGAAGAGTATAAGCTTTAAAACATTTAATAATTCAGTCATTTCAGTCATAAATGAGTTGTGTGAACATCAGAGTCAGGTGTGAGGTTAATTTAAATATCTGAGGAACAGAATTCCCTCCTGTAATTAACATAATGTAGTAATTAAGTCTGATTCTCTGCTAATTACAAACACATGGTTTATTATTATTATCTGCTGCTGTTTGTCCATCTTTATTGATCAGTTATTGATTCGTGATTCGCTGGACGAGGACATACGTTTGTGGATTAATAATCTCAGTTGTGAGGGTTTGCATCATCATTTTGGTGAAACAAATCAAGATAATAGGCTTTAAAACAGATTTACAGCCAGTTCTTTTTAAAGGTTTTGTATGAAAAATATAATTAGTTGCTGCTCTACATTTAAATGTCATGTTCTCAGAATGTTCCATCTCACTAAAGACTTTATAATATTTTGTAGATTTTCATCTGCTGTGTGACCCAATAGCCACCAGGTGGCAGCAGATACACATAAATGTCAAAAACAAATCTGCTTCACGTCCTGTTGGACCTGCATATCATCAGTTTTTACATTATTTCTGTAATTGTTGAAGATAAACCCGGCTCATTTTTCCTTTTTACATAAAAAGCACATTGCGTGATTGTGTGATTTGGGGATTTGAATGCGTATAATAAGATTATATTGAGAGAAATGGGAAATAAACGTTGCTTTTCAAGCACGTTTGTGTACTTTGGAGGATATTTGGGGCAGATTTCTTCACTGTTCGTCCACATACATCATACATCTGGACTCGAGCCAGTGTCTTTATGTGGATTCAATGGCTGACAATAGATGATGCATGTCTTATTGTTCCGTTTGCTTAAATAGCCTCCATTGTTTTTTAGCTTTTTTCCCTTTTTGTTGTTGTGTTTTTGGAGGTCGGCCAAAGTATGTGAATGTGCTGCTCGCGATCATTGTGTGTGTGTGTGTGTGTGTGTGTGCATGCTTGAAATAACAGTGTGTGGATGGCCACATGAAAAAGAAGACATTCTTTGTTTAATGTGGACGGGCAAAAAAATGTGTTTACATTCACAAACACGAGTGTAATTACTCATAATTTGCCTGCTGGAAACAAAAGCAGGCTGTTGGCTTTTTCCTTTTATTTGTTTTACCCTCACATTTATTAGAGTCTTATGGTGGAGAATTAACACTTGTTTTAGTCTATTTCATACAGCACATAAAAAGCCGCTTGTTTTCCACCGCTGTCCGTTACCATCGACACCGACATAAAACAAGTGCCGTGTGTTTTGAAAACGCACCAAATGAAAGCCTCGCAGAGGCAGCACATCTCTATTAAATTTGTCTTTTAATTTTGCTCTGCAGCCACAAATTATTGTCGCTCCCCAACATAAATTAGCTGTTACAAGCGCCGAGCTATCAAAGAACGCACATATTGTAATTACAGCAACATAATTAACTCTGGACTAGTGTCATTTCATAAAAGGGGGGGGGGCGTGGCCAGATGCAGTGTTTGTTAAAGGAACAGTTCGGGATGTTGTTGTACGAGGCGCTGACGCTGTCTGAGACGGGAGGGAAAACTCATTTTAGGATCTTAACGGGAGAATCACCTGATCACGGTCGTGTTTGCTTGAGTTTGTCATATCTTTCAGAACGTGTTCACGTCTTTATCTTCACTGTTAGACAGACTTTTACAACAAGAAAAATGAAGTGTTTTGATGCTGTGTGAACCACTCACTCTCCCACACCAAAGCCCACAGAGAAAATCAGTGATTTTAGCTTTATTAAGCTAATTAATATTTCAAATGCTGAATTTGCAAAATCAGTCATTGTAAGTTAGTGATGCAGGCAGCAGTGGATCAACAACTCCTGTGTGCTGTGATGTTAAAATCACTGGTTTACTCTATTGACTTTGGTGTGGGAGAGTGAGTGGTTCACACGGCATCAAAAAACATAATTTCCATGTTGGTAATGTGTGTCCAACAGTGATTTAAAGCAGTGAACACATTCGTACAATGCTGTAAACTGAAAGCAGGTGTTCATTTTATATTTGTTAAGTCACTAAAGTCATTTTTTTTTCTTGCCTTTTTAATTTACTATTATTTCTCTATTTCTTTAATTCACATGAGTCTGCATACGTAACATATTTGAGGAGTAGATAATGACGGTGTGAGCGCAGGACGTAGTTTCTATGATACGAGAATGATCTCCATCCCCGCGTCGCCTCCGTGTCCGACCTCATTCAGCGCCTCGGCGGCTAATGGGATTATAGTCAGGTCTGTTTATTGCCATGAGGGAATTGGGGCTCCTATACAGTGTGTGAAGGGTTAATTAGAAACAAGTGAAGGGTCAGAGGTGTGTGTGTGTGTGTGTGTGTGTGTGTGTGTGTGTGTGTGTGATCATGAGAGAGGGCCGCACCTCGGGTAATAGGGGGCGGATTTAAACACCGATGCTGGAGAGAAGATTTATCTGCCACCAGTGACACGGGGACAAATAGTGCTGATAGGTGAAGGCCTCATGGTGGAGAGTCCAGCCTGGTGACTAATGGCTTATGAGTGTGTGTGTGTGTGTGTGTGTGTGTGTGTGTGTGTGTGTGTGTGTGTGTGTGTGTGTGTGTGTGTGTGTGTGTGTGAGAGGGTAAATAGAATACCAGATCTCATACTCATACGCCATCCCATTATTACCTGTCATGATAAGCGCGGTGTTAATGCGCTGATAGTAAAAACACAGCATGATCTAGTTCTCGTTCTCAAACATTATACAGATTTATTTCTGCAATTGAACCTCGTTCGCTTCGCGTCGACAAATGTTGAGAAAATGTACGTGAAACAAACAAAATAACGTGGCAAAAACATCAGTCACTGAGCAAAAAGGTTCAAATGTGACACAAAGACCTGATATTATGTTAATCTTACAAAAACCTGTTATTAAGGTTAAAAAAACATTGTACTCCTATAACCTGACATCAGCAAAATGTTACAAAATGATGTTAATCTTACAAAAATGTGTTATTAAGGTTAAAAAAACATTGTACTCTTATTACCTGACATCAGCAAAATGTTACAAAATGATGTTAATCTTACAAAACCTATTAAGGTTAAACACAATTACTTTAATTGCAAAAATTTTACTGAACAAATGACTTAAATTACCAAAGAGAAGTACAATTTCACAGAAACATTCATTTTCAAAAATAACTTGCATTAACATTATGTTACTAATTTAACAAAATATTTGTTACATCATCAAAAAATTACAAAATGTTACTATTTTATAAAAACATGTTACTGAATGTCATCATTCTCAAAATCATATTTCTGACGTTGGCCACAAATGTAACTAAATGTTACCAAAGCTACAGAAAATGTCTCTGTTGTAAAATAACGTTACAAAAACACGCTGCTTCAGAGGCACATTTTAAATTGAAATATTAATTATCCCAATTATTTCAAATCCCCATGAGTGGTTAGTGTTTTTGTTTCAGTCGTGCTGCATATTAATATATTAATATATTCATATTATTAATAATAATAACGTTTATTGTTCCACTTCTCTGCTTCATGGACACAAAGAAGAAGAAGAAGAAGAAGAAGAAAAGTGTGGATTGAAAACAAACCACAGATTTCTCCATTTCTCGCTCTGGGCTTTGGTTTTTGTCTGGAGGGTTTTTAATGGAGGTGTGTGTGTGTGTGTGTGTGTGTGTGTGTGTGTGTGTGTGTGTGTGTGTGTGTGTGTGTGTGTGTGTGTGTGTGTGTGTGTGTAATTACACAGATAGCACAGAGTGCTCTGTCCTTCCCCAGCGTCTTCATGTTGTATAAAGACTGTTCTATCAGCACCAACGGCTTCACTGCTTGTAAATTAATTTGGACTTCCTGTCAGTCCAGAGGCTCTGCTCTCTCCTCTCATATCTCCTCTCATGTTTCCTCTCCTGTCTCCTCTCCTCTCATATCTCCTCATGTCTTCTCTCATGACCCATTTCCTCTCTTCTCTCCTCTCATATCTCCTTGTCTCCTCTCCTCATCTTGTTTCCTCTCTCTCATATCTCCTCTCCTTTCTCATCTCGACTCCTCTCTCCTCACATCTCCTATCCTCTCTCCTCTCATATTTCCTCTCTCCTCATGTGTCCTCTCATATCTCCTATCCTCTCTCCTCTCATATCTCCTATCCTCTCTCCTCGTGTCCTCTCATATCTCCTATCCTCTCTCCTCATGTGTCCTCTCATATCTCCTATCCTCTCTCCTCATGTGTCCTCTCATATCTCCTATCCTCTCTCCTCATGTGTCCTCTCATATCTCCTATCCTCTCTCCTCTCATATCTCCTATCCTCTCTCCTCATGTGTCCTCTCATATCTCCTATCCTCTCTCCTCATGTGTCCTCTCATATCTCCTATCCTCTCTCCTCTCATATCTCCTATCCTCTCTCCTCATGTGTCCTCTCATATCTCCTATCCTCTCTCCTCATGTGTCCTCTCATATCTCCTATCCTCTCTCCTCATGTGTCCTCTCATATCTCCTATCCTCTCATATTTCCTCTCTCCTCGTGTCCTCTCATATCTCCTATCCTCTCTCCTCTCATAATTCCTCTCTCCTCGTGTCCTCTCATATCTCCTATCCTCTCTCCTCATGTGTCCTCTCATATCTCCTATCCTCTCATATTTCCTCTCTCCTCGTGTCCTCTCATATCTCCTATCCTCTCTCCTCTCATAATTCCTCTCTCCTTGTGTCCTCTCATATCTCCTATCCTCTCTCCTCATGTGTCCTCTCATATCTCCTATCCTCTCTCCTCATGTGTCCTCTCATATCTCCTATCCTCTCGTGTCTCCTCTCTCCTCATGTGTCCTCTCCTCTCATATCTCCTATCCTTTCTCCTCTCATATTTCCTGTGTCCTCTCCTCTCATATCTCCTATCCTCTATCCTCTTATATTTCCTCTCTCCTCGTGTCCTCTCAAATCTCCTATCCTCTCGTGTCTCCTCTCTCCTCATGTCTCCTCTCTCCTCATGTCTCCTCTCCTCTCATATCTCCTATCCTCTCTCCTCTCGTGTCTCCTCTCATGTTTCCTCGTGCCACCAGGGGGCGCTGCATTGTTCCATTAATCCCTGCACCTCCTGATTCATTTATAAAGATCGTATTTAAATGACATTTTTGTAACCAAACAACCAAAGTGACACGAGTCATTAATGTGTTTTGGTACATATTTTTTGGTCACGTCAAACCTAGTGTTTCTGTGAGATTTGTTTGTATTTAAGAAGATTTGTTTTCTTAAAGCTCATTGATTTATGTTTAAAGATCTTATCTCCGTATATTTGAGATTATTTGTCCATCAGTGTTTCCTCATCAGTGCGTCGTCTGTGGAATACAAACGAGCTGCAGAGCCTCCCTTCTCCCCGTGCGGTTCACCATTAAAATGTGATTAATTCAGTCTTATCAGTGCAACAACAACAACAACGAGGAGGACGAGGAGGACGTGCTGCACTAAATGAGTGTGAATCAGCAGAATAGCAGCGTCCACACTGTGTCTGTGGGCCTTTAATTTAGATTAATGTGATCTGCTGCTACTGTGGACAGCAGTCACTGTAAGAGCAATAATCACACACACACACACACACACACACACACACTTACCTTATAGAAAACAATGGGGGAAGTTTTTTTTTGTTTTTTTTCACCGCAGCTGAAAAATCCTTTGTATTCAAAACAAAGCGATTGAGAACAACTAGTGTTTGTGTTACATTAGAATATGATTTGGTTTATATTAAACTGTATGTGACGTTATTTCATCACGAAGGATTCCAAACACTGATTTGACAAAGTAACCAACAGGAAACTGACATTTGTAAACCACTCACTCTCCCACACCAAAGTCACTCACTCTCCCACACCAAGGTCCATAGAGTAAACCAGTGATTTTAACATCACAGCACACAGGAGTTCACAGGAGTTGTTGATCCACTGCTGCCTCCATCACTAACTTACAATGAATTATTCTGTAAAATTCGGCTTTTAAAATATTTAATTTAGACGTACAGTGACACAACGTGACCACACGAGGCAGCAGTAGACCAGCAGCTCCTGTGTCCCTGTGAGCTAAGTAGTGTAATGTAGTTTTGGTCTGTGCACGACAACATAGTTTGTTAAAAAGGGAAAGGCGAGTGGAGGAATTTCCTCGAATCTGCAGTTTCACCACTAGATGTCACTAATTCTTACACAGTGGACCTTTTTTTACGTCGCAATCTGTTTCTCACGATACGTCTCGTAACCGCACACGTCGTCGACTGTCAACTGTGGCTTCAGTACACGCACATGTACATATCGTAGACATTTCAGTTTCCAAAACAGGCTCTGCTGTGTTTTGGAAACAAAATTAGGACGTGAGCAGGTGGTGAGTGCCCCACACACACACACACACACACACACACACACACACACACACACACACACACACACACACACACACACACACACACACACACACACACAGAGGCCTGGTGGGAGGTCTGGTCGTGCACATTCCTCAGACAAGTGTCTCGCACCTGCTCGGCCTCCGTCAGCTTTTACTGGCCAACAGATTAGGACGAGTGGACACACTCCAAATCCATTTACTTTACAGTCTGTGTGCTTCACACACACACACACACACATGCACACACACCCACGGAGTGAAAAAAAAAACAACCCTCAATCTGTTTTCAGGACGGAGATATTCCAAAGCGTTTTTACTCAAATGTTTAATTTTCTGTAAGAAACGACTCAGAAACAATGATTTTTACAGTTTAGATTTAAAGTAGCTATAATGTATAATAAGGATATAATCACATTTTTTATATACAGATAATGTAACTTACCTTTTACCATTAAAAAATTAAATTATATATATTATATCTTGTTTTAAATGTGGAATAGATAATGTGATTAAAGAGGTTTAAATGTGGGTGTTAAAGTGGTTTAAACGTAAACGTGGTATCGTACTATTTTAAATGTTTGCGTCGCCTTTAACAGCTAACCTGTAAATAAGTGATTTGTGCTGCACTTTTGTTGTCTTTAATTTAACAGAAGTACGCGCACACACATGGATGACGTTTGTGCTGAGGGAAGCGTTTACGCCACGATTACTGTATTTGTATTATTATTATTGTTGTTGTTCTGTTCAACTGAGCAGCTGATATGAAACCATTTAAACACACACATTCAGTGTTTGACATTGAATCCAATTTAAGAACTGCGTCTGAAAACCAGTTTTTTTGTCTTACACGCAGACACACACGAGTGTGTTTACACTGTATGTACTTATTAATATACACACACACACACACACACAAACACACACACACAGACACACACACTCTCACACCTTCAGCAGTGCATGTCTGACAGGTGCACATGTCAGTGGTTAGTTCAACCTGGATCAGAGCATTTGGTCTCACTCTGTAGCAGCCAGGCCCCCAGGGTGTGTGTGTGTATAAGTGTGTGTATATATAAATGTGTGTGTGTGTATAAGTGTGTATAAATGTGTGTGTGTGAGTGTGCTCAGTGCCCAGACTCTGCCCATATTGTTTTCTTCAGTGAAGCTGGAAAAAGAGCAGCAGATTTACAGAGCTGTCTGACACTGAAGTACACGGATGCATGACTGACTCGGCCTAATGGAGTTTTCAGCTCTGGATTTACACTTCTGCTCTTCACACACACGCACACACACACACACACGCACGTACACACACACACACACACACACACACACACACACGCACACACGCTGTGCAGCCTCCACCTGATTTTTAATCATTTCAGGATCATAAAAATCACTAAATCAGATTTATTTCTTCTCTAAATCCCCTTCTGTTTTGGCTGTAATGACTCCAGATTACATTAAACCAGGATTCAGCAAAAGGACAAATAGAAATTAGACAGTTTTCACCTTTATTTGTAAAAATAGAGGAATTTTAACTCTTTTATTGTTTTACAGGCACTTTTAATGATATTTTATAGCAATGCAGGCAACACACACACCATGATGATAGAGTTTGGACAAAGGCTGCAACAATTGATTAATTATTAATTTAATGAATTATCTATTTTTGAGAATAGACACATGACTTTGAGCGTC